>NC_089873.1:201588214-201895357 GCF_040182565.1 Anser cygnoides
AAATGAAATATAACATAAATACAATGTATTTCACTGGGAAGCTGAATTCTGTCTTTCCAGTAAAACACACTTGTTTAGCTGACTCTTGAGATACAATGCCTTAAACATACCATTGGTCTTTGACATCATATAGGGGGAAAAAAAGAAACATTTGGTGCTACTATTTCTTTATTTTTTTGGAGGGGGTAGGGAAACAGGCAGCTATTGGGAAAGCAGATGCAGAATATTGGTTAGAGAACGGTTTGGGTGATTCAAGATGCAGTAGTTACCATTATTAATCAGTGCAGCAGTATTTTACTAAAGGTCAGGCAACAGAGGGCCTCATCCTGCCTAAACATGGCACGTGGCCTCACTCACCATTATGACAGAATCACCGACTGCGGCGTCCTCGCTGATGACTGCACTGTAGACCACCTGGCTGAATTTTGGCGCGTTGTCATTAACATCTGTCACATTCACATTCACAGTCGTAACAGCGCTCAGGGCTGGAGTACCTCCATCTTTTGCTTCCACTACTAAGTAGAAATCCTTACACGATTCATAATCCAAAGCTTCAAAAATGGAAATGGCTCCTTTGAAGCAAGGGAAGGAATGTCAACATACAGCAAAAAACAAATACTGTTGTGGATTAAGGGATTTGACTGTAGTAAACAGTACAGCATGCTATTTATCACCACTGCACAAACACAAAACATGTTGTTCTATCTTTAACGCTGCCCAGTCCAATAAAAATATTTGGTCAGTTTTCTGCTGCTGTCATTTGATTAAAGAATGATGCCAATTGCTCTTGGGTTGCCTCTACTGAAAGGACCTTCGAAGACATGAAGTAATTAACGGTTTATCATGAAAATAACTTTTATTACTGTAGATGGAGAAGTGGGGGCTATATCCATCCATTGCCTGGGCTCATGTACAGAGCCTGTGGCAGAACTGGATGCTGACTCTGGAAATCAGCACTGACAAATCAGCAGAAATTTACTCCTACGTAATTAACTTCTCATGAATTAAGTACTAATTAATGTGGTATGAATCCCTTTGAGAAATGAGTTGTCTATCATTTATGTGATTAAACAGGGACTTCCCCACTAAGCTGGGTTTAAAAATTTTGGGTTCCCACACCACACAACCAAAACTAAGATCATCTGTAACTTGACTCACTCTCTCCCAGACCTCTTCTAGCACAGAAATGCTTTTTATGCACGTTCTCTACTTGTCTCCCATGTACCCATAACTTTAGCAAGAAGGAGGGAGTGGGTTGTGCACAGATTATTAGTGATGACTTGAAGGAGGTGATACTGGGCATGGCAGGAAAGACTTAAAAGCAAATCCCTAACCTTGGCAAGCCAAATCCTTTTCAGTATAGACTCATCAGGAGAAGGGATGTACAGGGCTTAAAGGTCATTTAGTCCAACTGCTACCCAGCAAAGGTTAGCTAAACCTAGTCATTTTTGAAGGTACTCATTTCTAATGTTCTTAAAAAACTCCAACAACATCACTTTCCTGTTCTTCTTAGGAAATGTATTCGAGTACTTAATAATCATTACAGCTAGGAATTTCTTTCTATCATTTAACTGCAATTTAAGCCAATTCAAAATTTCTTTCATCATGAGTGGACACAGAAAACAGTTTATTCCCCTCCTCTTCGTAGGTACTTTTACACAGGTAAGTACTTTGAATACTATCAGCACGTCTTCTCTTTCCTAGCTTAAATAACCTCAATTCCTTCAGTCTTTCCTGGTAAGCCTCATTTTATAGCTCAGATCATTCTTCTTAATCTTGTCTGGGCTCTCTCCAAATGAATCCTACCTTTCAGCATGACTTGCTGAAAGCAGGAGCCCTGAAGAGAAGCTTCCAAGTGGCTAGCAGGGAGTCCCCACTGATAAATGGTGTGAGAAGCATTATTTTTCAAGCCCTGATCAGGCATGCTACATCAGTACCCGGCTGTCTGGAAACTCGGCTCCTGCCTCTAAAACGATAATAATGGAGCTGTCACACATTAATGAATAATAAATAGTTTTTTTTTTCCCTGTGTGATTAAGCTTCATTATGGGTTTTTATTGATTTATCTCCTTGGCTTCATTGTCAAATGTGGAGTTAAGTATTGCTGTTTAGGCGTATTTATGTTTAAATTTTGTTAGCACTAATCAACATTATGAAGATAGGAGACAACACACAATTATGTTAAGTCCCTTATATGTAAGGCAGTGGCCTCTGCAGAGACTGGAGAGAGATTTTTGCACACAGTAATATAAATGACACCATGCATCATTTTGAGATTTTCCAGGTTACTGGTTATTACAGCTGCACTCCAACAAGTGTTACCTTCAGCTTTCAAAATCTAGACTGTTCTGCTCTTAGAAGCTCATGTGGCAGATTTGCACTGGTCATCCTGAATGGCATAAGAGTAAGGGCATCCACTACAAGAAGCGCAGAAGAATCACCCCACGTGGAGCAGGGGCAGAGAGGGACCGTGAAGGAGCGGTGGGGACGAAGCGTCAGGGACTGACCTCAGCCCCCATTGCCCGTTCCCCTGTGCTGCTCGGGGGGAGAAGGTGGGATAGGATGGATGGGGGGAAGGTGTTTGTAGTTTGCTTTTAATTCTCACTGATCTAGTCTGTTAGCAATAGGCAATAGATTGTATTAATCTCCCTACACTGAGTTTTTTTTGCCTATGACAGTAATCGGTCAGTGATCTCCCTGTCCGTATCTCAAGCCATGAGCCTTTTTTCATCATCTTTTCTCCCCCTATTCTTTTGAAGACGAGGACTGAGATAGCAGTGCAGTGGTGCTGAGCTGCCCATCAGTGTGAACCCACCTCAGTGATGTAAACCAAAAAAACCCCAAACCAGAATGGCTGAAGTCAACTGTCAGACAAGACAAATTAGGAACAAAAAATGGAGAGCAACTCTTTGCTCAATCAGATAATGACAGGACAAGGGGGAGTTGTTTTAAACTAAAAGAGGGTAGGTTTAGATTAGATATAAAGAGGAAATTCTTTACTGTGAGGGTGGTGAGGCCCTGGCACAGGCTGCCCAGAGAAGCTGTGGATGCCCCATCCCTGGAGGTGCTCAAGGCCAGGCTGGATGGGGCTTTGGGCAACCTGGGCTGGTGGGAGGTGTCCCTGCCCATGGCAGGGGGTTGGGACTGAATGGTATTTAAGGCCCCTTCCAACCCAAACCATTCTGTGATTCTGTCAGTGAAGCTATACAGAGTTGTATAAATGGTGTGGTCACTGCCTGGCAAGGTAGGATTGCCAGCTATTTGGTGCTGATAGCACTTGTCTGATGCTTGCTGTGGCCCAGATCTTTGAGGCTTTACTCAGCTGATAGGCAGTTAAACATTACAAGTGTACATTACTGACAGGGTTGCAGAGTTTGGCTAATGGGCTGTCACAACTACGCTGACTTCAACAGAAATACTAATGGAGAAAGCCATTCTCCACTCAAGTCAGGGCAACTGAGTGGGACTGTAATTTACATCCACATCCAACATAACGTCGGTTTCTAACTGTGCAACTAATTTCACATTGACAAGCTCTGAGTCTCTGCCCTTGGAACTTTTTTTTATGGTCCAGGAGGTTTCTCCAAAGCACTCACATTTTTTCTGACGCTTTCATGTTGTATTACAAGTAAGAGCCAGTTTACAAACCTGTCTTTGAGTTAATCCTGAACTTCCCCTTCTCATTCCCAGATCTGATGAGGTAGGTAATCTCAGCATTAGTCCCAATGTCCTGGCTTGTAGCAAAAACAGAGAGGACTTCAGTGCCAGGTGAAGTGTCTTCAGGCACAGTGACAAGATAATCTCTTCTTTCGAAGACAGGGGGATTGTCATTAATGTCTAGTACTGTAATGGTAACAGTAGCAAAAGAGGACAAGGTCAGCACAATGCTTTGATCTGAGGCCTTTACACTGATGTTATAGGACGACTGAAGCTCTCTATCAAGTGGATGCTCCAAAATAATGATTCCTGATGAGCGGTCAACTGAGAAGTAACCATCTGCCGAGTCTGCGAGGGAATAGGTAACTTTTCTATTCACACCTAAAAGAGAAGCAGATGTGAATGTGAAAATGATAATGTGAAATAAAAAAATAAAATAAAAAAGCAAAACAACCCTCCCTCTAACCACCTAATGGAAAACCTAATCAAAATCTGCTATCACGCTCATCGTTTCCAATTGGTGTGGAGCACATGGAGGTAAGAGTATGTGAAGGTACAGCATTGCTGAAGGGTTGGGAGATCAGAACATGCTCTTCTCACATGTCAGATCTCTGTGGATGACTTCGAGTTCCTTCCCTCATCATGATACTTTTTAAAAAGATCACTTTGCAGAAGTGCTGCATAACGAAACCTGAAAGCAGTATCCAGATTGTTCCTTGCCCAAAAAAGCTTACAACGGAATTAGGTAAGACAGGCAGAATAGTGAAAATGGAAATGTCTCAGAGCACATCCTGAAGGAATAGAAATGTACATAAGGGAAAAATAAACACATAAAAATACATCAGGTGGCACAGAATGTACGTGCTACCAGTGCTGCCTCGATTCCTGTGTTGAGAAGCAAAATATTATCATAAGACAATACCTTTTAGACAAAAGCTTCATCAAACAACTCCTGCAAGAACATGGACATTTTAGAAAGGGAAGTCCCCCCACTCCCCCAGTTTGAGAGCAAAAACTGAATTGTACAATAGCCCATGTTTTTCAAACCTTGCCCATATTTCCCAATACATAACAGTTATCCACTCGGCTGCTGAATATGTAGATCCATGCTAAAGTTTCTAGTAGTAAGGCCTGAGGGGAAGGTACTGACTTGGTTGTTTGCTGTACTACAGGGGGATAGCCATTTCAAATCTAATTAAATGTGAACACAAATGCAACCTCACTCAAGCTCCCTTGATGCTGGTTGTTTCTGTGCTTTGGTCCTGGGTTCTGTGCTAAAAGATTATAACTAAAACACAAAGACCCACTAAACTGGAGTGTCTCTGTTTTTAACATCTCTCACTTGAGCATTTGCTGCCCTTTTTGCTGGAGAACAGACCTTACAAGCCTGACATTACTCAAAGGAACAAGAGCTACCAATCCCTTCTAGGCATATTTTGTTAATTTAAAATTTGTGACAGTATTATTCTGCTTTCCAGCAGCAAAGCATTGTAGAAATGACTGATCAAAAGCAGCACAAATCACATTTGTTTTCTGCTTGACGTAGCAGGAGTAGAGCATCCACACAAGGGGGAGCTGGGAGACTCTTTTCTTCAACCATGCTCACATAAAAGCTAGAGCAACTACAAAGTCCCAGACCCTACTCAGATAGCATTAGGAATTCCTGTTTGACCTCCTAAGGGAATAAAGTTTTAACACAGTGCTTGAGACACCAGAGTATATTTCAAATGTTCAAATGCCTTTAGAATTAAGAAAAGTTTAAATGCCAATATTGTAATGAACCAGATTTTTTTTTTCACAGCATCACAAATGTAAAAACTGCAGAGAAGCTCTCCTTCAGCAAAGCATGCGAGGCAGACGAGGAGACTACTTCTGTCTTACACATGAAGAACTGAGCTCAGCACACAAGCTAGTTGGAGACTCTTTCGTGTGCTGGAACACCTAGACCCTGAACACCCTGCAGCCTCATGGAGACCATGCTCATATCTTCACTTAGCCTCACAGACGTGTTGAAATATGCTGTCACCTGACAATCAACTAAGGTGACTGAACCGAAGAAGGAATAAAACCCCCCGGAGAGTGGAAGGTTCTGAAGGTCTGAATGTCTGGAGATGTGTCTGCATTTCTGTAAGGATCTCCTCCTGCTACAAATCCTCCTCTAACCTCCACAGGGACAGACCTGAACAGAACAGTTAATGAGCTGTTAATTAGAATTGATCCCTAGGGATGCTGGAAAAGTGGATTTTGCCCAATTCAGAGCGTGCTGCTGAACAGCCAACTTACACACACATCTCAACTGTAAAGCTGTTTAGAGCTATGTACTTGGATCTCTTGTTATCCGCCAGCTTCTATACAGAATTAAGCACTTCTCTTAAGCAGGGACCTTAACACACATCTTCCATGCCTATGTGCCTGCGACTGCATGAGAGACTGAGCTTGGTCTGGGTTTTCCTCTGGCACAAAGACCCTGTTTGATACTCATCACGGTGTTTCTTGCCACAACACAGAAGATACATAGATTTTATTCCCTTTAAGGGCAAAAATAGCTGGAAAGGAGATGGCCTACGCATGACTTGTGTCTCAAAGCACCTCAAAACCGCAGCAAGGACATCTTGCATGAGGAAGTGGGGAGAGATTTTGGTGCATGAGACACTGGATGGGGCGAGTTCACATACAAGAACTGGTAACTCTGGTGATTGCAAGCTGACCAATATACAATCAGACCGCACTCCTTGTACTCTGCTGCCTAAAGGTAATGACAGTTAATTAACAAAATACGAATAATGCTTTTTGATAAGCGATTGCTATTGGTCCCACAAAGGAGCCTGTTCAGATTCACATTATGGTGTTCTGGTTGCTAACCCTAAGACAAGTAATTTTCAGGCAGAAATGGAGAGAGTTACTTCTTGAAGGCAAGTGTTCTTTTCTTGGAAAACAAGAGAGGAATACAGAACTTCCAGGGTTATCACAGAACAAACTATCTGCATTGATGATCAAAACAGGTTGATGATCAAAACAACCTTATTTTGGCCACGGGACCTGGAATAAAGTTTCTTACAGGTGAATTTATAATTTTATGCACGGGTCAGTGCTGAGGGCCTGAGCTGGGACACTCACAGATACCACTCCTTGGTGGCTTCCAGCCTGAACACAGAGGCAGAAAAGAGGGAAAAATACATATCTCAGCAGCCTGCTGCCCTTCTATAGTGCTTTGTGGGGATGCAGCCTAACACTTGTTCCTTGGGAGGACAATGAATTCAATGAAAAGCTGCAGAAGAAAAAGCACTTGGGAGGAAGTGTTGTATCAGTAGCTGTCTCCCCTCAGCTTCCTGGCTCAAGTCAGGAAACTAAACAGGCAGGAGGCAAAGATGAGGTAGAGAGTTATTTCCACTGAAATCCAAAATACTTGAGTGCTCAGGGTTACCATTTGCCTAGACAGAAGTGTCCACCAGTTTGTGTCAGTGGCAGCCCTGCTGTGGAGACAATGGTAGACTCTGCTGTGATTATAAAGACTTTTTTTAATTTTTTTTTCCTGTGGAAAGGAAACAACTGCTCCAACACCACGGTTCCTGGATTGGTAAAGAAAGCAATCCTCCCACACTGCTTGCCCACAGCTGTTGGGGGATTAATGTTTGCAAACTGTGTTCTCTCTATTCACTTACTCAAACTTCTCAGATTTCTAAGGTGCCAATCACAAACATAAGCTATTTGAACATGGAAAGCTTTGCAGGAATTACTATTCCTATAAGAGGATTGCAGTATATTTTTAAAATAAAGGTAAAAGCTAGCACATTTTACATTTAGACCTGTATTAGCATATGATAGAATATTGCCCTTTGCCAAATCTCTGGTGTGAAGAGCTTGTACAACAGCCATCTAGTACCTCAAATGCCATCCTTCAGCAGGGATTTTTCTGGTTTTCTTCTGTACTAAAACAAAGGAACATGTACTGAATGTCACATAATAAGATCTTCTATGTTATTACTGCTTTAAATAGAAACAGGGAAATAAAATCTCTCTCTTTATAATTAAGAAATATCAAATTGCTCCTTGTCTAAGTCAATTGAAAATGGTGGAGTTACAACACAGGTTGATCCAGATGAACATCAGTAAAAGGCTGAGCATTAATACAACAGGCACAATCCCCATACGACAGTGAGATTCTGCAGTGGGCATTACCTCCTGACTGCATCACACACGATCTGAAATTTATACATATTCAAGACCTTATATAGTGTGTTACTCCTCTCTAGTTTTCATCTGTCACCTGAACTCATTATTTAATGTTTTTCCCCGAGTATAGCTAGCCCACTCATTCTTGTTTATCTGTGGAAAGTGAGGCTTAACTTTGTTGTCTGCTCACTTACATTTTGAAAACCTTGGGAAAGAAAAATAATGGCAAGCATTAAAAATAAACAAACAAGCAGTAAAACAGAAAAAGTGTCCAGAAAGAGAGCTATAAAAATAGTTATTGCTTATCAACTTAGCAGTTAAGTTTAGGCATTTTGCCTGATTATTTATTGTGCTTTCTCTTTCCTCTGTTTCATGGTGTGATTGTTAACAGTGGCACCTAGCACATTTTGTGATCAACTAAATGTTAACTACAACACCAGTTACTGGTAGTTAAAAGTCCACAACTTCGTTAACAATAAACAAGACAGAAGACAAACACTAAACCAGATTTTATATTTCTCCATCATTTTGAGATGAAAGAGAGAGAAATCTGGACAAAAGATGTACTGAGACATGCTTTCACTATGTTGTTCCTCTTCTGTGGAGAAACAACAGCCTTAACTCCAAAAGGAGTTTTCTGGTTCAGGTGGGTTGGGTGTTGTTTCTTGAGTGGGGAGATGAAGTCTTGCTGACTGGCTCACTCTCCTCTTTTCTAGCAGGGATTTATATGGCCCAGGGTGTGGGCACACACAAGTTGTTTCCATCAGTGATCCTGAGTGCTTCACTTCTTCATGATTATCAGGCATAAGCTTGATTATATTTTCGAAGGGAAGAGAAGCTATGAAGTAATTGGAGGTGTAAACACCATTCAGATACACCTAATTTAGAGTTATGCTGGTTACAGTAACGCTGCATCTGACAACACTGGGCAATTTAGCACTATGCTGAAATAATGGTCTGTAGAAGGAGAATGCATTCATATTTATACATATTTATATACATATATATATATATTTACATACATATTTATATGTATGTATGCATCCATGCATATATATACATGCACATAGACATAAATATGTATGTTTCAGTGGCCCAATTCAAATACAGGGCTTATTCAGTCAAAACCATCCAGGAGGTACAATTCTCCCTGTTTGTCACGCATCTAGTTCTCTGACTCCATGCTGTTAATAATGTCTTGGAAATCTCAAAAATAAAAGAAATTCATGGGAATGACGAAGTATAAGGATAGCGCCAAGGACATACAACCCATGTTTCTTTCCTTTCTATCTGGCCTCTTAGGATGTCGCAGAAGGAAATTAGAGTGTTTCGATGACTTCTGCTTGCTGAACACAGACTAACTCTGAGTCATCTCAATACACAGATACACATTATTGTAATGCAAGATGGGTGCTTGAGTTCCCCTGACTACCTATTTGCAGCTTTAAAAATCTGACTCTTTGAAGGATTCAACAATAGGGTCGCATAGTCTGACTGCTAACAGGACTGGGTCTCCTAAGTGTCAAGACGTGGGAAGCAAAATATGGAATACGAAGCAGGGCTTATTTAGGTAGAAACCTGAGTTTTCTACAATAATCCCCAAACACCTTGTTTATTTACCTCCTAACACTAGAGAAGTCTTAACTCCACTGAGTCTGACTATCATTTTTTATTTGGCAATTTTTCCGGGGCCCAATGTGCAGCATCTCTGCAGCATCTCTGCATTCCTCAAAGTGCTCCTGACTTTATTAGAAGGCAAAAGCTATGTTTTCTCCTGAACAGCTTTCTGGGTGAACTTGAACCTGTAGGTGTCCTCAGGACTAAGCAGTCTGCCTTGGCCAACCTGGTCTGGTGGGAGGTGTCCCTGCCCATAGCAGGGGGTTGGAACTAGATGATCTTTAAGGTCCCTTCCAACGCAAACCATTCTGTGATTCTATGATGATAGATTTGGGCTCTTTTTATAATTCAATAATAGCTAAAACATTTTTTTTTTAAACTTAGCTGAGGGGGATGTGGGACTTTGCCCTCCCACTCTCCTTATAGAACAAAAGGTGTAGGTACATTGCTATAGGCTATTACTTTTCGTTGAGTAAGCCCTGGGGAAAAGAGCACAGAATCCAGTCACCCACCATGCTACAGAGCAATTCTCACTCATGTCTTTTTTTTCTTTGATTCCTGAAACCCTTTTCAAAACAGCTTCAGTGATGGTGGAAAAGACCCTCTACTTCAACTGTAACCTGAGTCTGTATAACCTTTTACTTATGCAATGTTGTTTTGAATAGCTTCAGAAAGAGGAAGAGATAATTCAGGTTTTCCATTACCTGCATTAGTATACTATCCCCTGGACTATTTTATAAGGCGGTGGGGCAAAGAGGTGAGTAAAGACACAGGAAGCTCCACGTATGCTTTTTAAAGAGAATGAGCCATCCTTGCCATATTTTTTATAAACGCTCAGAAACATCATCTAGCTAGCTTTGGCTTCACTGCCAAAGCTATCTACCTAGTAGCTGGGTTTTATTACCTCTTCTATCCTATTATTTGTATTATTCTTCTTATGCACATTTCAATCCTCATTTTCTTTTTCAGATCCTAAATGCCTCAAAATTTTCTGGACCCACTTTAAGGGACCTGCCTAACATAAACAAACCACATGTGAAGCAGAAGTTTGTTGTACATTTGCTTTGCCAGCAAACGTCAAAATCAATGTTGCCTTCAGTATTTTCATGTGCCATTATGCATTATACAGAAAATTGCTCTTTAATCAGGTTGTGACCGCCTTGCCTGCTTCTCTGCGATCTCACCTGGCAGCACTTAACTCTTCCCTGTGTGGCCCAGCTGGGTGTGCAACAGGCTCACTTGCCCTAATTCCTTCAAGAGCAAAGCCCATTGCCGATACAGCTGAAATCTTGACTAGTTTACTTCCACACACATGTTGCTGGAAATGGTCACCCACTGAACCACCTTGTGTTGTGCTCACCAACACTTTGATGCAGGCAAGTGTTTTGTTTCATAAACCCCAGAGTGCTATGTCCCTTGGTCATTATTTTACAAGTATTTAGTTTTTATTCTTTTCATTGATTCTTCAGTTTTCTTGTTGACCTGAAGAAGAGTACAAGAAGGAAAATACGATATAATACTTTTACTGCACAACCCTCCTGGGGGTAGATACAATCCAGACTGGACTGACTGAAATCTAAAGGAGAGTCTACATTACCATTCTTTCCTAGGAAAAAAGCAAAACAAAACAAAACAAACAAACAAACAACAAAAAAAAAACAACAACCATTTCTTATTTCCTGTGCACCTGCCTTACAAGTGTACATGGTAAGGGATTTTATTGTATTTTTTTGGCAAACCTAGTCTTTATTGGAACATCAAAATTCATTGAGGCCTAAGACTGCTGGGAAAGCATCAGTTTTGTCATAGATTTATTTCAAATCCAAGTTAAAGTTTTCCATCAGAAGCAGAAAGCAAATGGCACTCCCTCCCCCAGTTCACCAGCTTCCCCAGCAGCCCACCGGGCAGACGATGGGCCACAGTCTGCTCCTCTGCACTTCGTGGTGGAGGGCAGGGTTAGAGAGCAGATGTCTCCCAACAGAAGGTCAAATGCCTTCCCCGGAGGGCTCAGTCCCTTCTGCTGCACTTCTTCCACTTTACATGAAGAGGTGAATAATTAGTTTCCCACACCGAGAACCAGGACGATTAAAAGCTTGATTGATTAAAACTCTCCACATTAAAGGCACTAATCAGAGGGCTACAGAATCTCATAAATCTTGGCCCAAGGAGTATTTAACTCTACACAACTCTTTAAAAAAAGCACAGCCAAACTCAAGCACAATTGACCTGTATAACCTGTCTGCATAAACTTACCTAAGATAGCCTCAAATATTATCCCAGCTCTCTGAATTAGGCTTTTAACATCCATTTTTTTCCCTCCAGCCTACTGCAGCTTCAAATACTGAGTTTGTTTCCGAACATTCATGAAAAAAATCAGATCTCTGCTCTTCCCTACTTTTGTCAGAATACGTGCTGATTTTTGCTTTTTGTTCAGCCTCCTTTTCTTTCCCTAAACGAGCCAAGCTCACGTGTACCTGTGCTACACCCACAGAGCCTTGAGGGGCGTCACATGGCCAACATGGGACCCACGTGTCCTGGACAATGCACCCAGCTCTGTGCTGTGAGGCTTGCAGGCTTGCAACCAACTCAGTTCATCTCATTTTGAGGAGCTACTCCACGCACACAGTGTACACACACATTGAATGTTCAGTTCATAAAATTGCCTAAACATAAAAGTTTTCCCAGACAGCACTGCCACCTTTTTGCTGCCTGCAAGTACCATAACCTGCTTTAGTTATAGCCCAGGAGAAATACCCATGGCCAGAAGAAGGAAAGAAAAGCTTCAGTGACACAACTCAGCACAAATCCTGCACAACTCAGACTGCAGCACTGTATGCAGGCAATAAAACATGAGCAGCACTGAAAATGATTATGGACCTGCAATTCAGGTAGCAATTTGGGCTCCAGGTTTATTTTGATGTTTATCAGCCTTCTAATTTTGTGTTTGCCACAAAGTCCCATGTACGTTTTCTCAGTGTTGCTGCTCTAGCATAACCCTAATTCCTTTGAAACAGGCTGATATTGTAGTTGTCTGATGAGCTTGCTCAGATAATTACGCATCAGTGTTCATGCCAGCTTTTCTTCTCCCCTAATTTGAACAGAATGGAGTAATTTGGCACTTTGATTTGAAGACAGTGGGAGGTGGAAAATCTACCTGCTTCCTGTGAACTCCTCTAACAAACTGTAAAATCAGCATTTGTCCTTCATTTCTTAGTTTGCACATATCGAAACCTGATGGTAGCAAGTTAGTAGGAAGTATTACCTTGTGGAAATATTAAGGTTTTCCAATGGAAAAAAGGATGGGAGAAAATATTATTTTATAATAAAGTTATCAATATTTTAACAAAGGGATGTGTGTATCCACTCTCTCCTCTAAGCATTCATTTAACTTAAGATACCTAGATACATGGAGAGGTTAAATGGAAACCAACTTGCATGCTACTACAGTTAAGTTCTCAATAGCCAAACCGTTTATTTTTTTTCTGCTGAATACTGTGAAGAAAAATCACAGCTCTCCTTCAATGTGTCCCAGGTGGCACAGGCAGTTTCTAAACATGTAACCAAATTACAAATATATGAAACAACTTATGTTGTTAAGTCCTGAAAACTCCCAGAATATTATGAGTTCAGGAACTTTAAGAGACATCAAAGACACAAAGCAGATACAACACTATTTTCCTGTTACCTAGAAATTATCTTAATTATCCAGCAGTGTCTGACGACAATATTTCCACTTTTATGTTAAATGCTGTTAGTTGCAGGCAGTTGCAGACCACAAATTGACTTATCTCAATGGATTCTACATCAGTATTCTTACCCTTATGGTACCTGGTTCTGCAAAACCTAGAGCATAAAAAGTGTCAAATTCATAAGAACTGTCAAATTTTAAGATTGATTGTAAAATGTTTCCTGAACATTGAAAATTGATTTGTATGATGATTCCCAGCTTCATTTATGTTTTTTAGGATAACTCTCCACAGGACCCTACAGGAATATCGTATACCATGGAGAATATCAATAATATATTTCTACTCTGCGTTGGGAACATTACACTACGTAAACTTAATCATTTTGCAGCAACAGGGAATCAGTGATTTTGGTATCAATAGAATAAATAGTATTAATAGAACAGTAATTAATATAAAATCATATTTTAGAGACCAGAGTCACTTTTATATGATAGTGTCTTGTCTGATTTTCAAGTCTAGTCATTAAAGGAAGGGCATACCCTTTTCTAATTCATCCCCCTCTTTCACTTATCTTGTTTCAGAAAGAAGATGTAGCAATTAGATCATGGTGGTTTTTTTTTTTTTTTTTTTCATAGCTAACCATCTTATTACGCAAAGTTGGTGCTAACAGGAACTTTTATTGACAACTTTCAACTCTAATTCCATTGCGTCTCTCCACCCCTTGAATGTCATCTCACCTATGAGAGAAATGGTAATTAAGACAACAATGGAAACCAACAACACTGGGTGTTCAGACTGTTCAGTAGCTAACTACCAGTAATTGGCTCTTCACTGCAGGACAGTGTCATAAATTTTAATAGTGATTTTTCAGCCAAGCATATAATGCAGCACTTCACAGATACTTTAATGAATGCTTTTTGCTCCTTTACTGATTACTGTATATTTACACTATCAACCTTAGTAAAAACTGAGACTTCCAGCATGTACTGTACTTAAAAAAATATATTAAATTAATTACTTTTTATCATTCAGTGAAAGGCCTGCTTTTTATGTGAAGCTACTTAAGCCACAGTTTTTAGAAAACATCTCCAAAACCACAGGAAGAAAAAATAAGTTATGGGATTTATTTATTCCAGCTGAAGTGAATAAGCTGAGAACAAAATCTGATATTCATCAGGTTTTACCACTGTGCTATGAAAAATATCTTTAAATATTTATAACTGGGCCTAGATTTCAAGGTTAAGGTCCTCATATAATAAACTATTCCACTTCAAAAGAATCTACACTTAAACAGCTAGACCATTTATAATGTACATTCACAATGTACAACAATAGCTTCATGCTAAGGTAACCAGCTGGAACAAATGGGAGTTAGAGCAGTATAAAACTCTAGCAATATTGTGATTAATCACATATAAGTCCCTATCGCACGTAACTATATTATTTGCCTATGTAGAGGCACGGGCGTCCAAAACCATGGCTCAAAAAAGGAGGTGAGACTGCTGGAGGAAGAAAGCTGGAATTTACCCCCCAAAATTACCACAGATCAAGAGAATAAAAGACTACACACTTCTGTAGCTGCTGCAATGCTTTTTCTTTTTGTAACACCATCATGCCAAGCTTGGCCACGAGCATTTCCAGGTAAAGAAAGAGAAGACAGAAAAATGGGGAGGATCCAGAAACAAGGAGGAAAGGATGAAGAAAGATGAAAGAATGAGGAAAGACGACAGAAAAATTCATCTGCATTGCAGTTCCACCAACTCAGAGTCTTCCTGAACATTAGTTACTGTTCTCAGTGTTACTCTCTTACCGACATCAGGATCAGTGGCTTGGACTCTCGTTAGCAACGCCTTAGTGGCGGTATTCTCATAGACACACGCGGTGTAGTGATCAGATGAAAACACTGGTGGGTTATCATTCACATCTTCTAAAATAAGATGGATTTCCGATTGGCAGAACCTGCCACCGCCATCCGTAGCTCGGGCAATCAGGTTGTACGCAGGGATTTTCTCTCGGTCAAGTGGGGCTAAGGATTTCAGCTCACCTGAAATTGATTTAAAGCAGCAGTCATCATTACTGCCATAGCAACGTCGCTAATTCTAGACAGTGAGAGTAGCTCAGAAACATGTATTTAACTGGAATTTACAAGAAGAAAAAACAACCTTGCTTATTCCAATGAACAGATTAAAACATCACAGCAGTGTCACTTCTCACTTCTCTCCACCCAACCAAATGAGCTGGCAGCATGAGTGCAGGGAGGACAAGCCACTCATGGTGGCCTTTGAGAATCTGCAACTTCTAAGAGCATAACATGGTATGTTTTTTGAAGTCTGTCTTTTATTACTCTCAAGAGTTATAGACTTCAAGGCTTAGAAAAGCACCCTGGATCTACTGATGACAGCAGCCATAATGAACTGCAAAATTTTCTAATGCTACCGTTCAAAACAGAACCAATCTTTTCTCCCACATTTTAACCTCCAATCACCTCTGAATTCCTGTAGATGCCTCTGGCATCTAGCTTGAATATGACTTCTTATTCTTATAACACAATAAACATTAGCAGCAAAGACAGTTTCTCACTCGGACTGTGAGAACTTTATCCATGATCCATTTTCCACAGCAGAAGACAAATGACAGCGAAAGTGGCCACATCTGCAAACAGCCATTATTAGTCAAAGAGTAAGTTTTGGTTTATTTTGGCAAACGGAATAATTTGCAGTAAAATACAAAATTTGTTCTTAAGGAGCGCAAAACTTCCCTTCCACACACTGCACAGATCTCCGAATGCCTCTTGTCGGTAGTACTACGACAATATCAGGTGCTGCCTCCTGCTAGCCAGGTGGAGGAGGCATTGCACAGGGATGGACTTAGGCTGTCATAACAGAAACTAAATTCCTAGAAGTAACAGAAGTAACAAAAGAGTGGGATTTTTATTCATGGAAAAATTATTTTATTTAGCTTTACTTTATGACAAGCACAAAATCTGGACCTTAGCAGAGATCAGCATCTTTTTGCAGACGCTGTGCCAAATGAACAACACCTTTGTAACACTCCCCTGTGCCCACAAATTCATTACTGATATCCTTTCTCCACTCAAGCCTGGGTATAAAAAGAATGTTGTTGTTACATGGTATAAAAGCCAGTAATTCCAGATCAGGGTGGAAGACAAAGTCCAAATGTGAAGGAGGACCCTGCTGGCAGGTTCCCCTTTTCTTCACCAAGACAACTCCAGGACAAGGGCCCCATGCCTCTGACCTAACTTGAGGTCTGGCTGGGAAACAAAAGGGTCAGTTTCTGCCGCCCTGAATACAACACTCAACCCGGCCAACAAACATGTCCCTCCTCCCTCCTGCAATCGCCACCTCCAAAGTGGTCATCCATGCCTGTCAGAACTGGAACTGGCTGATAACCAAATGTAACCTAACTCCAGTTAAGAAAACTGGTACCCGCTGAAGTTGAGGGATTAAGAAGGCTGTCTGAAAACATTTAGCTGTCATCTTACCATTTTCTGGATCTAAGAAAAATTTATTGTTCCCAGGACCGTAGAGAGAGTAGCGAATTTCACCATTGGACCCAATGTCAGCATCTTTAGCTCTGATTTTTAGAATGACTTTGTTTGATGGAATATCTTCAGGAAACAGTGCTGTGTATGCAACCTAGAGAAAACAAAAACAAAAACAAAACAAAACAAAAAAACACAGAAACGTAAGCTATGCAATAACAGTATTTTATAGCTATTTTACAACTTTTTTTTTTTTTTAACTCTCTGTAGTGCATTTTTCTATACAGGAAACAATTTTCCTTTATGTAATACAGTCCTAGAAATTCACAGCACTGCTAAGCCTTGAGGTGTCACAAAAACAATGCCATTATGACTCTTAATAGGGCTAGTCTTAGGTGTAAAATGCAGTCACATTTTCTGTCTTCCGTTTCTTTCATCAACACCCATGAAATGGATCAGTGTGCTAATGAAGACAACTGTTTTTATCACATCATCCAGCAGTGTTGAGGGAGATACAGATTGTGATTCCCCGGAGTGATGCTTGCAATGACAATGGTCCATCGGTGATAATGTAATGATGGGAATTACATATGTGTATACATATGGATATATATAAATAAGATTCTGTAAGCTGTACTGTTAAGGAAATCTAGTTTTCATAGTGCCTTTTGCTTCACGTACACCTTCCTGTTACAGTGATACTGGTTTCCCACATTGCCTCTCCATAGAATAAGAGACAGATGATGCTGTGAAAGCTGTGGTCAGGCTATACTGCATACTGCATGCATGCCTGACAGCTTGAGAGTAAGCTATATTCTTCTACCTTTTCCACTGTGTCTCTGGCTGCTAGCCACCCGACACATTCGGGAAGGCTGGAGTTAGATTAGAGTGAAGACATTTCCACACTGATTGTGAAGAAAAAGCTTTTTTTTTTTTTTTTTTTTTTTTTTTTTCTGTAGGGGGGCAGTGGCTGTCCTATAGCAGTGCCACCTCACAACCCTTTTTATTTTAGAAAGCCAGATAAGACCACAGTGCAGAAGATGGAGGAGACTCCTCCACTGCCTTTGCTAGGCCATTATCCTTTCACCTTGGTTTCACAAGACTGTTGAATCCTGCTTCCCTCCAGGTTACTCTAGACCCTTCACTTAAGACCTTCAGGATGAAAACGGGCATATCCTGTAAACACAGCAGTGGTATCCACTGGGAAACCATCACTTCCAGCACCACAGCAGATTGCAGAGGGTGTTGCTAACTCACCCGCTCACAGACTGGGTTGTTATCATTAACGTCAGTGACCGTCACTTCCACAGCAGCTTGGGTTACAAAGAGGCCATCCGTGGCGGTGATGTTCAGGTAATAAACATCTTGTTCCTCCCGATCTAGTGGCCTTTTTACATAAACCTTCCATTCGTTCTGAACCAGTCCCAGAGCGAACTTCCCTTTGGGATTCCCTCCTGCAATGAGACAAGCAACACACAACAGGTTAGGGCATCCCTCCAGGGCTCCCACCTGATTTAAGCACAAATACAGACTCATCTTAGAGGACCAGGAATATGCAATTGTCATTTGTTTCCCAGTGACAGGTGCTTTCAAACTTGCAGATTCAGGAAATCTGTAATGAGATTACGTTCCCTGTGTTTATTGCCCCCCAAACGGCTTGTATGAAAGTGAACCAATAACTTTCAGCGGAAACAAAATCCATTTAGCAGAGCTGAAGATGATCTCTTGTTTAGTTCCCCTTAAGGGCAATCAAATTCAAACTGTGAACAATCAATAGTCCTCTCAGGCTGGTACAATTGTCTTTCCACTTAGTCTCGGGAGAGGATGTAATACACCGCAGCTCTTGTTACCAAGACAATTTCATTAGCTGTTGATTATGCAATCAAGGACTGGAAGTAGGTTCTATTAAGGAATCCTCTAATGAAAGCTTTATCATACAGCTGTGCCTTTCTTCTGCTCATTAAAATTCTAGTTTTAAAAAAAGTTTACACGACACAAGAAGACACATTAGTATTAAATAGTCCTAACAAGAGGTCATTTGAGGAGCAGTTGGAAGATAAGCACTACAATTAGGTCAAATGTATCAGAGGGTGAGAGCTGGGGAAAGCCAGCAAAGAGTGCAGGAGTCGAAGCAGAACAGCTTTTTATCATGCTGTAACACCAACAGTGAACCTCCTAACGTTGCTCTTCCACATCATTAAACTGCATGGGGGAAAAAGCAGACTGGAGAGGGAAAGATTTGGTCCACATCATCCTCAGGAAGGAAGGAAGGACATTTCACATGCGGAAGGTACAAGGAATCAAACCAGGGATAGCTCTTTAATGTTTCTGACAGTTATTTACACTTTCATTTGAAAGAGTACAGTCCTCTGCCAGCTCCACAAAGAAACCACCATCAAGCACCTTTCTTTGAGCCTGTTTTCAACCCCCTTGTCAGATCAGACAGAAGATCTTTTAAGCCAACCACCCAGTTTTCTGTGTCCAGTATCCAACATGTTTGGTCTGTAAAAAATGTATTTGCACATTTAACAATTTAGGATGGAGCACAAAATAGTTATAGCAAACCCGTGTGCTATAGGAACTGAGGACAAGGACAAAGAAAAAAACATCACACTGCTCCACTGGGTAAACTTTAATTCCAGCTGACCTGGTACTAACTCTTTTCCCACCATATTAAGCTTTCTCCTGTGCAGAAATGCAATCTGAGAACTGCTATTCATGTTTCTCATGTATAAAAGTGGTATAAAAATATTAAGGGAAAGCTTATTCTTTCTTGTATCAGGATCAAGAATGTCAAACACGCTAAGTTTGGTTTTGCTCACAACTTATTCAGGGTCCTGACATGTGTCAGGGGATCAGTCCGAGCTTAATGGAAAGACCAGGTTCTTAAACCTTCCTCTCTAGTTCGATGTTTGAGTAAATAAGTGTTTAAAAAAAAAAAACACAAATCCAACAGAGAAAAAATGTATTTTAAGGGCTGAATGTATTTGAGCTGCCTCTGCTGTCAGGAGATTGGGTGTCACTGCTGTTGCTTCTAGTGGCACAATTCTGTCAGTTCCCAGGGACCTTCTTAGCAAAAATAAGGCAGAGAAGATCTGAGCTTAAAACTGTGCTTAAAATGAAGCAAAAAAGTGTAATGCACATTTCATGCCTTCTTCGTACATCAAAAAGCAGAAAAGAGGTCACGGGCTGTAATCTATGCCTTTTTCATTAGCTACCAACGACAAGATAGACTGGTTTCTGTTTGATATGAAAGCTAAGTTAGTTGAGATGAGCTGAGGAAATCTTTCTCGTTAAGCATCACCATTAGAGCTAAGTGTAATTGTGTCAGAAAACAACGTTGTAATGAAGAAGATTTCCCGAAAATTAGTCAGATATGCATTATAATTATAAAAGGCCCTGTAGTCATACAGAGCACAAAACAGATATATCACAGATATTTGCTGTTGATAGAAAATCAACTTTTTAGGTCACAAAACCAAGCTTTCTACAAAACCAAGATTTCTACAACAGTTTGGAGTAACCATCACAGGACTCAGACAAACCTTGTTTAACCTATTGTGTGATATAAACTGACTTCTCCTAAAGAGGGTTACTTAGTATGTTGATGTGCACTGCAGGCCAGTCTGAATACAACCCAAGGCAATGTGAAGCTGTCCACTGACTTGAGTCTTAATGTGATTGTCAAAGAAGGTAGACCCCTGCTGATTAACATTAAATTCTCTCTATTCAGCTCAACATCAGCATAAAAAAGCTTAACTCTCTTTTAGAAAAGGCTGTAATCTTATCACAGTGAGCTTAATGTTGTAAACCATTAATAAAAATGGTCTTAAATACTCTTATTTAGCTTCATGATATCAATCAGTGCTTTCCTGCATATTAGTTCTTTTGTAAAAAGAAATGATTAACTGTTCTGAGCTACTATGAAGCAATGCACTCAAGGTATGGATATCCCATTGTTAAGTAAAGAGGAAAGGTAAAATCTAATTAAAATCAGCTGGTGGCTTTTATGGCTGGCAGTAACACTAGCTTGGAGCAATTTTAAAATCACTGTTGCTTTGTTGTTGATGGAATAGCTTTTGAATCACACAGGAATTTTGGGAGTATATATTAAAAAACGGTCCCTGGAATCCCTTTCTCTCCCCACTTCACTAGAAAAGGATCGATTTCAATGGCCAAAAAACCTGTGCAATAAGCAGCAAACATGTGAAACAGTTTATTTGCATGCATTTTTCATGAGTGCTACCTTTCTTCTCTTTTGCTTCTCAGGACTGGCTATATACTTTGTTTTTGGAAGACAAAGGAGGAAGTTGTACTATACAATGTAACAGAAATAATGAGATGTAAACGGTAAGATAATGCCAAGACAATATTCTTAAAAAAGGAAATGCAAAAAATAAAAATAAAAAATCCACACTGTGGCCCAGGGAACCATTTTCTAGTACTTCTACATATGTCTCGATGCAGATCTCATTCTGCAGTGATTAATTAACTTTTTCACTAATATATGTAAGCAGATTCAGTATCCTAGGGGCGTTCTAATTAATTAGTTTTTCACTCTGAATAATGTAGCTTTTCTAAACGGAAGCCTCCTGACTACATGTATTAATGGATTCTTTAAAATCTGTTGGCAGTTTTCTTATGTTCTACTTTGAATGTCACAACAGTGAAGTGCTAGCTACAAAAAACACTCCAGTAACTTTTTAGAATGGCTTTGAGGGTAAAAGAATCAGCATTATCTTTTATCTTTTGTTACTTGAAGTTTAAATAATGCTCTCCCTCCTTCCCTAGTCAGCAAATAGTACAAAGCCAAATCAAGCTCAAGTTTAAGAAAAGAAAGAAAACAGCTAGATACAAATGAAATGCAGAGACACAGTGATCCAAAATAAACGAATCCTGACACACATCATTACTAAAGCACACACAGAGGGAATTATAATGGCTAAAAGGGAACTGAAAGCTAGAAGCCAGCAGTATCAGTTTTCACTGCAATGCTGACCTGGGAGGGAGAACTGAATATTTACTGACTTATTTATTTAGATTCTCTGTTACATTTATGCATCTATTTAGATACATTCAATTCCTAATTAGAACTCTGGGCATTTGTTTAACTTAAAATCAATAGGTTTATCCCCCCCCCCCCCCCCCCACACACACACTTTAAGATGTTGCATGTTTACTGAGCTGCCAAAATAATAAACCCAATCCTCTTAGCTTTACTATTGTAGAATATGCATGCTGTTCTTCAGCCTACAGTACAAGTCCTCCCCAAACATCTAAGCAAACATTTCTCCAGAACTCCAGATTTCAAATATAAAATAGAAGCAAACAAACAAACAGTCAGTTTGCTCACATTGGACAATTAGCCCAGCAAAAAAAAAAAAAAGGACACTGCTTACAATACTAGTTTCTTCTCCCAAACACTGTCCATCTTCTTGTATTCAGTTGAACCACATTTAACACTATTGTCTGTTCTTACATTTACATGTTGAAGCCTAATTAACTCAAAACACTTTACGATACCAACATCCTAGCAACTGACATTTTTCTGATGGCTTTTCCTTGTTTTCCACTGTTAAACCTCAGTAATATCTAGCTGTCTTTAGGCTGGCTAAACATCCTAGCTAAACATTGACATAGCCCTGTTGTTTGTCAAACTACCTCAAGTTGTTATACAGGCGATGAGCTCCAACGAGCCTTCAGAAGGAAACTACTGTGCTTCCTAAGTGCACTTGTGTTACCTAAACTTTCTAATGATTTTCTACTAAGATTTTTATATCGCGCTTTTCCTTTGTGAACATCTCCACTTGTTATCAAACTCCAAATAACAAATGACAAGTGCAAAATTTTTTCCCACTATCAAATGCAGATTAAAATGGCAGTTTGAAAAATGGAGTTTGAAAATGGCAACTACTTGCCAGTAATCATGGAAACCTCTCCTAAAGGGAAGGAGTTCAAAACAGAATATATATTTACCCACCAGAATGCATCTTCCCCTTTTCAAAGGTGATCAGAAGGCTGCAATAAGTGTTTGCATTTCTTAAAAAAGTGCAAAGGGCTCTTAAGTGATCACATCTGGCCCAGAATGTTTCTTCCTTTCATCTCCTGAAAGATGATTTTTTTCCATCTCCTTTCTGTGTGCTACTTTTCATGAAGTGTACTTGCACGAAGCTGGTTTTGATGGATCCAAATGTCATTCTCGTAATTTGTCTTCTTTTCCCTTTTTGTCAGTGTCCTGTTTTTCCTCAGAATTTGTTTATTGTATTCAGGGAGGTTTCTACAGCTCAAAATGCCTCCAAAAAGATACAACATTTGAATAATCACCTGGCTAATCTGATCCAAGAAATATTCAAATGCAGTTCCCAAGCTTAATTTGGGGTGAAGTGTGAATAGACTATTTCATTACTTAAACTACACTTTAATATGTTTTAATATCTGAATCAGAAGAACCTAGTTTCTCCATGTGCATCTCCCAGGTTCAAAGGTTATACTCAGACAGTGGAGTTTCTGAGCTCATATGCTTTAGTAATTGCACAGTAGGCATTAAAGAAAGTTTGGGGCTTTGTCATCTAATGTTTTCAGAAACTAAAAACAAAACAAAACAAAAACAAAAACAAAACAGCAAAATATCTGATATATTTTGAACTGTGGTACAAATTAAAGTACAGAATGACCTATAGTTTTTGAGTCATATATGACAATTATTCAAAAGTCCAGTTTTTGCTAAATTAACAGCACAGGAATGTGAAGAAAACAGATCAGTACATAATTAAAAGCATAATTCATTATAAGAGATGACAAAGTCTTCAGGGCAAAGAAAAAACAGTATCTTTGTCTGATTAACAGGGTATGCTAAAATATTTTTGTTACAAACCTGAAGGGTTTGCATTTCCTATAGCAACTTCTATACTGGCATCTCAAATACTCAATATTACAAATCACTTCAAATATTACAAAATCACTAAGATGAAGCACTACTTATATAGTTTTAGATATGTGGAAACTGAGGCACTATCAGATAATGCACCTAGTTTACAGCCTCCAAATCCTGTGCTTTACTCACAAGACTAATTTTTGCCTCTAGTTCTAATAGCCTACAACACGTCACACTGCAAACATACTAGCTTTTGCAAACCTTCATACTGAATCTAGGCTTTTATGTAAACAGTATGAATTTCTGACTGATTTGAAAATGATGCTACTTCAGATGCATAACACAGGCACTCTGTAGATAACTGGAACATCCCACTTGTCTCTACAAACCATCCCACGAACATTTCCAATTTAATAGCCAACACAGAAGTAGAAGTCTTGTACTCCAGTGCAAAATAAACAAACTGTTATCCTGTGAGTTGTCAGACTTTTCATTTTTGCCCAATGCATCTACTTGTGTGCAGTCTTGTGTAATTCTAATCCTATCCAGTGAGATATATGTGGACCTGCCCAAGAATCTGTTTATTACTGTGTAATTAGTATTAGCTCTTGGACTGTGAAGTTTGGAGGGAGTGACAAAGTTATTCCCTAAAAAAATCTATTGGACAACACAAGCTGTAGGCAGAAAAAAAACTGCAGCACCCCATCACTCATAGTACACTCACATAAAATACAGCCTGAATCTAGGAGAAAAGAAGGAAAGAGCAATGTTACCACACTTTGAAAAATATGTTAGTAATATAATTGAAATAGCCTCTTGCTGTATATAACAATGCATAGCAGCTAAACGGCTCTTCAGAGTGGATTACAATTTCCCTAGCCAGAAATCTGGGCTGATAAGAAATGGCATCCCCATCTTCCTCCAAGGTTGCTCCAATGTGCAATTTTCTTAAATAGTGTTATTTTGAAATGGTTCCTACATGCACTCTCCTCTCTCAAAAAGAAAAAGGCTATTCCAAAATTTTTAATGCTTGGAAGTGTGAAGACTTTCTCCTTATGAATGAAATGTTCTTCTTCCCTTGGCTGAAACATTGTCATGATGTTTTCCAAGCTGTCGTATTAATTATGATGGGTTGATGGGTCATGCTACATTGCACCGCAGCAAATCATGAAGAATTATTCTGGAAAGTTAGAGAGAGAATCACCTGGACAGACACAGACTGACACAAACACAAACACACGTTCCCTTTCCTTCTTCTCAACTTTTCTAGTTGCTCCAAAAGTATCTCCAAACTAAAGGAAAAAAGAGTTGAAGGGAGATGCATTTGTCTGAGTCACAGTGGTAACTTAGCTGAAACACTCCTAATTTTTCTCCTTAAAACTGGACACATGCACAGTTCTTCAGTAAAGCTGTTTTTGGGAAGAAAGCATGCTTGTCGTTTCTTACCTGTAATATGGTAGCTAACCTGCCGGTTGACATCAGATGTGTCTTCATCCCAGGTGCTAAGAACAGCCACAACTTCCCCTGGAGCATCGCTCTCCTTCACCGATCCTCTGTAGACCTCATGCTCAAAGACAGGTGCGTTATCGTTTATGTCTGTCACAGTGACTGAGACCAAGGTGGTTGATGACAAGGATAAGGTTTCCCCCAGATCTGAGGCCACCACTGCAAAAGTGAAGGCAGGATCCTTTTCATGGTCCAGATCCTTCAGTGTGCTAATCCAGCCACTGTTGCTATCAATGGTGAAAGCTTCTGTGATCTTCTCCAGCTCTGATTCCAATGCAAGTGTATAGGTGACCTGCCCATTTGCACTTGAGTCTGCATCAACTGCTTTAACTTGCATAAGTTTTGTTCCTACAGGCATGCCTTCCATTATTATAGCGTCATAGCTCGCTGTTTCAAATATGGGCTTGTTGTCATTTATATCCAACACCTTCACCTCCACATCCACTGTCAACACAATGTCCACTTTGTCCAATTGAATGGTGGCTGCAACTTTGAAATGAAAAGCAGAATTTGTCTCGTGGTCAAGTCTCTTATCCAGTTTTAAGAGTCCCGTGTCTTGTTCTATGATGAATACACCATCTTTGTTATTTTCTGTCAGCTCACCATTAACTGTGCTGTACAAAGCACCCTGATTAGGCGCAACATGCACAATGTCAATAGTACTGCCTATGAGGGTGTCTTCTGCTATGGTGAAAGAATACTGGGGTTGAGAAAAGGAAGGTAAAATGGTTTCTGAAGGTAAAACATGGATGTAGACAGGAATGAGAGAATGCTTTACAGGAATGCCACCATCAACTGCTTTGACGAAGAATGACAGAACTGTGTTTTTCAGTTGGTTAAAGCTACCCTTGGTGACCATCCATCCATTGTCTGGATCTATTTCAAGCAGATCAGCTACTGAAACCGAGGCCTCGCTATAAAGAGAATAGGTAATTCTGGAATTGGCTCCATCATCTGGATCTACTGCTTGCACTTGAGTCACCAAGTAACCTTTCCCAACATCTGCTTTGACGCTTGCTCTGTATTCAACTGTCATGAATTGGGGAGCATTGTCATTCTCATCCACTACTATCACTCTCACAGTGCAGAATGTAGTCCTGCCACCTCCATCAAGTGCTCTCAGAAATATACCAATGTCACTTTCCAGCAGGTTCTCCCGGTCTAGTCGCTCAGTTGTCAGAATCTGGCCGTTGCTATCAATCAAAAATCGGTCCTTGGCAAAGTCATTTATTATGGAGTAGCTTATCTGGCCATACACACCTGAATCCCCATCTGTGGCCTTCACATGAAGCACCTTAGTTCCAGGTGCTGCATTTTCTCTAACCTCTGCAACATAAACACTCTGTGAAAACACAGGGCTGTAGAGGTTGGCCCCAAGGATCTGTATATGCACCTGAGCTGTGCTGGTGAACAACCCATCTGAGACAGAGACATTTAGGCTGTACATGGGCTCCATTCGCTGCTTCCGATGGTTGGAAAGGGTGATTACACCGCTCTTGCTATCCATAATGAAACTGGTCCGATCGTTTCCTGATAGGATGCTATACTCCAGTCTGTCAAAATCAGAGCTGTCAGCATCTGAGGCTTGGACGCAAGTCACAAAATGACCCCGAGGTGCCAGTTCACTCACATACGATTCATATATTAGCTGGTTGAAAATTGGAGGGTTGTCATTCATATCTGTTATTGAGATACTAACAAGAACCTCACTGCTAAGTGGTGGGAACCCATTATCAGTTGCTCTGACTTTCAAGCTGCACTGCTGTATGAGTTCATGATCCAACATACGTGCTGTCAGAATTAGGCCACTTGTGCTGTCTATATGGAAATAATCTGTGCTGTTAAAGGTGTCCTGGACTATCTGATATTGCACAATTTTGTTATTGTCAGAGTCAGCATCAGTGGCAACAACCTGCAACACAGGAGTCCCAATCAAAGATGCTTCAGACAAAGTAGCATTATAAGCTGACTGATCAAAAACTGGAGGGTTATCATTCACATCATTAACAATCAAGTCCACAGTGACCTCAGCTCGAGCACCAGTGAGGGCATCACTAGCTCGCACCATCAACTTGAAAAGGGAATTTATTTCATAGTCCAGTGGGCTGATGACACTCAGAACTCCGGTATCGAAGTCAATGTTAAACTGATTGTAAGGATCTCCATCGACAATGATATAAATGATACCCTGGCCTTCTGGACTTGTTGCATTTATGCTTAAAATTGGTGTGTGAATTTCTACATCTTCATTCACGGAGGCTGTATAGAAGGGCTTGTCAAATACAGGCATTGCTTTGTTAACAATAGTAATGGGGAGCTCTACTGAAGCAGACAGTGATGGGTTGCCACCATCTTTTGCAAGAATGACAACCAAATACTCTATATTAGATAAGTCAGAATTGAAGGCTTCTTTCAGGGTGACACTACCAGTTCCCCTATCAATTTCAAAATGTCCGTAATCTTCCTTCAGAAGATATGACACATCACCATTTTCATCCTTATCTTTATCAATAGCTGTCACTCGATATATCAGGGTACCAGGCTCAGCATCAACTTGCACAGCAGCGTAGTATGGAAGCCCTACAAACACTGGTGCATTATCATTTATGTCTTCAATGTAAACCCTCACCACCACTCGAGCGACACGAAGGTGATCTAGTTCACGGCTTGCTTCCACCACCAACTCATACAGCTCTTGTTCCTCTCGGTCAAAGGGTATGCCAGTCGTCTGAATGACTCCTGATGTGGGTTTGATTTTAAATTTGTTTCCTGGGTTTAATATGCTATATTTCAAGGGCTCATTAAGACGGTTACCAACAGCATTTACCACAGCGATCTTTGTGATATTGGTGGTGTTTTCTGAGATAGACGTGGAATAAAAATTTTGTGTGAAATGAAGCCCGCTATCCATGGCTTCTTTTACCATTATCGTCACCATAGCAGTGCTATAAAATTTCCCATCAGATACTCTTACTATTAGCATATAATGGTCTTTGGAGAGGCTATTGTTTTTAATGGTGAGTACTCCTGTGCTTGAATCAATCAAAAAATGGTCCAGATTGCCTTCGATTAGACTATATGTGAGTTCAGGAGGGATCTCTGAATCTGGGTCTGTAGCCCTGACTTTGAGAACCTCAACACCAACATATGTGGGCAGAAGCAGGACGGTCTCAAATACTGCCTGGCTGAAGACTGGTGGGTTGTCATTCACATCAGTTACCTCAATGGTTACTTCAACAGGGCTCTCTGCTGTAAGCTGAGGATTTCCACTGTCTCTAACATGCACATGGAAGTGGAAGTGGGCTATTGTTTCATGATCTAAATTTGCAATGGTTCTAATTGCACCTGTGCTGGAATCTACTGTGAAATACTTTTTTGCAGTAGATTCAACGATCTGGTAGACAAGCAAAGCGTTCTGGTTGCTGTCAGCATCAGTGGCACGTATCACAAGGGGGCTGTTATTTGCACTCCGGACTATGCTATTTACAGGAGCAGCTTCGCTTATGCTGCCTGAGTACTGAGAGAAGAGAAAAACTGGTGGGTTATCATTTTCATCAACAACCTGAATGTTCACAGTGGCATTTGATGCCATCCCTGCCATATTTGTTGCCTGTACAATGAGCTGATAAGAGGAAGCACGTTCATAATCAAGGGTTTTTTGACTGGTGATGACTCCAGAATATGGGTTTATAGTGAAGACTCCATCCACATTCCCATCTTTAACCTCATAAACTAATGTGGACTGACTGATTGCAGAAAGAGAGATCACAGAAGTACCAATATCCACGTTTTCATTAATTTCAGCTTGGTATTCTTTGAGAGTGAACTTAGGGTGGGAGTTATCTGCCATTGTCACAGATATCCGTACAATTGCTGTTGCAGAAAGTGGTGGAGAACCTTGGTCGGCCACTTTAACTGACAGAACAAACTGTCCCATTGTGGTTAAGTCTGGCTCCTTCAGTAATGTAATGATCCCTAAAACTGGTTCGATCTTGAATGTGTTTCCTGTATTTCCTAAAACATAAACATTGCAAGAAAATTAGAAATGAAATACAATGCATTTAAATGATAATTAATAAAGGGCAATTCGCTGCAATTTGTCAAAGACAGTTATTAAAAAAAAAAAAATAAAATAATTATAAAGGGCCTTCCAGTCTTTCTTTCTGAAAGTCAGGACATTCCAGTAGGCAGTGCAGATGTTCAAACATTCAGAAACTCAGGTGCTGGTGTTTATTACCTTGATTCTCAGTGTCAACATTGGAGCATGTGGTGCATGTATATTACTACCATCAAACTAGGAAAAAGCATCCCTAGATTATGGGAGTTAGTCAAATACATGTATGTACACCTAAGGCAATGAAACTAGATCAGAGGCTAACAAGCCAATTACATGACAAATGGATAACAACTCAGTCTCTTAATTGAAGGGGATATTATGCAACCATAGAGAAGATTACAGTAGTTCAAGACTCAAAGAACTGAATATAAAAAGGTTAAAGTGGCATTTAGAAAAATAAAACTGAACAAATAGCATAGAAAAGAGATTAAAGTATCTTGTGGCACAAAGGTTTATCATACGATTTCTGAGGAGGATGAATCTAGATGAATGAGATTTAGTAGAAAATGTCATGAAATGTCTGGTATAACATGCAAGCAGGGATATCACTGTACAAAGGTGAAAACAGTGAGTTTGGATCAAGAACCTTCTTTGGGGTCTTTTTTTTTTTTTTTTTTTTTTCCCTACCTCTTCTTTAGCAATACAGATTCACAACTATTGCTATGTATCCCTATCCTGTAATTAGAGATTGCTTTTATTAAGCAAACAGTATTTTGCTGGTTCCTTGAGTGCCTGCTTGAAAGAGGACATTATGTGCATATCTGGCATGAATAAGCATAGTCTCTTTTTCAGAATTTGATTCTAAAAATAAACAGCATGTACTGAGTTACAGCGATTCCAATCATTGTAACATGTTTCATTTATTTATACTATTTACTTTTATAATACTAAATACTTTTATAATAGTATAATAATAAATAATATTATATTATTTATACTATTTACTTTTATAATAATTTACTTTAAAAAAAATTATTTATACTATTTATTTTAGAGTAATTTATACTCTAAAATGTAGAACTACTTCCAATCCATCCATGAAGTGAAGAGAAATATGTCTCATGAAACTGGTGATAAACAGATTTTTTTGAGTGGTGATTGCTACAGGTGCTGTGCACAAAGAAATAAATATGAGCATTGTAGCTGAAATACCAAATACATTGAATCCTAAATGAAGTGAGTTAATGTATATTATTTTAAAGATGCAATTCACTATCTGCTGTAAATTCTGGTACTTGGAGGCTAATTTAAGCCACATACTACTGTATGTAGTTCAATACTGGTAGTAGCTTTCTATTTATATCAGTCCTTTCAGATCAGTAAAGTTTACTCTACTAGATAAAACAAAAATTGTGCTATTCACTGAGGAGCTGAGATTCTGCCAGAGCTACAAATTCTCATAAAGATCACAGTATTTGTCTCACTTGCAGACACTACAAATGCTGCTGTAGTTGTTTTGTCAGTGCTTGCTAATACAAAAGATTTGTAGCCACTGATTGCCTTACGTAAGGCCAGAGCTCATTCTCCTCCCTTAGGAATCTGCTATGAAATTAAGCAGAAGTTACTTTCTCTACCATTTGCTCTCTTCACATGTAAGGTGATGTAAGTAATTTCCCTGAATGAAGGGGCTGTATACTATCCGAATGCTGCAGTTAAAATTAGTATCCTTAACTGCACAGATTTTATGGATCATACAGCAGCAAAAGGCAGAATTTTGATGCATCTGGGATTTGAACATCTGTGGATAATGAAACTGCGGGAGTGCATGGCTTATAATAAATGGAAGTTTGAAGTCTGACACCGCAGAGAGAACTCGATGAAACAGCAAAAGGCTGCAACAGAAGAGAGAGCCTGTAAGAAAGAAAAAAATACCACCACACAGACTCATCTAATCATCTAATAGCCAAAAAATCCTTTCTAATCTTTGTATTTTTTTTTTATCTGCATCATGTATTCTACTACCAGTGGAATAGAGCCATACTCCTAGCATGTCAGAAGGCTTCTTACATTGTGCTGGCACCTAAGGGTGACTGGGTTGGAGCCCATCATAGGAACAAGGTGTCAAGAAAAAGCTGCTAACAGGCTTGAAATACAACACTGCCCCAGGAAGCTGTGTGGTCTACTCGGGGTTTGTTCTGCAATATACAGTGTTGTCCTGTCTGGGTATGTGTAAAACATTAAAACAATAAAAACTCCAAACGTTACAAATTTCCACTTCCTCCTCTCTTTTTCCAGGCATCCGTCTTGGATCTATGCTAATGGTTTAACTTAGAGATAATGCCTAACTTCAGATTCATACGAGTCAGAGAAAGTTGCATTTGCTTGCGCACGTAGCATAGATAATGTGAATTTCCCATGACCTTGCTGTTATACTAGCAGAGAGATGCTTTTGCTGTTTCAGTTTATATGGTGAATATAAATATATGGGGCTTAACAGCAAAAGCAATTTTATTCTGATATCACTACGACTTCCCTTAGGCTTCTATTGACATACAGTTGTTTCAAGAGCCATTGTGCCTCTAAACAACTATGGCTTTGCTGGCAGAAATTTTTACTCTCCATGCTCCTCTGATCCTAATGTTGGCAAAGATGCCAAGTTGTACCAGCTGTTGTGGCATTTGTTTATGGAGGATCACTGTGCACTAGACTGAAGCCAACAACCTGAAAACAGTCTGTATCAGCAGCTTTCAATAACTATTTTCCATGATGGTTTTGAAGGAACGACTTAAGAGTTAAAAGGCTCAGTAGCCACCTAGTGAATGTCAACGAGACTCAGTGCCGACGCCACGTTTTCAGCCTCTGTCCTAACCTGCTTCAATAGTGTAGATAAGCTCTGCATTTTCTCCTTTATCTTTGTCCAAAGCCGTGACCTGCAAAACTGCTGATCCAATAGCTGCTGATTCGAACACTGAGGCTTCATACAGTGGGCTGGTAAAGTATGGACTGTGGTCATTGGAGTCTTCCACATTTATGATGACTCTGGCCAGGTTTCTTCTGTAAGGGAATTCTTGATCTCGAACCTATGGAACAAGTGCATGATACACTGTTGGTATCCATTTTCTAAAACTTCACAAATATTAGTCACCTGAGTGCTAGTAACATTTTCAGTTCAGTTGAATACAAAGTAATAATAAATTACATTTGACCCAAAGAACCTGCAGTCTGAACCACAATCACATATGAGAAACAAGAGATCTGAGACTTTTTTTTTTCAGTTGTGAAAAAATGAATGGTAAGTAAGCATCATGCCATGTAGTTTTGGAATAGCAACCATATGACATCACCAATTCAGTTTTAGGATTGCAATATATCCCTTTTTTTTTGTAATACATGTTATATGGTCATGCCCTTATGCTAACACTCCCCACTTTACAGCCTAGTGGCAAACATGCCTTGCACATTGCTCCCTTCAAAGAACTACAAACAATTTTACCCACTGTCATCGGTCAGGTATCAATTGAGCCCTCGTATCTGCCAATGGACTCTTTCAGCATTATATATGTACATTCCTTTTTGAAGATGATGATAAAAATAGCAATCAGACTAGGAATAATCTTACGAATTGCTAAGCACTCCCAATGTTAGCATCATTTATTGCCCCTCTCTCAGCTCGATACTAAAAATCTCAGTACACTGACAATCCTGCCAGCAGCCCTGAAGTTCAGTTCCTGATACATAGAGCAAAAAAAAAAAACCTACTGCATTAGGTAGAGATCAAACAAAAGCATCGAGAAATGAAAACCTCTGTGGTTCAATTTATATTTATTTCTAATCCTGCTCACAAAAGAATTTGCAGCTTTTTACACAGTGTGCTCAGACCCCGCTCAGCTCCTGCTCGCTGTGTCTCCCAGCAGCTCTTGAATCCTGGGCTCTCCCACCCAAAGCTGTCCCTGTACCTAATATGTTGTGAGAAGTTCCTTTACAGAACTGTTCTGCAGGGCTATTAAGTATTTATAGAAAATAGCAGACTACAAGTTTAAACGAAGACAGATTTTTTTTTTTTTTATTAACCTCCACTTCACAATATACAACCTTCACTTGAAAACAGAGACTTATGTTCTGTATCTAGGCATACGGAGCAAAAAAAAAGGTAATTAATTTTCCCTGCATACCCAAACATTTGGAAAATGTAGCTGAAAACTATTTTTATATCAACAGTTTATGTACTGAAATACGTCTGTAAAAGTAAACTATAAATGAGGCTTGTATTCAGAAGGGCTGTAGCATTCTGTATAGCAAGAAAGCCGTTATCTCCCTGTGAATAACTTCTCAAATAACTTTCAGCCTCACTTCAGAAACTCTGAAAATTACCTTGAGTGAGAAGACCAGATGCCAAAAGATTAAATAAATTCTTGCTTGCTCTCCCTTGAGATGCCAAATCATTTCATATTAGATACAATGAATTCACAGTAAGATTCACAGAAGTCCAAATAAAAAGGTAAAATAAATACACAGCAGGGCAGGCAAGATGAAATTAATGACTACTTACTGCAGCGGAAGTACTTTGCTCAGGCAAAGAGTGAGGCATGTTTGCACCTGAAACATCAGTGATTGTGTCTTGAGCCAAGTGAATATTGCATTCTTACCATGACATTAAGGATGTGCTTATCTTGAGCTTCGTGGTCTAATCTCTCAGCAGTATAGAGCACCCCAGTGCTGGGATCAATTCTGAATTTTCTCACACTGACTGCATCGATGCTGCTGTGAATAGTGTAGCTCAGCTTATGTTTTTCATCTCTGTCTATGGCTTCAATTTGCAGAATTTCAGTGTCAGGGAGGATATCCTCTGAGATGGTGACATCATAACTTGGTTGAGAGAATTCTGGGCCATTATCATTGTTATCCAACACTTTAATAAGAACCTACAGTTAATAAAAGAAAAAAACATTTGGAGTTATTGAAGTCTAGTCAGACTGCTGAACAGGCACCTGAAGAAATGTAATTTACTGTAGATGGCTGATGATGTTACGCTGCTGTATGGTGGGACTGAGAACCATCATTTAATGTAAAATACTTACTGTTCAGATCAAAAGAAATAGTGAGGATATGACTTTGGAGGCAAAATGTTCCTAATTACAAGACCTACTTGGAGGCTGATAAAGAAGTCCATGTGGGAGATTTTCCATATCTACAGATTGGAAAATATTCCTGAAATGGTAAATAGTAATGGTTCTGTTGTCCCTTACAAGTGTGCTGGTTACAAGGGACTTCTGCAGCTATTATGGGATTTCCTTTTCCCCTCACTATTAGTAAGGCAATAAAAGAATCCTTTTCAAGTTACTAAAATCCATCTTTTATACGATCAGGAGTATAAATCCTACGAGTATAAATCCTGTGTTGTTCTCTGCCCTATATAGTGTGTTGGGACGTACTAGCACTACCAAACCATGCCATTAGTGGAGACTCCACGATGCTGTTACGTCTTAGGCTAACGTCAGGTAACACTTGGCGAGGACAGACCAGGCGTCGCCCTGTCACATTGGTGCCAGCTCACCCCACACTGTCCAGGACAGATAACCTCAAGGTACTTGTGCCAAAGAGGGATTATTTTTATGGTTTCACCTTTGCTCTTCCTTTGCCAGTGATGCTTGTCTTTATTGCCGACTAACACAATTTCCCCTTGAACACCTACTCGTTTCCTTTCCATTGCAGTTTATGAATGGCAGGACTGTTGCTAAGAATGTGAATGAACGCTATGCCATTGGCTTCTTTAAACCTTAAGTTAAACCTTACAGAAATGCAGAGAGGGGAAAGGCAGCCAGAATAATGTTGCTGCCTGCTACACCCATCACAGTGTATCACAAGCTATCCCTGGTAACTAATAAGAATCACTATTTTCCGAGCTTTGCCTTTTGACAGTTATATTATGCAATGTCATATGTGTGTGGCTCTGATGAGGTTTTGTGTTTTTCACAACTGGAGGAGTCACACAGTGGTGAAAATTTGCTTTCGAGACTCTGTATGCTGTAGGTTACTTTGGGCAGCACAGCAGCAGAACCCTTGAAATAGTATCTAATACTGAAAGATGCAATGCAAAGAGCTGCCTCTTTTTCAGTACTGAAAACAAAAAGTATCCTTTGTGGAATATGCCCATGAAAACACACCTGATTTTATAATGAAGGAAATGAAACAATCTTTTTATTCAAAACAATTGAAATGTCAAATAGTCCAATGAACTGCGTGGGAAAGGCTGTGCCCAGGACTCTTCCCTAAGATTGGATGACTTGACTCATCTCTCGTAATATTTTCTTGGTTGCTCTGGAAAGTACCTGGCTCATTTTTAAAAATATACTTTATTACTTTGCTTGATCAAGCCCTGTAAACCTATACATTCTTAACGGAAGAAAAATACAGTTATACTTTTACTACAATATTGCACAAACAGATGTTGGCCTCAGAGAGAAATGAAACTTTAGATTTCCCTGATCTTGGAAGGGTTTGCAGAACACATTACCAGAAGGAACATGAACAATTGCAAGCAGCAGTCATAATGAACTAGCCTGGGAACTGTTTAAAAGACAGCTGAAATAAAATGTTCTGTAAGTTAAATTGCATAGGACTTCAACAGTGCATTCCATACGATTTAATTTTCAGCAGATTATGGTACGCCAGAGTGAAGCAGGGAGAAACCTATATTAAGTAATGCTTCAGTCTTGGACAGATAGCAATAAAAATGGGGTGAAAACATACATTGCTGGGACTATAATAATGATAAAAAGTTACAAAGCATTTTATATTTTTATCGTTGTTATACAACATATCAAGGCATGTTTCCGACCTGACTCAGAAGAAAACAAACAATCAAAAAACCCCACATCTGAAAAGGATGTAAAGAAATGAGTTGTAATATATGAAAGAAAGACTGAGAGAAAAATAAGACTCCGTCTCTAATGGGACACAGAGCCAGTACTGAACAACTTTTGTTAGTGTAAGGAAGGGACATTGAAGCAATCTGAGCTTGGGACAATCTGATTATTGTTTTTTAGCATTTAAAGGCACCTTCTCGAGCAGTTTTGATACCCTCAGTTCTTGCCAGGTCCCACTGTAACATGGGCAAATTATTTTACTGCTGCATTGCTAATATAGAAAACAAGAAAATACATTTCATTGTACTTTTAATTGGTGGCCAAAAGCTCTGTTATATATTGTTTTATATATTCTAACAAAGAAGGAGAGACTTTTCAGTTGGTTTTGCTGGAAAACACCGCAATTTGGATTCGGCAGATGCTATTACAGCACGGTCTACTTTGAGCAAGTAAGCTGCCATCTGGGGGACAGGCTCCTATGTGTGAGCTTGTTTTTAACATCGCTGTGTGCAAGCTCAAACTATTGTGTGAAAAGAAAAAAAAAAAAAAAAAAAAAAAGGTAGAGACACACAGCAAAATGTCTTAGAGCTACTGCTAGAGCAGCGATGTGCTGTTTTGTTACCGTGTGGTGTGCGACCACCCCAGTGTGAGGTTCGCTTCCCATTATACCCAGTGCATTTTGGGCTCATTCTGGCAAATTGTGAAAGCAGAGAAAGGCATAAAACTTTATCCACCACAAAGCTTGCACCGTGACTGTGCAAGCCAGGGCTCTGTGATTTATGCCTTTAAGAGACTGTGTAAACTAAACAGGGGAGGACTGGATCAGCGTCAGAGACCAGGCATAAGCCACGAGGCTACGGAAACTAGTGTGAATTCATGAAGCAGCACTTCTTCCCACTGAAAAAGGCATAAGCTAATGTCCTGACACAAAGATACAGATCATGATGGTGCCTGGGGAGTGGAATGGATGTAAAGGGGAAAGATTAAAAATGAGGTCACCAAACTGTGTCCAGCAAACTTACAGGGAACTATGTGCAATGTTGTTTTGATAGTTTGAAGAACAGAACTTATTTTTTTTATTATTTTTAATTTCACTTCCTGCCTACTGTAAAACTGATCAAGTGCCTGTTTAAGTGGCAGGCGTTTTACTACCTAGAGATGACAGCATTTTAGTGATTTGTCAAGTGATCCACATTGCAATACACAATATTTATTACATACTCTGCATTTCAACAGCCACTTCCATCTGGAGATGAAAGACAGTGGGTTAGAGATGCTAATGAATAAAGAGGTCATTACTGATTCATAATTTCTTCTATCAAAACAGAGTTAGAGTATCTCTCATTTTCGTCAGTCGTCCCTCAAAATCCCCGCGAGTCAACTGTGATTTTAAGGTTGTGGTCTCTCCTCTCCTGGGGCTGGGGTGGGAGTAAATCTTCCTTGTGACACAAGGAAATCAGACTATATAAGTGACTGCTGATTAAAGTGTTCTGTCAAACCCTTCAGCTATAGAAAAAAAAGTAACTCTATGTTCTTCAAAATTTGACAGTCTTAGGAGCTACCTGAAATCAAATAATGTAAAATAGAATGGAACTTAAGGACCATTTAGAGTAGATATTAGTCCTTCCGTCCTTATAAAATTTTGGCATCGCAAGTGACTATTATTATCCTCATCCTGTACACATGAAAACACTGCCTGACAGCGAGGCTAAATGATTTATCAAAGCCATGTGAGAAGTAAAAGTGGGGAAGAAGTTCAGGGTTGCATTCTTAGGTTTATTTTTCAGCCACCCCACTTTTTGTTAGTTCATTTTAAAATTCCACTTTCCTATGCAGAAATTTCTTGCCAGGGCAGCATGACTTCTAGTAAGGTGTTATTTAAAAAGAGGGGAAAAACTTTTCTTTTAATAAAGGACAAATGTTACATTGACACGAACACCAGGCTCATAGAAAATCAGATCCTACAAACATATGTGAGGCTGAGCAATCTGAATTCCACCAGCTCGTTAATATGAGGAAAAGTTACTCAAATTCATTTAATGGTTGCCAAACTTAGGCATAACATCTTGGTACTACTGGCAAACTTCCCATTGACTTTACAAAGGCCGCGACTCTGCTCCTTGAAGCTTTAAGCTTTAACCAGCCTGGAACATGTCTTTCAAAAAAACACCTAAAGTCAAGTCTTTTCCTACCGAAGGCACTCAAAGACTCACAGAGTATGTATACTTTCATATTTTCTTCAGATTTATTTCCAAATGGAAGATAGGGCTAGAATGAGCTGTGTTGCATAAATATTTATTGCTCCATAGGTGCCCAAGTGTTCAGCTGTGACAATACCCATTCTGCAAAAGCAAAGACAGGTTATAACAGCATCTGAGAAGGTGACGAATGGAAATGTTTGCTATTTATTTGCTGCTAAGTAGGGATTCCTCTTGCTGCGGACTTCGCAAGGTTACTGACTAAAACACTTTCCACAGACAAACATTAGCTGCGAGTCTTTTTTTTTTTTTTTTTTCCATGCTCATAAAGCAAACCTGCAGCAAAGCAGTCTCTGCCCAGTTCTCCTTGAAAGCTCGGATCTGTTCCAGTACATGGCGGGCTCCAGAAAGGCAGGCTTGCCGATTGCTGCTTCCATTGTGCATGGCCTAATTTATAGTCCGAACCAGCGCCTCGCTATAAAAGATCTGCTTCTCCCCGCTCACTTCCTATTTCCCACAGTTAAAGCAAGTTTCAAATAAAGGATTCACAGGCCTCCAAGCTTACAAATTAGGCAAAGTAACACTCAGAGCATTTGCAAAGATTTTGTATTCAAAATGGTAAGTGAAAGGCCTAGAGAAACACAATCAAATCAAGGCAGAACAAAACCTAATGCAGGAAGTCTCTCCAAAGCTGTTTTTAATGTTGCCCATCACAAATACCTTTGGTTTAGGCACAAACGTATTTGAGTGAAGACTGGATACGTGCCAGGAGCTGCTTTATAGGCATTTGAAGCTGGAAGAATCTGCTTGGCTAATTGCTTGGTCTGGGCACAGTGTTGTAATACAACCTATTAAGTGCCTGAATTGCATAAACTCAGGTTACGCTTTTGTACGGGTTTTTGAAAACCTATTTTGATTTAATATTGCTTTCAGTAGTGTTACCACACAGCTTTATTTGCTACTTCCTGACAAGTTTGTCTCTCTCCAAGCCCCAACCTTAACATAAAAATGCAAACAGTTTCCCTGTGAACCTCAATGGGTTGTTATTTATACTTCACCATGCTTCTTGTGTTATATTAAAATAGGGGGAAAAATCTTTGTTTCCCAGTCAAGGCAGTGCTGAGATTGCTGCATGGGTCAGAAAAAAAAAAAAAAAGGACTGGGATAGTTCTAGCTTGGAGGAAGCATTCAACTGAGCAAAAGTAAAAAATTGAATGGAAACACCACATCTTCTTGTCCATCCTATAAGGATCCACTGCCTGCAAGAGCACTGCTCAAGGTGTCTGTCTTTGGAGGGGCGATTTATTCAGAAGCAGTCGACATCTCGGCATATTCCCACTCTGCTGGAGATGTATGAGCAAAAATGCTGAATTTTGAGTTTTCTGAGGGCTCAGACTTGTTTAACAGCTGCAGACCCACCAAAGGGCCGAATGTCACCATAAAAATGCCCCTTGTGCTCTGATGTCTTATCTACATACTGGTCACAGTCCTCGAAGAAGCACTTTTCACAGTTTAGTTAAAAGAACCACCTTCACTCAGTGTGACTGATCAGCTCCTTGTTGTTAAAAAAAAAAGAAAAAAAAAAAGAAAGAAAAAAAAAACACCTTATAAAGAAGATGTTTTCTGACAGGTGAGAGCAAGTTTGCTATCCTGAAACTCGCAGCTAAAGATCAATCCACAGCAAAAGAATGAATAAAATTCCACAACCTTTTGCAAGGAGAGACAGGGGGGACAATGAGCAGTAACTTCTCCCTCCTGCTCTTTCAGCCTGGCTGGCTTGCATTGAAGGCACTGCAAGTGACCATGTACTGATCTTCAAATACTTCTCAGAGGGAAGTGTATGTTCCCCTCCGAGTGCCCACGCTAGGTGAACTGCCTCCACCAGCAAATAGTGAAGTTTGTAGTAACTGAAACTGAGGCATTTTTTGCCTGCAAGCTTGGAAGCATCAGGCTTCATGCTTTAAAGCATTTTTTTTTCAGTGTTAGGATGATGAGAAACAAGGAGGAGGCAAAGAAATATATGAAAGAAGACTGTCTTTTTTATATAATATTGTGACTCCAGGAGTTTGTTCTTCAAAAAATAATTGCCTGCTAGTACAAGATTCTCCATTAAAGTGAAAGATATCATCACTTAGATGATCGCTTCCTGGTGTGCTGTACTTTTCTGGGTATTTTAGCAGTATGCATTATTAAAAAATAACCACTATTCCTATGCTATGCTTGAAAGTAAAGGATGTGAGCTGTCCAGTGGAAAAAAAGAAAACCAACAGCAGCAATTTTGGTATAAACCTGAGTCATGACCAAGAGAATCTCTGATGCTACTTAGTCAAAGTTAGTCAATATTCTGGCAGGAATGGGTGTTTAGATACCATTACACTGGTTTCCTGCTGGAGGTTCCTCTCTCTGCTCATGCAAGGACAAAGGCCCCCTCCCACCCTGCTGGTGGCAAGGAGCAGGCTGCTCAATGAAGATGTGGTCCCAGTTCTCACCAGCACGTGGAAAGCAGAAGCCCTGTCCCCCATCCCCTCCTCAAGGCCAACAGCTCGCCTGGCAGCTGCAGGAATCATGTTTCACAGGGATTTAGAGCCAACGTACACGTTCAGCCTTTCATAAATTACCACGTGGCCTTGAGCAATGATGAATTAAGCTAAGGGGAAAAAAAACAAAAAACAAAAAACACAAAAGCTCTCCCCGGCTTATTCCTGACTTAGGCTTCCTAGAAGTTAATCAACCTGACAGAAGCTTTGAACCCACACTCCAAATATATAAATCAAACCAGTCAACATTTCCTCATCTTCATCCTCCCCCATCGCCACCGTGCTGCTGCTCAGAGCACGGGCAGCACGGTGAGAGGCAGCAGCTCAACAAGTCCTGCTGCTGTGCTTCTCACCTGGGAGCTTGCATTCCTTTCTGCTAATCGCTCCCAAACTGATTACACCTTCGGTTACAAAGGAAGTTGGTGATTTTTTTTTTAAATGTTCCTTATGTTCTCTTCACCTCTTTTCACAACAGTGAACTGTTAATACAACAGATGTAGCTTTTAAATCAAAATCGTTTCCTCCCTCTGATGGTAGAGCAGTGAACCATGTGTGCAGTAAGGCACGAAGGAAGCAAACATTTTATCAGAATCCAAGGCGTGCAGGAGCATTGCTGAAGAAACTTACGCAGGTCCGTGCCAGGGATCATGTTACTGAAGCAAAAATCTTTGGCATTTTTACGCTGTATTTTGCCACCTCCAACTGCGTAGCAGACAAAAGGCCAGAAAGAGATAAAGGGGAACAGGTGGGGTGGAATAAAAAGCAAGACTGTTCCATTTGGCACGCTGATGATCAGCTGTTTCACAATGAACCACTGCGCTTTTGGGGGGCTTTGTATTATTTGATTGCTGTACAAGTGGATGAATTTATACATTTGCTTTCCTACCACTTCCTTTTCTACCGTATCTTTTTGCAGCTATAGTTAGAAATGCAGGTGGTGCTGTGCACATGAGACAAAATAATTCCGAGGTCATTTTACCGGAACTCAGAACAAGGCCACTGACAGCCATGAGCAGATGCTTTTTTGACACTTGCTATGACACTTACTATGACATTACTTAACAGTTTTTAATAATTTTTTCTAACAGGAAATGAAGATGAATAAGGTCACCAAAGGCTCTGAAGTACAGTCGAAAATACAGTCTGAAAGTTTTGTAGCATGGAGAGATAATTAGGCAGGCCATCGTTCTGGCAGGTTTGAGATAATGATTGCTTCTGAAATCTCTGTTGTGAAGAGTAAAAGAAACAAATTCTCAGATGTCGTTCAGGCCACAATTAAATCCCCAAACAGTACCCATGTAGAGAGAAGGAAGTGGAGGGAAGAAGGGCTTGTACCCATCGCTGATTATCAAATGCTATGCTATTGCAATCTTAGATCACTATCTTACATTTTTAAAATAGGTCACATCACTGTTACAAAGAATGCTGAGGCTTCTTTTAGAATGCAACAGCTTTGCTGAAATATGTTTTTACCATATGTTTTAATTAAAAATGTAGGGTTTTCATCAAAATAGGTTTTGAGAACTGTCACAGGGGTCATTTTATTAAATCATAAGCAGCAAAAACAAGAAACAAAATATCCATGAAAATACAAATTATTTGCATCCAGCATGTTTGAAATTCCCCCTGCTTTTTAATATTTGTTTGGCTGAAATATTTGCAAGAAATAACTGTTGTGTTAGGGACTCAACACCCCACTTCTGAAATGTGGCCTGAGAATGTCGCCAAGACTGAAAAAACAAAACAAAACAAAAAATTACTCAAGGGCTGAAGAAACTGCCTTATGGAAAGAGAATGTAAAGAGGTCAGTCATTCTCCTTCGCTTGTCTGCCAGAAGACTGGGAGGTGAATTGACTACTCTGAGTAAGTGCCTTCCTGGGGAGAAAATACTGGTTTTTAAAGAGCTCTTTAATCGAGCAGAGAAAGGCATAACAGGGAATACAGGCCAGATATAATCAAGTTAAAAAATAAGGAATGTTTTCAGCCGAGAGGCAATTAATTACTTAAACTAACAGGGAAAATAGTAGATTTCCTGCTACTGAACTTACTCTCAACTGATGTTTTTTTATCAAGACTGGATTATCAAGAGAAGTTATCAGATAGGGATAATTAGATAGAGATTTTAGGGTTGGTTATAAACAAGAATTTGGATTCAGAAAGCACTAAATGATTTAACGCTCTCTTAGGAATGTCAGTGTTGTGACTCAGTGCATACAGATTTATATCTGAACCTTTTGAGCAAAAAGGCAAGGTAAAACAGAAGAATCTGCCTGTGAATGTATATACCTATATAAATAAAAAATGTTCAGGCCTTCCTTCTGCATTATCATGTAACAAATCACGTCACAAGCCTATTTTTTTATTTCCTTTATAGACCATATTTAAACTGGGACTCAAGACTGCACACAGGTGTCTTGTACAAGCAAGTATGTGTCTTTCCCTGTGTCAAATAATATTCAGGCTATAGCAGACTTTACATTTGGACACTAACTCTGATGTAGGATTTCAGGCTTTAGCTAACCCATACTCCACAACCCCACCTATTATTGAAGGGTTTTGGAGTCCCCCCAGCACTGCCTGGACTGATAAGTCCCTGTCCCTGTGCCATGACCATCATTGTGTCCCAATTCTAGAGTGGAGCAAAACGGTCAAATGTGCCAACCACCTTCCCCAAACTGGTTCCCACTGAGCAGACACCCAGGTTGCGTGTCAGGATCTCCCCCGGGGATGCGGCAGAGCCAGCATTATCCCAGCCCTTCACATTTATCTGGCCTGACTTTTTAATTGCTGAAAGGCACTGACCCTGATCAGAAAGACTGGTTTTAAAGGGTTGACTGGGGCTGTCCCCCAAAAGACAATGTAATCACAGGCAGTGACACTAAAAGGAGAGATCCTTTAAATTTTAAGTGTCCCCTCTGAACAATTTTGTCTCTGAACAATTGATTTGGTGTCACACATTTGGGTCTTGGGAGGATGAGAGGTATAAACTCCATTTAATACAATCAATAGCAATATTCCCTAACACCACAGAAGCACTGTTGTATTTTGGACCATTATGCGGTGATACAATTGTCAAAATCTATCATTGCTGCTGGTGATAGGGACTCCCTCAGCTGGAGGAAGGCAAATTACTTTTGTGTGAGCACAAAGAGGACAAAAGAAGAAATACCGCTTTGAAGCATTCACCAGTCCATTCTTTACAACCAGATGGAAAGGCTCTGAAAAATATCCCCTCCATTAGTTAACAGTGGTCTCAAAGGATGAGGTTTTAGTTGAATGGCAAAATTATTAATTTTTATAGCATATACATTCCACTAACAAATGAAAAACTTGCCAGAAAAGGAATGTGATATTCTACCTGAGTCGTGGCAATGTTTGTTCCATCGGTGACTTCCACAGTCATATTATATATTGACCTCTGCTCTGCATCCAAGGGCTTTGCAATGACAATAGTGCCCACTCCCTTCTCCGCGTCGAAAGAACTATCGTAATTCCCTCCTAATTGTTGCACAAAAATACAATTAAATTAGCCATCTCTGGAAAATTTCCATCGCAAATGTTCCTAAAAGTGGGCATATCTGTTTACTGGCATCCATCTTAATGGCTTGCCTTAGCATACACAGTACATCTACTGATATTTCTTTGTTCGTAACTCATTTATATTTCAAAGCACAGTTTGTATATTGGAAAGCAGATATCATTAAAATGCACTGCAAGAAAAAAATCTAGCTGTATATTTAAGTGAACCATAACTGAGTCTATAAAAAGAATGCAATGGCTATAAGCCTGTAAGATGTTGCCCTTGCAGTTTGAGTAATGAACAAGCACAATAATCTTTTTGTATAAAAATCATTTTAAGATGGTTTTGTTCCACAAATTTTATTTTCAGGAATTTCTCACTGATGCTTGTGGGTGCGAAGACCACTAAGTGAGTCTAAAAATTACAATTATAACCAATTTTAAAAATGCAAATAGAGATTTTTTATGTTAATTTCAAGGACAATGAAAATTACTGGCAGCAAAGGTCACATTCTACTAGTCTTTTAGGAATTATTTAAATAGATCTGACAGGATACACATCATAAATTCCTTTCCATTAAAAAAACCCTCACAAAGCACTGTTCTGAAACTAATATCCCCTTATCCTGTCACACACTGAATGATGCAGCAGTGAAAAAACCCTCCTGAGTCTCAGGTAAAAGAAAAAAAAAAGTAAAAGAAAAAAAAATCTATTAAAAAGTAGGAGAAAGCCATAAATAATTTGAGATTAAAGGGTTACAGGATTTCTCAGCCACAGCTATAGTTTATAAATTAGAACCACTCATTATGTTCAAAAGTAAAGCATACACTCCCTGCTGCTAAGCTGCTTCTTACTCACTCAACTCTAAAGTGAAATTTATTATGAGTTGAGTCTGTAATTTTTGGAGGCTGGGGACAGGGAGAGGTGGAACACAACACTGCTGACAAACGAACTCTTAAGGTATATTCATCACACAGCAATGCAATGCCACTAGCTACAGACTCTGACGATCCAGTTCTGCAAAGTGGTAAAAGGCTTTCAAGTACCACTGGCAATAAAACTTGTGTACGAGCTGCTGTCTTGGCATTAGATCCACAGGTAGAAAGACATCTCCATTCCACTGACTGAGTTCTTATGCAAAATAAATATATATATATATATGTAGTTACTGTATTATCACAAAATGTCTATCATTTTAGGGCTGGAGACAGAGAAGAGGAGGGGACAGTTTTCCTTGCTCTGCCTTCAAGTCTTATCAAGCATGGTTTGCTGATCAATAACCATACTTATTCTCAGAAATAGTCATGCATTTAGTGAGAGGAGAAAGGCTTTGGCATTCCAAGAAGTTGCAGATTTAGAGGAATAACTGCAGGTGAACAGAATGAAATTGCAGCCCCTAAATACTTCAACACGGAGAAACCTTCACTTCTCTCTCCCTCTTGCTCAAGTTACTGCAAAGAAAGTGTAAGCTAGAAGAAGCACTGCTTTGTCCGTATCTGCCTTGGAAGCCATTCAGGTAGGGTGAGAAGAAAAGGGGAGAAGGAATAAGAGAACAGGTGATCTACGCAAAAGAAAGGCAGAACTGGTGAACTTCTGCCCTTTGAAAAAAATCCAAATACGATTTCAGACGTGACATCAGGCTTCCCTATGCTGAATATATGTATATACATATTTATAGCTCTGAGCCTAACAGATGCTGTTGTGGTTCTCCAAGAAAATACTGACACTGGATCTGCAGTGATTTATGGAGCATAGAAACATTGCTTATTCCCTAACCTCCTTCTGCAAGCCCAAATTGCATATTTTTTCTCGATTGATATATATATGTTTAAAATTATTTGACACTAGGAAAGAAAAGTAATTGTCCTTGACATTTAAGCAATACTAAAGTATTTGGACATTGATCATACGTTCAGGTTTTTTTTTATTATTATTATTATTATTTTTAAAGTTAGTCTGGCAGAAAAAGATGTCATCTCCCAATTAATGTTTTAAATTGATTTACTTGAGAAAAACTGTACCAAGAAAAGTTAACGCTGAAAAAGCATCCTTTGAAGAAGAGAGTTTGAGATTCTTGCGAGGAGATCTTTGCTGAAATGAAGCTAGCCTTGGGACAGTAGGCACTTTACAAAGAGAACGTTTCATGCTGATAACCATGAAAATAAAATGAAAGCCTATACTTCAAGATGCATAATAACCATCTTAATAAGCAATCAAAAATTATATGCTATCAACTGGCATACATGTCCAAAGAAACCATGCCTTTAAAAATTCCAAGAAGAGAAAATGGAAGGATTAACAGTAAATGTTTTTAAATGCCCTTCCTCTATTGGCTTATTGCAGGGTTTGGAAGGCACTGTATGTGTGTTGCAAATACCCCAACTTCTTCAAGACACTTTCACAAAATGTGGTATATTCTTCCCATAAAATATGAATTGAATAAATCATATGGTATATTTTAATAGACCATGGTCTACTGTTGGCAATGAAGAACCTGCCAAATGGTTGAACTCATCTGGCCTGGGATATTGTGTCCTGCCCCTCATCTAGAGTACTAGAGATGGTCTGGAAATACTTTGTACTGCTCCTCAGCTTTGACGCACCCTCAGAACAGAACCTCATATGATGAATTCTTCTGAAGTTACACTGAAGTATAATTATCGAATTAGGCATAAATGCTAAACTGTAAGTCTTAATAAATGTGTAAAGTCTGTGTAAGGCCTGTTTGAAGCCCCCAGAGAAGCACTCAACAGAATTATCTTTGAAAGATGGGTGCTGAAAGGGTATAGACAGAGAGGAGTCGTATAAAAAAAAAATCAGGACTTTTTCTATTAAAAACTAGTCCAGCTGAACTATTCTGGGAATTGCATGGGAAGCAACTTTCTTCCAAAATGTGCTCACATAGAGGACAGAGGGCTGAGGCTGTAAGAGGTGACAGCTGAGGAGGTGTCAGCGTCACACATTTCTGGAGTACTGAGTATTCTGTGGCCAGTTTTCAAAAGCATGCTGCTGTGTAACTCCAAATCCTTTTGATGCAAGTTTATTTGCATTGCTGTAAACTTCAGCAGTATCAGTTTTACCAATGTTACTATTGACCATTTAACAATTTCTTTGATCACAATCTTAGGACGAAAGCAGGCTAAGGATGATGAAATTTCATTCATCTGTTCGGTTTTATTAATGTGAATTTATATTACTTATTCCATTTTCTAGCACATGGCACATGCTTTCCTTTTTATTATCTAGAGAAACCTGCTTTCAAATACAAAATATGTAGAAGCTGTCTTTGCTAATGTGCTTGCAATTGCATTAGGAAAGAAATATTTCAAATGAAGATCAAACACTGTGAGTTCCTTGGCCACTTTGGGAAAATCAGTGATAAAAAAGGCAAGTTAACTGAACGGGCAAAGTGGCTATTCAGGTTGTCCTGAAAGGCATTTTAACACTGAATGACTTAAGAGAAATTGGCTGTTGTTGCCAATACATTGCAGGCTAAGATGTAATATTGATACATCTTCAATATAGCTTAAAGAATTCCCTTAAAATACCCTGATAAACTGAAACCCTTAGGGTGGGAAAAATCCACATCTAGTTGCAATGTCATCTTTAGGTGAGACTGAATATTGTGTTTGGATGTTATAAATTAATACAGAAAGTGCTTTGTTTCTCTAATTGACTGTTAAGATTCCCAAAGACAGCTAGCACAGATATTTATGTCTACACTTCGGACATCTAAAGTGAAATGAGATGATTTCTACCCTTACTTTCTTGAGATTGATCTTTATGCTCTTGCATAAACTGTGGAAGCAGTAAATTTCCATAACTAGGAGATTTTTATGTTATCTGAAAGCATGTTGTCATTTATATAGTATTTTCCAATATAACTGTAGCCAATTCCAGATGTTACCAACTCAGGACAGCTGCAGAAGCAGCCCCTGGTACGAAGGAGCTTATTTGTTGGTCCTTGCTACAGCTTCATGACTGCTTTCCAGCGCAGCCCTTATTTTCAATTTGGGAGATGCTATGTAGCATGTGTAAGAAGGAGGTATCAGGGAATTGAACCTGAACACCTCTGATTCAACAGCCTATCAGTTGTGTTCTTGGTTTAGAGTAGTGTTGATTACATTTTTATGACTGAATCTGGAGTGTCACCTTGTTTCTTAGCTCATTTCTGGGCTTCATAATCACTATCAGCATATTTTTCTTCTGAGAAAAAAGTCCATGCTAGAAAAATATAATTTTCCTTTTATAAAAAGAGATGGCTAAGGAAGAAAAAGGCATTGAATCTTACATGACTAACAGGAGGGGATCTTCTGATGTCAAGCTTACCACACATTTGGTGCAATTTTGTCAAGGAAAGCTTCCTGAACTGTTAAAAGGGATTTCTAATGGGATTTCTAGACATCAACTAGCAAATTTGTGTAAGGAAAGATACAGTGCAGCTACCACTATACCCTTTTTGAATTCAAGAAAAAAAAAATCATTTTCATGCATATTCTGCTTGCATTTTGATTATTATATTTGCTGCAAGCAATGAAGGTTATTTTGTAGTGCTTGTCCTAGATGGAGTTTATTTTTGGTAGGAGGCTGAGCCTCTTTATGTTCCTATCAGCTGCTGATATGCTGTTTTAGACAGGATTATCCTGCTGTGAGAAATCATTTCCTCCTCTGAGAAGAAAACATGTCAGCAAACCTGGAGGAGTTGTAGGCAAATGAGTCCCATCTGAGGGCCTTTCTCCTTTTTTTCCAGTGGAATGATCAAGAAGAGTGGGACTGAATATACACCTGAGAAATGTCTGATAACCATGGAGATTCTGAATTGCTGGGTCTTAGATGCCAAGATGAATCACTCTGAATTCTGGAGGAGGACATCCCCAAACCAAGACTCTTCCTTCACTGGCAGTTAGCAAAGAACGTACAAGCTAAGGTACTTGTTCAAATGTAAAAAAGCCAGGATGTATCACAATCTTCACACAAGTCTCATTTGGCTTAACATGACAGAAGAGTGGAGGAGAAAAGAAATACAGGAGATGACCTAATTTAGAGAATAGTGTTCTGGGACAGCTTTTCTCAGAGCAGAAAGGATTCTTACTTGTCTTGCCCCAAAGTAAACTAACAACACTGAGGACACTGATGATAAAGTGGGTCTATTGCTACAATTCTCACGTTGCTCAGAGAAGAGACTCAGAGGAAAATACAGAAAGCAAATTCACCCTGACTCTCACGGACAAGTCTGAAGTGCCTCTAGGATTTCCAGGAAAAGAACCAATGGCCAAATTTCAAATATTTCCATTTCCAAAAGATAGGAAATAAACTTAACGATTGCCTTCAGAAATACTCATTTGACTACAGACTTTTGTTAATCACAACATAATACATATTAGTAACATAACATGCAAAGATTTATTGTCTTACATACTATATCACACTAAGAAGAAGAAAATACTGCAGAGTTTAAGTTTTCAGAAAGATAAAACTATTGCAAGGAGAGTCAAAGCTCTGGGTTTGCTGCTAAGAAGCCGAAGGTAAGGGCAAAAAAGCAGAAAATAAATCAGAAGGTATATTAGCTAGTTCTCAGAGAATATAATTGAAAGGAGGCTAGGGAGGTACATGTTTTTGATGTTAATGAAAATTTGCAGAACTGTGAATTATATGGACTATTAATTAAAATTAATAGATCTTAAAATTATTGCCATTTAAGCACCCTTGATAAAAAAGTCCAGATGTACTTTAAAAATTTGGCTGTTTTATTAAGGCATGGGCTGGAAAAGACAGAGGGAGGCCTATTTGAAGAATCAGAGAGATGTTGTGCAACATGCTACTTAAGCAAAAACTAGCACCATGCAGCTTAGCTCCAGTGGTCAAAGTAATCATCACACCATTTCCACCACTAACAAAGGAAGAAAGAGACAGAGGGCTCAATTTACCTGGGAGTAATAAAGATGTCATGATTTATCTCGGAACTTCTTTTAAAATTAGCTTTTTTTTTTTTTTTTTTTTTTGAAATGACTGAATAAATTTAACATAACTGAAACAACCTGAAACACTCATGTCTTTTGCATTGTGTGATCTGCATGAACTGAGAATGGCATTGAATGCATTCTGAAAACAGAAAACTGTAGTGACATCGCAACCATTCCCAATTAAACAACAAAATAACCAACCAGTCCTGTTTGTCTCTAGTCTCCCTGTCTGCAAGGCACCATTCCCTATCTTAGAGGTGATTAGCTGAAGAATAAGCAGTTATTTAAGATGCATACAATGTAGGTGCAAATTAGATGCTGAAGTTAGGCAAACAGCATCCTAGAAAGCCTAATCTTCAGCCACCCTTCCCCCCTTCTTTAGCTTGGAGAAAGTGCACGTTACGCATTAAAAAAGAGGTCCTCTGGAATTCCAATGCCCATTTAGTTTGAAAAGGTCATAAACATAAAGGTCAAGCTGCAAACTCTGTATTAAACCATGCCTCTACATAAGCCTTCAGGGCTTTTGTTGACATTACTGTGAACTGTGCACAGAGGTCCGAAATCACAAAATACCAGATGGAGTAGGATCAGGTCTAGGTTTTACAACAGCATAGAAACTCTCTCTTGCATCAGCAGTCCTGTAGAGCTTTCCATTTCCTAGAACTAACTTCTACTAATAACCTATGTCTTTCACCGGGCTTTTCAGCCCTAGACACCACTGTTAGAATCACTGCATCACAGAATGGTTTGAGCTGGAAGGGACCGTAAAGCCCACCCAGCTCCACCCCCCTGCCATGGGCAGGGACACCTCCCACCAGCCCAGGTTGCCCAAAGCCCCATCCAGCCTGGCCTTGAGCACCTCCAGGGATGGGGCATCCACAGCTTCTCTGGGCAACCTGTGCCAGGGCCTCACCACCCTCTGAGGGAAGAATTCCCAGTGTTCCTCCAAGAGGAAAGTATTGATATGATATGTCTTTTTTTTTTTTTTTTCTACAGGATGATATTGCAGAACAAGAAGAATAAGTGTTCTTGATACTGACACTGACTAAAGGCAGCAAAGATAATCTAAACATGAAATGCTATCTATAACCCTCTCAGGGTGGACTTTGTCTTTGCAGCCTGTATGCAGAGCGTCTGAACAACAAAGTCTTCTGCATGCCTGGGATTGCTGGCTATTCGTATTGCAGAAACGCGGGCTGTTGCTAGCGCTGTTGTTAATAACAGCAGTAATATTTAATGACAACATTCATATGGCAACAGCACCAAACTGGATGGTCAGGGTCATCGATTTCTCATTAAGTCTAGGGGAGCTCTGTCTCCGTGACCCTCTGCATCGTGCAGCATCAGGAGCTATAGCCTATAAGGAAACCATTAGCATTGTTTGAATAGCTAAAATTTAATCCATTTGAAGTATTTTAGCCATAAAGGTCACATTAAGTGACAAATTAAAGGCTTAAATTTCATTATGTTCTTCCCATCACCTCTGTTTGTGAGGCAAACGTGAAATATTATTATAAAGTGTTGCTAGATTGCAAATGAGTCTAACAATGTAAAAGAAAGCAGCTGAAGAACGGGGGCTTCTCTCAGTGCTTAACACAGGCAGCATTTTAATGAGTTGGTGAATTCACCAAGGAAAAGACCAAAAGGCTGTGAAGGGCAGAGGAGTCCAGCAAAAGGTTCAAATGGGAAAAAAGTGTCAATAATATCAATAAAGATGGATTTCTCCTGGGACAAAAGTTAGGGTCAGTGAGGAAGAAAAAGGGAATGTAAACATTAGCTAATAAATTGCATGCAGCATACTGAAACAGCCAAGGGAATGGGATGGAAACAGTAGGAAACATATGCTGTCCTTCCCCAGAGGCTAGCAGGAACCCCGGAACATGATAATAGCTTTGGGTTTAATTTTAATGCTGTTGGCACCAGAAACCTTGCTACAAATTCAAAGAGGAAATGCAGCTGCTTCTGCCTTTCATCTGCACAAATTGGCAATAAAAGGTGGATGAAAGTGACTCTGACAGACCCTTTCTCTTGTGGTCCTCGCCCTTCCTGTTGGCTAAACCCATCCACAAATAGCTACGCTGAAATGGAAGCCGGGCTCAATCCCTGCAAATAAAGACTGCTGATGCACCCTTTCCACTAAGTCTGTGGCAAAAGCCTTTGTTTCTCTAATCTTTCATATAGTATTTGCTTTATAACCCTTCATTTAAATAACACCACTTTGTGCAGACAATGTTTGACATCCCAGGATACACAAACATTACCTACAAGTATCTGCAAATATTAAATACCACTGTAACTTTGCAAGGGTCATTGTGCTGCTGGGGGAAGTCTCGATTTGGAGATCTTTTATTTTAAATGACATAACTGAATTAGCAGTAGAAGCAAGGAAACCATGCTTAGAAACATGGATTCCTGTTTCTCCACTGCAACCAAGTGAGACCCTCTATTCCCTGTCTTTCTGGCAACTACATCCTTAACCGCATTTCCCTGGGATTTTAATACTTCTATGGCTTTTCCTCTGCTTTGCTAAGTATACTTCTCCCTCCCTATTTTTGTAAGCAATTTTATGTGAGGCAATTTTGTGGTTGAAATCTCACATCAAAACACATTTCTCTTTTTCAGCTTGCATTCAAGACAAACTTTTGGTGGCTCCATTTGTAACCCATATGTTGATGCATCCCATTCTGTTTCACAGTTAAATGGATGGCACTGGACTGTGAAAAGTTTGAATTAATTATTTGTGATAAACTGTGGAAAATCCGTGAATAAAATGATAATAATTGGACACAAATACGGTAAAAGCTGTCATAGAAAGAAACGCAGCACATCCATGTGTCGCATTGCATCCTGTCACAGGCACTTATGAAAGATGTAATATAAATTGTCTCAAAGAACTTGCAAAAATAAAAGGCAGCCTGGATAGTTGTATTTTAGCAAATGTGTTTGCACTAAGGGTACCTTCTGTTGAACAGTTCTGCCCACAAGCTGTCTGTAGAATATAGAACATCTCTCGAGCATGCTTGCCACCTTGAAGCAGGGCAGTCGGAAGCAGAAAAAAAAGAACAGAATGCAGAAAAAAAGGTGAAGAAAGAGAGAAATGAGGGACAGCAAGTCTAAGTACCATAAATACATTTAGAAATGAGATTAGCAAAGTATGACAATAGAATTTAAATGACAGACAACATTAAGATTGCAGTAAATAACATACTATGAAAAAAAACAATTCAGCCATACAGCGCTTTTTTCAGCTTAGCTAAGGAGTCATAACAAAAGCAGGAATATTATTATTATTGTTATTGCTATATATAAATAGCATTTCCATTTCAGCATTACAAAAGTGGTTTTAATTTTGGGGAGACAGTTCACGGTTAGTCTTGCTCTCAAAACCACATAGCCATACGCTTTGCTTCTGAAGCTTCTTCCCATTGCCACTGGCTCCCAACTTACCGACAATATCAAACCAGAGAGGGATGTTAGATGGCTGCACAGAGACCACCCCAACGATTTCTGTCACTTTATCACTTTCCATGACGGTGAAGTTGTAAAAGGGTTCATCAAAAGTCAGCGGCACTGGCGAGGGCGCAGGCTTTTTTATCCACTCGATGTGGAGGCGTGCAGTTGAAGATTTTTGGGGCCGGCCATTGTCCACTGCCTTTATCTGGTGGGTGTAAAGAAAACAGGACCCAGACTGAGCATCCCAGCTTGGCAGTTCAGACCTAATTCTATCACAAGAAGACACCTTCTTGGAAAACGGACTTTTAATCTTTATGTAAAATCCCAGGAAAAAAAGAGGGATTTAAGCACTTCACTGTTATTCATTTTTTTCCATTACAGTTTAACTTTTCTTTGAAAAGACTGATTTAAAACTGAAACATTTTGACTTAGAACTGCTGATGTAAGGCCCCCTGGAGATGTGCTCCATACATAGATCTCTGTCTCCAGAGCCAACTTCCCTCTCCGATGACATCTTCGAAGCAGTTCCCTCTTGCAGCAAAGGTGGAAGTCCCTGTGTTTTAAGCCATGCACTTAAGAACACATGCTCACCCAGACCATGTTTGATTGCTTTTGTCATCTGTATTACAGATAAGATTGGTATTCCTTATATTACTTTCATCAGTATTTATAATTGAGTTAAATATGTTTCAGATCATTTCCCCCATTTTCCAAAACAAATATAACTTAAAATTTTGCCACACCTATTTTCCTTGTTTTCATTTCTCAGTAGTGTTCATGAGTGCTGCCCTTTTTGGTTCTAATTCTTTATTTTATAATATATACTAGAGTGATGGATAGACTCGATATTTGCCTGCCATGCTTTATGGTTTTAGCACAGAAAAGACAAGATGACCAGTGACAAACACTAGGGATAAGACAAGGGAGAATGTAGGTTACAAAATGGGTGCTTCACTGAATAACATCAATGCACTGGGAGTACGAGGGATTTTTCTTTTAAAACATAAGTAAATGCTTCTGGCTATATAGGACCACTGGCATACAAAAATGCTGTTACTATGCCTGTTAAAATAGGAAATATTTTCCTGAAATACCATACCCTATTTCTTTCTCTGGAAATGTGTTAAGTGGGTTTGGTGCGAGCGCTCGTCACCCTGCTCGGCTCAGGCTGGCAGGCCCTTAGGGGAAAGAAGCTGAGTAGAAGACCTTCAGCTGCTACATTACAAAAGGGGGCAGATCCCAGACGTGCCCTCCACCTCTGCACAGTGAAAAGCATTCACTCAAAGGGTGCTGGCCTCTGATTACTGGGTATCGCTCAATATTTTGGTATTTATGCTTTTGTTTTCTTGTCACAATTTTCAACCCTATGAAAGTATCTCAACAGAGACTCATTATAAATGTAAAATAGAATGTAAATGACATTGCTTCCTTTACTATGGGCCTCACCGTGGACCTCTGACAATTTTCTGTCTATTATTTTGTACATTTTTGGTGAACTCCTCCAATACAACTGTAGCTTGTTGCTGTAGATGAAGATTACACATGCAAGCTCTCTTTCTTCATATCAACAACACCATCTTGTCTCCTTTCTGTCGTTGGCCACATTTACATGGTTTGAGTTTTGGCAGAATAATTTTGACAGAGATTACTTTTAACTGAAATTGCTGCCACACTTAAATCCTTTAATGCACCAAGAAAGGTACTATTACATACAGTATACAGTACTTCCCTTCCCTGAAGCTTCCAGATTTGGACATTGTAAGGACCTTTCCATGAGGGCAAGCAGTTATGTCCACACAGAAGTTGTATATCCATTTGTAGCCCAGTTCAACATGATATAATTTTGCAGGCAGACAAGCCCATGGTCTTCAGTTTTGTGCATTTAAGGGAATGACTTATGTCAACAATCTGCAAGCTAATTCTGAGTAGTCAGAATAATTCAGTATATGTAACAGCATGAACACTCTCAAACTCAATTGCTTGCTTGTAGCTATATGTGTACATCAGATTTTTTAATACATTCAGACCTATCTATGACTTTACATATAGGTCACAGATTTAACACAGTCATGTATCACTCTTTATACAACAGTCTGTTTTTTTTAAAAAAAGTCACATCAAGGGTTTATATATTGATGGAAGAGTACTTACTGTTAATATGTCGTAACTCCCTGCTGTGAACTGCTTTCTAGAAGAAACCATCCCTGTTTTGGGATCAATAAAAAATTTCCCATCCTCATTTCCATCCACAATGCTGTATGAGATTTCTGCATTAGGGCCTTCATCTTTGTCGAAAGCAAAAGCTCTGTAGATTGGCTCCCCTCTTTTCTTACGATCCCTCTCTGGCAATTTGATCTGATAGACTTTCTCCGGAAACTGCGGTTTGTTATCATTCTCATCCAGAACCTGGACCACCACCCAAACTGAGGACTGCTTGGGAGATGTGCCCCCGTCCGAGACGGTTACCTGAAAAACAACAGCAGCAGAGGCATTATTCTGAACGGGTAAAGCAGAACTTTATAAATGGGCATCGTGAAACACGAGGGAACACCCCTCCTTCCCTCGACCTAACCTGTAGTTTACAAGGTCTTCTGTGTGATAAGTACTTCTACCCAAGACATCCTCACTACAAGCATGCTGAGTACGTATCTGTAATATGCCCAGAATGGCGAATAAAGGAATCAGGAAGATTTTTCCTTTTGAGATAGATCTATAACAGGTAAGCTGTGGAGGAGGAACCTATTCCTCAAAACAGCAAATCCTTTTATCTCAAACTTGGCAAGACTTTATCTCAGAAGAAGAGTGAACTGGAATTAAACCATAAGCAGTATATCTACTTTTTTCCAAACATATTTTAAAATTTCTTCAGTCACACAATGAAGAATTTCTTCTAAATCTTAAAAGAATCTCTGTCATTTTTTCCCATTAATTATTTGGAATTTCTTAAACAATGACAGGATTTTCTGTCGGTTCTTTTCATTCATTACCTGGGATTTGACAGCTCATTAATTCCAAAACTACTTTAGATGACTGTAAGAAGCACAGAAAGGCACGTAGTAAAAAAAGTCTGCTGCACTTTGTAAAGAGCACACTATGCTGGCACATATACTTAAAAAAAAATCTTTGAGACAAAAGTTAGTTAGTAATTTAGCTGCAACTTAAACAGAATTGCTAATACTTTTCAGTCTGAAACACTGTGAAAAAGAGATGATCCAAGTTCAACAAACACTCAAGAGCTTCAATAATATGCATTTAAAATGCAATCAATCTGTTTCAAACTTCTCCCTAAAATTTTTGATTGCATTTCCTAAAGATAAAGAAACAAAATAGAATGTTATTTCTGTTTGCATGAAAGAAGTTCAGATTTCACTTTCAGCTACGTATGCTAACATGGGAAATCCCACAGTAGCAATTTTTTGTGATAGCAAGCCAAGATATTACATGCAGTTGTCTGGCCTGTACCTATCCTTGCACATTGATTGCTTTGCTGGTTAACTACTCGGTGCTTTATTTCACCTTAAATGTTTCTGTGCTCCCTTACAATAATATACTCCTGATGTCCAATCCTGAGGCAAAGCAAACATTTTCTAGGAATCCTGTCCCATGCTGTTGTTCTCGCCTTGCAACAAGATATCTAAACTTACAGTAACCTTGATTTAGTACTGAAACCAGCAGAAAAATAACATTTTCAAAGAGAAAAGCAAAACACTGTTTCTATTTCCTGTTTTAACTATACTTTCAAAAACTGATACATTAGAAGCGATTAAAGCGTTAAGGACTTAAATCCCTTATTTACAGATAAATAACTGGTGTGGCAATATACAGTGGCAACATGAAATCCCCCAAATCAGCCTGAAACTTATTTGGAGAGCACAGCCTGTTCCCCCAGAGATTTATAACGGCCTCTCTCTCCTAAGACCGCCACCAGGGTTGGCAATTAGCACATGCTGGGATGGCCAACTCATGATGGGGAGCTGAGATCCAGTCGGGATTGTCCTCAACACGCCTGCCACCAATGTGCCACCTGTCAGCAAGGGGGCAGCGGGTGCTGGTGGCTTGTGGGGAGAGCACCCATAGCTCGTGGCTGCTGCACTCAGCCATCCAGATCCCACTCGACTCACTTTCCAAAATGGCATTTATCCCACCAAAAGGCAGCACACGTGGCTGCGGATCTGCCTTTCTACCCAGAGAAAGCAATGCCACCGGGGAGCTCAGCCATTCTGCTTTAATGCTCTGGGACAACTTCAGAATTTTTTCAGCAAGCAAAAAGCCAGTTCTGCCAATATTACCCCTTCCTATTACAGGCTTTCAGCAATGAATAACTTTTGACCCATTTTTAAGGCTGATCCCCTCTATTTTTGTTCTGCTTTGGCAGAATTGGCTGAGCTCTCAGCAAAAACACAGGTTAACAAAGAAAATCCTCTTTTGGGATTTCTGCTGACTCTACAGACAAAGTAATCAATGATACCAGGCAGTACAGGAAGGCTGTAGTACACAGAAACAACAGGAGACACACTTATTTAAATGTTGAACAAGAATAGAAAAAATATGTATTTTTGGTGGGGCTAATGCTTTTAATGCATAGAAAATACAATTAAGACTCAGGAAACTTGTTTTCTGAACAGAACATGAGTGAAAGTTTAAGAAAAAAACAAAAAGAAAAACATTTTCCTCAAGTTTTAAAAACTATGACCTAAAAAGAAAAAGGGGAAAAAAAAAGCAGGGTGGAGAAAAAGTTTACAAATAGTAGTAATAATAAAATCTCTGAAAACCAGTGATACAAGCAGCCAAGCAACCGCGATGAAAAACCTGCTTAAGTCAAGATGCTGCTTGAGAAGCTAAGCCATCCTCATGTCTTACCAGCCCACAGTCTCACAGTTTGTTAGGTTACTGCTGAAATCATGACTAAAATGGTATGGCACCAAATAGGTACAGGCATTTGTTTGTTTTTGTAAGCCAAGACACATGGGAAATCCTTTCTGCAACAGAAAAGTTGCACTGAAAATATTTGCTGACAGCTAATTGAAAATAGAAATGGCTAAAACACAAAATGTCAAGCAATTAACAGAAATTAACAGAGAAGTTCTGGAGTTAGTCAGTTCAGCTCTGTCTAAAATTTTACATCCCCAGAGAGGAAGACATACCAGCTAAACCTTTTTTTCTGGGTGACACTCAAAACTTTTCAAAACAACAGGTTCCAGCTCTGCTCGAGAAGCTCCGAGTGCCAGACATGGGAAGCTGAAGTGTGAGTTAAAGCCCTCTCATTGCAGGCGTGTAAATTAATTAACTAAGCCACCCCCAAACCAGAGATGTGATTATGTGATTATTATGTGAATATGACCCTCTTTTCTACACCATCAGCCTAACCCCAGACCAGGCTTTTTATATTCCAGCTATGAACAGGGTATAGAGTGGCAGAAATTTCCTCTGGCCCTACAAAAAATAAAATAATAAGAGAAACAAAAGCAAAACAAAAAAAATCACCACCACATTAAAACAAAATAACATTATTATTATTTTTTTCCCAGACAACCCAGCACAGTGTCAAAACAAACCGTAAGGAACTGGGGGGGCTGGAGCAGCTGCCCATCAGGACACTGCATCACACCAGCATTTAGGGGCCCCTCTAACCAATGCAATTTCAATTCAAACAGAAGCACAGTTCTCAGCAAAATCCTCAAACAGCTGGAAATCGCAGGGAAAAGTAACCAGGGAGGGAAGGGAGGTTGGGACATTTGTAGGACACAGAAGCTAATTCGCAGCTGGTATCTTTGGAAATGGGAAAGGCAGATGTGCAAGGCATCAGCTTGCCAGGAGAGAAGCTGTCATTCAGGACCAGCAAGGTCCTTTCATTTAGAAGCCTGCAGATGGCACGGTGGGAAGAAAACAGAGAAGAAAAAAAAAGGTGATATACATCAATGACAGAGAAGACACTCTCGACATACACTTGTGAAGATACGGCATCAAAAACCCCAGAACAGGTGAATCTCTGAGAAATCAAGGTAGGGAAATGGCTAGTTCAGCATCAAAGCCTTCCCAGAGGAGAAGAGGAATTGCTGCTTGGTTGGCTTGCGCTTTCCTAAATGCTGAACACCTTCTCCAGCCATGCTGATTCTGGTATCCGGACACCAATGGGTGCAGACACGCTGATTCTTGCCCAGGTACAGCATGAGATGGGGTCGGCCAGCTGCTATCCCCTCTGCCTTTCTGGTTACATGTTGCTGCTAAAGCTGTGTCAACACAGACTAAACGGAGGCCACCACCTCCCAGAGCTGGGATACAACCATGGAAGCAGCTGAGGTTTAACTCCCTGACCCACCATACAAAGGGATGATCCATTCACCAAGGCAGAAATATCTTAAAAGGAAGATGACAACGTGTTTTATGGGGTCTGATGGCATCAGAAAGCAAGAATATGAACTTTATATACCATTTTCATGGTAAATTCTTAAGCATCACTGCTGTTTTCCCACAACCTAGACAGTTCCTCTGTAATTTTCTTCATAAAATGAACAGTTTTTCAGGTATCTGAATTAACCTGCTGGCTTTAATGTTTATAATTTTACTGAACCACATCAGCCAGCACACACACTTGTTTTGGTCACCTGGAAATCTCTTTGATACAATAATGTACCTTCAGCTGTCAGAACCAGGACATAACCTCCTGAAATTTCTTCTACTTATATTAGACTTTTTTTTTTTTTTTTGAGAAAAACACACAAAGACTATCTCCTTCTGCAGAATGCAGTAAATTCAGTATAACAACAGAACTTTGAAAATCTGGGTAAGTCAATTTCCATCTCTTTTGCACAGTGTTTGGTCTGCAGACTTTAACACTAACTGAAATAAGTTTACAGGAAACCAGGACTGAGAGATACTCTGTCATATTCATTTTTATGTTGGAGCCCCACAGATCAACTACAAAGACATTTCCGTAGCGGTGGACCTTCACAGTGAAAACCAAGGTCAACATTATTAACATGCAACATCTGGAATGTTAGATATGAAAACTTCTTATTTTTATGACCATGGAGAAGGCATGGAGGAGACATTTCTATGACCGAAGTGTTGGTTAAAACACAGGGTAGGTCTAGCAGACCTCAATGCTGGTGACATTAATCATTGATCTTGAGACATTCACCCTTCTTAGGAATTGGAGGGTGACACAACTGAAGAAGGATTAGCCTCCAAATTTTTTCAGAATACCTATGCAATTGTGAGGACCACCCTCCTGACTTAGAAGTACAACGCAGAGTCTCATTAACAAAAGCTCATGACTTCCAAGATAATTATTAGCTCAGCTGGAGAGAGTAGCTAGCAGGGATCTTACTTTAACAAGTACAACAAGACAATCAGCAGGTGTTTAATATGAGTTATCAAGCCTCGAGAAGAACAAGAATCTTCTTCCATATCATTCCTTGGCAGGAGGAAATACTCAGCCTAACCAATTTTTAAGTCAAGAGGGGCTGCCACATTACTGTCGTTAGCATTGCAAAATGCTGAAGATGTCATATTTGCTTGTTTATTTTCCTTTGTGTGATACTACTTAATGCAAAAAGACTGAGCCAAGATGCCTGCCTCTCATCTGAGGAGTGTGCATAATGAGGCTTTCAGGTAAAAAATTCTCCCTTCCCCCAGCAGCAAGGCCGATTTTGCTTAGAAAACTTTAGAAAAGAGAATCTGGTTGAGTTACTGGAGACAGAAAAATGATCAAAGGGAGTCTGAGAGCTGAGGCATACCCCCGCTGTTAGTGACTAATGGGTTTGTTTCTTCTGCCAATGCGCAAACGAGCTGCAATACCTATTGTAAGAGTGTCTGGAATTCAGCCCAAGCAAGAGAAATAAAAGACGATAAAGGAGAGCTCATTGAAGGCTGAATGAAACCTTAAAGTCAAATACACTGAATTACTCTCTATGCCTACTTCAGAGAGAGACTTAAGTTTGCAGCTAAATTCTTACAAGGACATATTTTTCTGAAATACATGATACTACTGAACTACATGTCGGATTATTGGTACAAAGTGAAGGTAGCCAGGGTCAAAGATATACAAAATAGAATAGAAAAACTCCATGTTACATATTTTATTTATTTATTTATTTGTCCAACACAAATACTGGTTTAGCTGTAGCAAACTAGATTATTTTTTTAAAGCCTTTATTTGGCAGCTTTGGAAAATAAGTGGGCATCTGTTTATTTCACATACCCTAATAGAATTTAGTGCTGTCCCAAAAGACAAATTTCTTAAACACTTCTTGTAGGAAACAGTGTCAATCCTATCAATATGATCTTTCCTGATTTCCTTTAAATGTGTTAATAAGGGGTACTCTTGTTTTCAATCATAAAAAATTAATACATTCACTCTGGCCAACTATGAGAAATAAATAATTTAGAGTACTTCTAAAATACAGATTATTACTGACATAAACTCTCTAGGTGGCTGATTAGAAAAGTCAATGGCTTCCAGCCACAACCAAGCTAGAAAGCGATGCATAATGGTCTGTTACGCCATTTGAGAATTAACGATGACATCAGGTAATTTCAACACTGTATTGCCAAAAGACAGGAAGGAAGGAAGGCAGGCTTTTTCATTTGGAGTTAAATGCTCCCTGCAGTATCTGCAAACCTAAATATTAGAAGAGCGTGCTGAAGAAAGTCTTACAGGCTTCAAATCTTAACCTTTGTCACTCATAGTACTGAGACCAGAAGACGGTAAACAAATGGGAAACTATGACCAGGCAGTATGAAATATCAGAATGGGTGACCTGAAGGTCCAGAAATACTCCTAATTAAAATCAAAAAGTCCCTTAATTTGTGTCCTACTTTATTCTACAAACTTTTTGAAAAATTAAAAAGTAAACAAAAGCCATAAACTCTGAAAAGAAACTTTGGACTTGCATTTTAGCTTTAGTAGCAACACATGGAAGGATCTGCATAGCTTTCAACACTGAGTCTATAAAAGAAAAATAATTTTCCATGGGCATTACTTTTAAAACTTGTTACAGTTTGGAGACACTGGCAACCTTTGTGCATTAGGCTGTGTTTACAGTATTCTTCAATGGGTATGTGCTGTGATGAGTGCAGAACCAGGTACTGCTCCATTAAATTCCCATGATGACAGAACAGTCTGTTCTATTTCACAAGTAACTCCTTTAGGTAATCTCAAAATAGCATCTTCCCCTTCTTTTCACTAAGTAAAAAGAAAACTATAGTCCTCAGGAGTAACAAGCTCATCTAATTTTGTCTGTGACAAACTGTAGATAAAATTTTGCCTGGAAGTGATTCTACCAATCACTACAGTCCAAATGTGCCTCCTACTTCCCTAGGTGGTGTTAAATACAAATAACCTTTACCTCTACTACCTAACAGTAGTATGTAGTCAGTTATGATTCAGCTGACAATCATCTGTTAAGAGAAAGTGTTGCTGTAGGACTTTTCCTGACCTCTTAGGCTATACCACCACCAACTAAAGTGATGCTTGATCTTGATGTTATCACATCCCTTGTCACGGAGTTTGTAACTAGAGGAATGGAAATTTTGAGATGATAATAGTAGGACATCCATCTTTGTCTCCAAATAACAACTGTAAAGGCATTTTGAATACATTAAAACCTTCCTTTTTTAGTTGAAGAGGCTACAATAATGAATCTTGCTAACCCAACATATGATGAAGGAAAAATTGGAAAGATGAAGACACTCCAAATAGTCCTCTTACGATATCTGGACGCATTAATGTTTAACCAGCTTCAAACTGACACCTTACAAACACGATAAAGACCGATATGTGATTGCTTAAAAACAATTTTTATAGGGATTTAGAACCTCTTTAGAATAACCTATTACTAAACAGAAGTATAACTACCCTAATAGCCTCTAAGCAAGAAAGAAGATAAAAGTTGTGTATTGATCTTCATAGCAAACTTTGAAGAAGGTGTTTAGCTCCTGCTGATAGCAAAGATTAGAATCAAAGAGTTTTGTGAACAAAAAATGATGAGTAGTCAAATCTGCGAATATTTCACTTCAAGCAGCTTTAAATAAAGTCAAGCTTGCAAATTAAGATCCTAAGGCAGTTTAATGTTAGTAATTTCTATGTCGATTGTAATTCCATTCATACCTGAATATCTACTTCAGCCATTTGTGGATTTTACTTTTCTCATTATAAAAAACACTTGTGATCAAATATTGATATGTGAGACCATTCATCTATACTATATCTACCTCTACGGATAATGCCCTTCTCCAAAAACCTTATCTCAGCACTCAAGAAATACACTTGCTTTCAGTCTCTGTGCTTCGGAAGAGGTATGTATCAACTTCTAAGCTCACTGCACTAACCTTTTCTCAAATATTCAACTACCTTTCATTTTCCATCCACAAAACTCACTTGATTACAATCTTCACTATAAGCAGGAACCAAACTCCTTCAAATTTTACTCAAAATTATGAAGACTGTTGCACATTCCCAGTCTTCTCTTTTTCATACTAGACCAGTCAATATGTCTAATCATGTACTAGTGAGAGAATTATTTTGGATTTAATAAAGATATAAGATTTTATCGATGCTTCCAAGAATTTTTCTTACAGCTAATGTAAATAATTTATTTTATGTCTCAACTATCAGCAGAAAGACTATGCTCAAAAATACATGCTAATATATTGCCAGAATTTAATCAAGCTATAGTCATTGTGGAGTTAATTAATCAAGCAGCAAAACAAATTATACTTTACATCCTTGTTCTGGTGTGCAGCTGCATCATTTTGTAGTGTAGGTCCCCAGATATTCAAACTGATGGGAAATTAAGGTACAGCAACTCTTTTAGTAGAAACTCTCAAATACAGTGCAGATGATTGACTCTGTGTGGCAATACCCCTCCAAATATTTCGCCATAAGTCAGTAGCACTGCCTCATGCTAACACAGTACATGTTGCTGAACTTACTCAAAGAAAAGACATAATGCAGGAGCTTGCTCTGCATGTCGTTAGAGATATCATATGGCATGCAGTTTCTGTTACAACAGAGTAATAACTTCAAAGAAAACTTTCAGTATTCCATTGAAATGTCTTCTATTCTGAACTATAATCTTAAAACTTTTTTTTTAAACAATTTTAGGCATGCCAACAGCCAGTGCTTTCTGCAGGTTGATGAAACAGCCTTAGGTGAGGCTCTGTGATGGTCAGCCTTGAAACAATATTTCTATTATTCAGTAGGTAATACATTTATTTGGCTACCATTGAGTTAAAAGATACATGCTGTAATTCATAGTTATTTACTTCATAGGTACAACACATCCAAATTCTATTCCACTTTATGAAGCAGAACCATGTATTTTCAAAGGAAAGGTAGCAGTGTTTTGTTGTTGTTGTTGTTGTTGTTTCTTTTCAATTGCTCTAACAAGCACCCCTTGGTTATGTTAACAGTGGATGACACCACCTTGTCTCTGGCAGAAAGGCAGATTAAGATGCATCTATCCCCATCTCCAGCTCCTCCTCCAGCCATTTGTTCTTCCCCTGTCATCGGTTTGCAGCCACCTTCACCCATCAATAAACTGTTTGTGCATCTGTGCTACTAACAGGATTACTGAAATAATCAGGGTTTAAAATGCACTGCTGAAAGAAAACAAAATCGCCCCAAAGGCAGATGGTTAACTAGTCTTGGGGTGGCAGTGAGGAAGCAGAACAAGGCAATGAGTGGCAGGTCCCTAAGTCAGGGGAAGGAGAAATTTCTAAGAATGTTTTAGCCACTGAAGGAAAATGCATTGTTTAACCAGTTTTGGTGAGGAATTCTGCTATTTCTCTACAGATAACCTCTTACTCATCTCCCTATTCCCAAAACCCTACCGCAGAATTCGTCACTTATCAACAAGCCTTTGATCAATATCAAAGTAGCCCAAACCAGAACCAGACATCTCAGGGTGAAAGCCATAGAGTCCCATCAGTAATTGCCATAAACATCCGATTTCCATCTTACACTATTTTTCTGCAATACACAAGAAATAATGAATGCTCTCCATCCACACATATGCTGGGAAAATTCTATGTAGAATGTCTCAAAGACAGTTTTATAGCTGATAGCCTGACTTGTAGTCTCTGACATTTAAATGCAATTTTTATTTTTCCATGTAAAAATGAAGCTTCTAAAGTTTTATGTTCAAAATAAAGCTTATCAGTTAAAAATCTGATTAAGAAAAAATGAATTTCTTACTCAGGTAGAAAACATATAAAATCAGACCCTTAAGGGGTATAGTTCATTTCCAATTTTTGATCCTAGGGAGATATTTTAAATTTGTAAAAGGCCAAAAAGGACTTCTTATACCTCATAAATTTCACTGGTTTTAGTGAACTGTCACTCAGGAAGATTGTTGTGACCTTACTCATTGATCAAAAAGGAAAAAAAATCAAGAGTTCTTTTGGTGATATTCAAGTTATTTGATATAAGTTTCTTTCATTAACAATGAGGTACAAAGTAAAATTTCAGTCCACTTATATGAGAATATGATTACGATTACTATGTAATTCAAATGCATGTTTGAATAAGGTGATTTTTTTTGGTTAGGTAAGGACTAAAAAATGCTCAGAAAACCAGGTTGCAAGATAAATATAATAAGATAAAGGCGATAAGCATGAATAAGGAGGTTCGTTGTTGGAGCTGTTTCTAGAGTTTATTTTTTTTTAATGACAATTTCATCCTGTTTTTGTCAGACCAGGTTAAAGTTAACTAAATCAATATTTGCTTTGATTTTAGTAATAAAAATTCTACTTGACTTCTTGATGTCTACTTCACAACTTTCTGTGACAAATTAATTTTAGACAGATAATAAGCATTAATTGGGCCGTATTTAATCACAGTTTCATCTAATAGGCAACACAGACAAGCCTGATTATCTCGCTCTCCACTTGCCTTCAATTCAAAGTGTCTATAAATATCTACTATCCGGTTTACATTGACATGGGGGTCACTTCTACAAGCTGGTTGAGAATCAGCATGGGACTGTGAGCTGGGAAAAATTCAGATGCTGATTTTGGAGCAAAACTCATGTTCATGGACAACCTTTTTACTTCTCCCAAACTCAGTTTCCCGATTTGAAAAGTCAGCCTGGAAAGCAGGCTCAGGAATGATGTCCAAGACAAAATATTTGAAACTGAAATTCAGCTAACTGTTCATTCAATATAGGACAAGAGCCATCGGTCCCTTCCCTGATGGGTGCATTAGGTCTCCAAGTCTTATCTGAAATAGTAAAACCATTTTTTTATTTTATTTTTTTTCCAGTAGACAATACTGACACAGCAAAGTATAGATTTAAGGACCAGTGCACTGTAACACTTTCTCATTTTGTCAGTTCAGTTCTCTTTTCAGCTTTCTCTCTGCTGAATTACTACAAACCTCCACAAGCACCTGATTAGTCTTGGGATCCCAAACCACACCAGGGACAGTTGGGTATGCACATACTGCATGGCTAGAGATACAGGGAAAGTCTAAAGACGTGTTTCCCTGCTGAACCAAGATCGTGTTGTCTGAGCAGCCAAAGAATTACAGATAGCTGCTTGGTGGCGAAGGACCCTGCCAGCTGTGGAATCCTCCGACTTGGAAGTCAGTGGGAATTTTCCCATTTTGATTTGATGACAACAGGGTTTCACTAGAGCTCAACAACCTCAGTTGTTTTTATTTTTCATTCAGCTTTTGCCCAGCCCTCACCTCCAGCTACATAACAAGCGAAGTACCTGAAACTTGTACACCTTCAGCTAAAGGGTAGAGAAGATGTGCACCACTCTAGCAGCACAACAGTAGGCATCATAACTGACCAGGAAGAGTCATACTTTTACACCCTGGCAAACAGATGTTGTTTTAAGAAACAGTGATATCTTACATAATTCTCATCTTTAAAATGTTTTTTTTCCTGTTGGAAAAATTGTTACACATATAGCTAGTGATCCTGCAAAGACCAATGTATATGAATAATTTTCAAAATGTCTTGGGACCATACTGACAACATAAATAAATAGGTGTGAGTATAGGAACAAGGTCATCTTAGGGATTATGAAACTCAACATGAAACTCAGTCCCGCGGTTTTAACATTCCAAATGTGTTGCAAAGAAAAAAAAAATCTTGGCCAGAAAACTGGATTTCCCTGAGTAACACTCAGAACCCATTAAAAATGTTCAGGTTATTAATATTAATTAATCAATTAATACTATTATAATTAATTAATTATACAGTTGCCTGGAGTCCTGGAGAGGGATCTTTGTGTGTCTGAATAATAAAAAGATGACATTCTACTCCTGCAATGCAGGAGGAATTTTAAAAGAACGCAACTTTTAAAATATTCTTAGCACTTCTATTCTTCTGCAGTATTAGTCTTTAACGTGCATTTGATTTTTGCAGCCACAGGATGGCATTAACTGCTGTGCAAAAGGGCAGTTAAATGCCATTTGACCCTAGGCAGTGTACTTTCCATCCGGGGAAGGGAAATATTTCATCAAAAATGATTAATATCAATTCACTACTTTCTACTGATGGCAACCATTTCTTCGAGTATGTAGTATCAAGATCTTACCATGCACATTCCTGAAGGTTCAGGTTCTGAGAGTGTGGATATCAAGGTCCTCAACAGATACTTCTTTTGCCTGACTTCAGTAATTTGGGACCTTCCAAAACCACAGAGCAGCAATTCCAACTTCGGTACCAACAACTGCATAGAGCACTTTCACTTCCAAGGTTTATGGAGTCATAGTAACTCTTTAATGGATTTATATAGGCTCATAATTTACTGTTTTTTTTTCCCATTAAGGCTGTATATAGAGTAGGTGGTGACACATGGCATGCCAGCGGGAAGACAGTTGGACTGAATGAATGGCCAAGGTGACTGATAATTGGATTGCAAATGTCAAAGTGTGTGGTTGAAAAGCCAGGTATATCAACCCACACATCCTTTTCCCAGTTGTGAAATTAAAGTTAGGAGCAGGCACAATAAGCTACACGTAGTTCCGATTTATAGAGGTGGGTCTGAAGGCAGCAGTAAGCAGCATCCAATTAACTTCAGTAGAGATGTCCAAGGCCACTGGTAAAATGACTGGATTTAGAGTGATGAGCAAGAATGTCAGACCGAGAGACAACCTAGTAATGCTATTAACCTTTGTGAGATTGCCCTGCCGATAATGTGATCTGGGGGACAATAAAACATGGCATGAGACAATATGCCCAATTTGCTAGTGCAAGACTGATACATGGGAGAAAAACAAGAATTTTCCTTGATTCATTTTATGGGCCTCCAATTAGCCCTCAATAGGTGAAGGGAGAGAAGGGAGGGAAGCAGAAGGAGTCCCTCTAATGAGTTGCTTTGTTGGTTTGTAGCAGAAGAGATTGAAAAAGAAAAGTTTTAGGAGCTGCTTTGCTTTTGAGGAAGTCTCAGGGGGTGTTAAATGGGCTGGGCACTTTGCTGGAAATAGCCGTGAGAAAGCTCCTGATTTATGGGAGTGCTTGAACAGCACAAGTGCATCCTGTCAGGCTCAGTGCTGGAGGCATGATCCCTTGGCACAGGGAGATCAGATATGTCAGCCCCATGCGCTAATCCCGATGGTTAGATGCTGGGGTCATGATGTGCTGATGCTTGCTCATGATGACACCATCTATAATACCACCACTGCTTCCTTTGGGAAACTGCACATAAAATATGCAGATATTATGCTTGTTCTCTGTAACTGCATCTAGTTTTAGAAGTGGAGGACTAGGAGAGGGTCTAATCCATGGATTACTGATCTGACAAAATATCTAAATCTTATTTACAGGCTCAGTGAAGCAAAGGCAATTTGTCAATCACGAGAAGTTTAAGATGCAATTCCTGCTTTGCTTTGTGAGTCTGGTGATTCTATGTGCTCAAGAACCTTTACAAAACAGAGCATGAATATGTAATTGATTGAGCTGCGACTGTTTAGACATCCAAGAGCCAGTGGAACATGGCTGCACACCTAGAGAAGCCAGGGGGCTCTCAAGTTTCAGAGCTTGGAGGTTCTCAGTCTATGCTATGGCGAGGAAGAGAGGGAAGGGACACCAAATCAGCCCTGCAAGAACTGAGGTAATGAAAACACAGCCTGCAGCTCCAAGTAGGATAATTTGCTCTGTCAAGGAGCAGAATAAATGACAGTCCCATGACCATGTTGCAGCAGTGAGGATTTTTTTTGGGAGCTCGGCAGCTTGCTGAAAGTTGGGCGTCCTATCACTGGTGTCATCTATCACCAGGCAGCCTCTGAGGGATGTAGAAAAAACAAAATCTCTATGCATCAGATTCCTTTTTATAAAAAAAGCCACAGCTTTGAATTAATACTTTGATATCGAGCGTCAGATATTAGAATTAAATGTCTGAACAGAATACACTTAATGTAGATATTATTTTACTTTTTAAAATGCCATTCCATCGTGGAGATGCTTGAGTTAAGACTTCAGTCAGGCTGCATGCAGTGGTTTGCTACAAAAATACTGAAAGATCCTTAGCTGTAGATATACGTGGTAAATACCAATGCAAAAAGGACAAGATTGGACTTTAGTATTTGAGTTTATCCCACAAACATATGTCCAAAACCGCAGCACAAAGAGCAAATTTGTGCATGTCCATTGAAAAAAAAAAAAAAAGGTTTTGGTGAGGAGGATAGGATGATATGCAATTGAACCTCAAGTGTCAATTAACATTTTTATTCCTTCAGCTATGTGTTTTTGACTTCTTTTGAGACTACAGTAATGCACATATCTTGTTGCTTTCTGCTTCTTGTTCAGTCAACAAAGGCCACACCGCTATGGCACACTTCGCTATATCACATAACAAGACATTGTCTCTATTGAGATAAAATGGGTAGTCCAAAACTTACGGCTTTCTGGAAATTTGGGGGGTATTTTTTAAACTATGGTTATGTTTTTTTTGAAAAAATAGGTGCCAATAGGAAGTGACAAGTTTAAAATCTCCATGTTTTTTTCAATTAAGTCTTTTAAATACCTTTGTGGCCTTGAAGGTTAAGAACACATTTTTATTTATACAATGCCTTAAACGTTATCTGGAATGGTAGTGGAAGAGAACAAGATCCACAGGGAAAAACAAATATATCTGAGGCTATGACAGAAAGTATTAAGCTTTCTATTGGTATCTTGATTAAAGATAACATGCCGGTCTTCAGAAATGTTGAAGCCATAAATTGATAGACCACCATTAGCAATATTTGTATTTTTTACTTTCCCAGGGAATGTGAGAAAAAATAATTCACTATTTTCATTCTGACATTTTTGCTCTCAGTTATTCATGCTAATCCTTGCTTTTGAATATTTAGAATATTCCTTGCCAAAGAAAGCATTATTTTTTTGCCAAAACATAAAATGTACTCTAGAACTGCTATGATAACATTTTCAACATCTCTGTATCATGAGATTAGCAAACTGCAATATTACATTTCAGAATGAGGAGATTAATCTGTTTCCTGACAACTGAAATTCGTTAGGCTGGGAAAAGAAAATTACTGCTTTTGAGGGCAGATTTCATTGCACTTGATGCTTCAGGGCCTTTGTACTTTTCTGTTTAAATCATATCTTCATAAAAAGCAAAAGAATTGTTTGGTCTCTTATTATCAAGCTGAAGTCAGATAAGAAAAGTATTAGGATTCTTATGTTCCATGATAATATATTTAGAGAGAAAGAAGGTGTCAAATATGCTTATTAAACTGATTCTCAACCTGATTAGATGTTTTCTTATCTCTAGGCGTCTAGTAAATACTTTAATTTGTGTCATGTTACAAATTATGTTAAATACTCCAATCATATTTCATCACATATCACACAATGATGCACTTTTGCCACAAGAAATTATTCCGAAATACTACAGTAAACAAATTTTGCAGACTACCACATTTTTGCATGACATTTTCCTGCCCTTTTTTGTATGTCTTTTTGCTCAAACTGCATGTTGGAGGATCATGTGGCAGGGGGACAGGGTGGCAATCTGGTTAAACAAAAGCACAGACAAAGAGAAAAGTATATAATATCAAAATACATTTCAGGATACGGTGAGGAGACTGTAAGAGATGTGATAAGACTCAAAGAAAATGTAGTGTACTCAAGGTATACTAAAAATTGGTTCTTACCAACTGCACAGCCTGGTGGGGCAGTTTTGGGCAATGAAGACCTTCCAGTGCATCACCAATACTGGACATTATGAGACCCTGGACAATATGAGCATTAACAATGTGGAGACAAAAAGAAAAAAAAAAAGTCTGAAGAAGAAGCAGACAAAATGTAGATGATGTGAGTGCAGACTGACAGATACTATGACTCAAGGGAGTAGACCTCAGGAGTAAGGACGGTCTTAACCATGACAGAGAAATGATAGAGAAAAGATAATTAAATTTAACTGAACTTGCAAAAATTGTTCTAAAATTGTTCTTGTTTTTCCCTTGCAAGGGGCTTCCTGGAAACCAAAGGGCACGCAAGTGAAGATGATCTGGGGAAGCTGTGGGTGTCCTGGGAACCATCTGCAGTCAGACTCCATGGACATTGCAACAGCTTGGGATGAAAGAGCACATCCCAAACCACCCCGGAGTCAACGCATGCCAAAGGAATTGGAGGTGCTGGGATCCCAACAGGGTGTATCACAGGGTGGTTGGATTGTGTGCGTATGAATTGCAAGTGAAGTGTCCCTGAAATCACAGGACAGGTAGTAAAGATGTTGTGAAAATACCCCAGATTTAACTTTTGTTAGAGATAACAGGCATGAATTCTGAACAGCTGAATACAGATCATCCCAGAAGAAAGGACAAAAGGATGCAAAACTTGTGTAAGGGCACGTTTCTAAATGCTGGATTAATTAAAAGGCATTCTAGGTTTTTCTGTGCTCAGAAAGGACTTTAGCACAGATGCAACGTATTGCTAATGGAGAAAAAGATGCTTCCCTGCTTTAAATGCAATGCTTAGCCAGAGAGGCACGAAATGGAGACCTCCACAAAATGTGTGTGTGAATGCATGTGTGTGTGCTCACACTTACAGACATAAATTAGCAGTCTGGCAGCTGATGGGTATTGCAAATGCTACAGAACACATGATATAGCACTAAGGCAGACATGCTTCAGATAACACAAAGACTCTGTACATTTAAAATAGATTCAAATCATGTGAAAGATTTCCTGCTGCTTCTGCAGAAGATTAAAATATTGGTACATTCATAACACAAACGTGAAATTTAGCAAAGCAGCATGCCCTTCACAAGGACTCTTTGTCTCACAAAGCACAGAGCCTGGCACTAGAGACACCCTGAAAGCACACATCTGACCAATCTGGGGCTCGTAGGTGGGCTCCACCCCACAAAAAAAAAGAGCGCTACAGGTCTTAAGAAACATCCAACGAAGAAAGATCCTGAGCTTATCTCTGAGCTAATCCATCAGTGGGAAAGCAACATCAGAACGAACTCCTAGATCCTGACAGAAAAGAACTTAGTACAGATTAACCACAGAATTCGCCTACATAACCTTAGCCTGAGGAATGATTTATAATACGAGAAGGAAGCCCATTAATATATCCTTCTCTGTTTCAACAGCATTTAACACATGGCTGCAGACCTAATTTTCAAACCACACAATAATGTTTGGTGTTTTAATAATACTTTTCCATCCCATTTACATTGATCTAATGCTCTGCCATCACATAGTTTGGCAAACAGAGCAGAAAAAAAACAGGTGTTGGGTATATTTTAAATTGCTTTTCTCTCATGTGCCAACTCACCCATTTCCAGACATATCTGGGAAAATGCAGCCATGGGTGCTGGTGTTTAATTCCCTCATCCTGGGTATTACCATAGATAATGACAAGAAAATCAATGCCTCTAAAACCGGACTAGGTGCACCACTCAGGGCAAGCAAGAGAACTCAGGACTTTTCCCTCTCTACACTGACAACATATATAACTTAAGATAATACTAGTTAACTAAAAGGTCACTTTCTTGTACTGTTTGACTTCACAGTCATGTGATTCTGCATGATGCCAAGTCTAGTGAGATTTTAATTACGTCAAGCAGGTTCAGAAAATGCTGATGCACCTCTCTGCTCCCAGGAGATGCTCAAGACCTTGCTGGGTGGCAGCCTGCATCCTGGATTTGTGTTCTGGCACAATTCCACCCTTTCTGTTACGCTTATAGAAGAAGTGGGAAACACCTGATAAAACAGCACATGAAGCCTACACACTGAGTATCTGCTTCCACGCGTGCATGTGATGAGGTGCTTAAAGCCAAGATCTGCTGCTGGACTGCTGTGGGTCCACAAGAAAGATCCTAGAAGAGGCATTTGATGCCCAGCATGAAAAAGTTGACAGCTCTATACTTTACAGATTTTCATTTCTTCATTTCATGACCCAACAGCTCAGGTCAGTGATTCATGAAATCTGTAAAACAAGCTCCCTCCCCTCTGCCAGCTCCAGATATATGCAAATCATTCCTTCACTAAAGCAAAGCTCTAGGCAATCAGAAATGTGATTTTTCCAGTGAGACACAACACTTGTGGTAGACGGCAGTGTGTGAACCAAAGCACTACCCCTGGACAACTCTGATCTTGCCACGAACTTCAAAACTTGAACCTGAATTCATACATGCAAAATCATCGGTATTTTTATACTGGATCAGACTGTAACTTCTCATCTAAATGGCTAATAGTTTTCTAAACCCGTATTGTAATAATAATGGTTCAGTGCTCATTTCTAGGCAGACTCATTGCCCAGTGAAACATTATCTTGTGGAAGATATACCCATGGCTGTATTTCGCTGTGGATGGAGAATCTGTCATTACATATTTTGATGAACTGGAAAAATCAAATCTCTTACTAGAGTAAAGGAGAGAGCAAATAAAAAATGAGCTGTGTTTCTGTATTTTAATATGCAAATAAGTTAACACAAGCTTATAATGTACGTATATAAGCTGTGTAAAGTATTTGACTCATTCCTATAACTGTCTAACATTTGTAAGAAAAACAAAACAAAACAAAACAAAACAAAGTTCTGCATACTGAGTTATCTTTGATTTAGGAAGTTCATTGAACATAGAAAAGTGGATTGCTTTTCTTCATTACTCTTGGTATCCGAAATCAATAGAATAAATTAACGAAACAAGTGTGAGAGATTTTTAATGTTGGCCTGAAATCCTGCCACATAACTTCCATGCAGCATCAGATTATCTAGATGGCTAAAGCATTCTCTAACAGAGGCCAGAATCAGGTAATTGAATATAAACAATGCACGTATTGAACTATTAGTGTTGTGTTCATCCTTTACATCACCCTGGTGACAGCATGTCTAAAACATTTTAAAGAAAAATAATCTAATCTTGAGAGAGCTAGAAGAATTAGAAGAACAGTATCTAAAAAAATAAAGACTGAAATCAACCGTAAGCACAAGGCCAAAAGCAAACAAAGCATTTGCAGGGGTGACTTAAAAGTCTACAGATGTTGTGGAAATGTCACAGACATCCTTAGTGCATCCAGTCTCTCAAGGCTATTGGTATTTCACAGAATAACTGAAATGAGCTGAGGCTCACAGCTGTAGATATATACAGACCCATTCTTGCCCCTTGCCTTTGGTCTATATTTTGTCATCAGGGTTGTGTGCACATTTCCTGTTGGCTATCTGAATTTCACATGGGAGATTAAGGAATTTCAATAGAAAACTTTTCTTTTTTTTAAAAAAAAATTAAACTTATTTTCCCCTACTATAATCATTTCATGGAGGTTTCTTTCTCATTTAACACCAGAGCAAAATTAAAATTCCACACGCATGAAGAAAAATGTTATTAAACTCCATCTTCCCAATGCTTAGGCTTTGTCGTCTGTGTTACTTCTCAAGTCGCTATCTAAAATAAAAGGACATCTGGGAGCTATTTAAATTTGCAATAATCAACAAAAAGAGAAGAATCTGTAAAAATGCCGTGCCTTAATTATTTTGCAGTTTAAAATTCCTGTTCATATCTCTTGCACAGAGGCCACTGAACTACTAATATTTTCAGTGATGCACTTGATGATTCTCCATCTCATTGGATCACATTAGCTAGAGATGATAGTCTGTGCAGGGAGACCACTTATCAGTGCAGACAGATGAATCACACCAGGACTTTCCCCATATTTTGCTGTGTAAGACTTTATGCCTGAGCACACATGAGAAGCAGCGTGCAATGTCATATGCAAATCTGTTTCTGAGAGTTTTAACCCCCGGTCACCTCCTGTCTTTGGAAAGTTGTTGGCTTCTTCTGAAAATAGCAACTTGATGGGAAAAAAAAAAAAAAAAAAAAGGAGTGAAGGGGAAGGGGGGCCAAGTGAGGCCCCTGCGTTTCTAGAAAGCTGGTGCACAATAACAACTCCCGAAGAACAGAGTGTGCAGGATGGAAATCTGCAGCATGGGATGGGTGACCTCAGTGCGTGACTTTCTACACCATGATCCCAGGTCTCAGCTAGATCCACCACCTCACTAAGCTGTCCTGTGAGCAGCTCCACCCTTGGGGCAGCAGCCTCTGTCGATAAACCCATAGAGGACCGGTAGGAGATGAGTATTGTTTTGCTGGCTTTAGAACTGTGTTTTTACTTCCCTTTTTTTTTTCTTTCTTTTTTTTTTTTTTCCCGTTTCCTTTCCTTTTTTCCTTATCCCCCTCCCCTTTAGAAGTTGTCGTTCAAGTTCAAAGCATCACCATTCACAGTGGACATCATGATATCATGATAATGAGATTTCATTGTCTTTTCTCTCTATACTTACTGTTGTTCCACTACAAATCCTTTCAGGCAACATCAAAATAATGAAAGGCAGCAAGCACTGACATTCTGCAAAACTTTAAGCAATCATTTTTAAACTCAAGCTGAAAATAAGAAGCTGTTTACCTACCCTTTTAATCTTCCTTGCATCATCTGAAAGGCTTCAATGTTAAAAACAGAAAGGCATGTGCCTTTGGAGCCATTAAAACCTCAGACAAAACGTTCAATCAGACACACTACCTCATTTTTACCCCATCACCAGCATGTCACCAAGAAAAAATGCAGCTTCCTCTGCCAAATGTGGGCAATGCTAAAGATCCATGAAACAAATGCTTACACAGATTCCTAATCCAGGATTTTAGCAATCAGTGTTCTGTAGAGTACTATTCAGCTACATAAACCCAATGAACTTCAGCTTTAGTACTTCTGCTGTGAAAAATACACACAAGCATATTACCACACTGCTGTCTATATTTTACAGAAAACATGCCAATTTCTCACAAAGGACCACTTACTTTAGACATCATCAACAGTGAAGGCTACAGCCTAAATGAATAGACTCAAAAGCAAAACAAGGTTAAATATATTAAGTTCCTGTGTGGGAGATGTCGGAGAAAAAGAGGAGGATGGCAGAGAACACAGTGTTGGTTCAGCGCTGATCCACCAGCGTGGTGTTTGTGGGAAGAACTGAGGAGGCAGAGCTATTTTTAAATGCTGCTTTTCAACATTTTAAACCCCCTTCCCCCAGAAAGTGTGGCCATAAAGTTTCCAGCAGCTCTTTCTCCTGTGCTATTCCTGACCAAATTCCAAGGGGAAAAATGATAGTCCCTCTATCAAAACCCCCCTCACAATTACAACTTCCCATTCAATGAGTGGAAATTTGAATTTTTTTTAGAAGGCTACAATTACAGCACATTATTACTTTTTCCTCTAATTACTGCATATAAATGCATACTATGTAACAGTTTATTGCACCCTGTTAGTGTACTTACAGTAAATAGAAACCAATATGCTTCATTCAGCCCATGTATTTTGACACTCACGTCAGATTTACCAATTTATCTTCATTACAACCCCTTGCACTGTTACTGACATCCTTCTCAGAGCTATGCTAACGCATCGCAGTGGGAAGATTGATGAGGCTTGTATATACTGATTTGCTGCCGACGCAAGGCACTTGAGAGGCACTGTTACTGTTCTGATAGCACAAAGTTGGCTAAAAATTAGCTGCACTAAGCCAATGCTCTGCTCTTGCTTCTCCTCCTCATTAATTATGGTACATGGCTTGGACCTTGGAAGGTTAAGTCTGTTGCAACCATGTTTTTAAACTTAATGTCTTCAGTTGCTTTGTCAATGTGGCAGAGATTTAAAGTTCTGACCATGCCTGTTAGCAACTACTTTTATTCCTGAGATCTAAATAGAGGCTCTAAATAGAAAAATTTTCCACCATGACAGATATTAGAAGACATTTCTGAATGAATCTACAATGATAAATTTAAACATAGTTTGGAGTAACGGAGATCTGATATGGCTACAATTTTCAAAACCCGCTAAATGACTTAAAAGCCTGCACTTTGCGTGGTCATCAAGGAGACACAAAACAGCCTCAGCACTTTAAAAGCACCAATCTATTATATTCCCTTATCGAGAGGATGAAGAGGTCATATCTCACTACAGATAATTTATCCCTCCAATCATAAAGTTACAGCACTTCAAAGACTTGCTACAGCTGCACACTGCAGCCCGTAGCACTTTTGGCTCATTCTTTTGCTAAATACAGGTCTTACACCCCAACAGTTCCCAGCAAGCCGAACTCTCCAGCAGTGGGTATGTTGTGCAGAGGCTTTCCTTGTTAGATGCTCAAGTAAAGTAGCATCTCCAATAGTGCATTCAGAAACCACTCAGACTGCGAAAGCATGCACTCAGATCTACTTTCCAGGCTGAATGAGCAAGTCAATGAGCTGTAGCCTGGATTAAACAATCCTCTCCCTATCAAGCTGCACATGTACGCTGGAAAGCAGATGAGGAATTTTTCATACTCTGGACATCTCAAAATCAGCTGACATAATACAAGGCTGCAGATCCTGCATGAAATGGTTTTACTCTTTACACTTATTACTGGACCTCCATCACTCCAGCAGCTGTTTGCATATAATCACATAGCAAAATCAATATAGGTAAAGCTGTCAGACCAGGATTAGGAGGCATCTACAAAAAAAAAAAAAAAATGTGGGAAGAAAAAACTGGCAGACTGTTTTCTGTGTTTTTCTATAGCTCAAAATCCTCTAGCATTCTCTGCTTTCAGCTTCTTATTTTTACTAAATTGGTGTAATCCAAGAGAAGATAGAGTTAAGTGTTAAAACAGAAATGGTTAGAGGAGAACACATACCCAGAAGAAGAAAAAAGTGAAAGTGAGTAAGAAAAGATAGGAAACTTATAGCCATAGAACTGATCTGTCCAATTACTGAAGCAAAATAAAGACAGATTACCTGAAAAATGCAATTGCACCTCTCTTGGAAATACATTGTTATTTTCATTTCCTTGCAAAGCAAGCAGGTAGCTATTAGAATTGCCTTTCTTGTTTCAGATGAGTATTTAAATATTTCATCCCAACTGCAGACTCTTTAAAAAAGTCTGTGAAATATTTCTAATGCGTTCAGTTTGCTTCATGTGGGAATGTAATGTAATCAGGTGGTCATTTTCCTCCCATTTCAGGCAGAAGCATTCCATTAGTAAGAATCCACTAAAGCAAGAGATCATCCTGTGTAAAATCCAGTGACATCCAATTTCAACCTAGGCAGAAAAATGCTACCTGATACCAAGTGCTGAATAAAACCCACAGCCTTCCAGGACATTATAAATGTCTCAAAAAATTAAGCCCTCAACTTGGGACCTGAAAAAAAAAGTAGCACGGGCAATGCCACAATCAGTGAAAGATCTGGGAGAAGGAATATGTTTTTTTTTTCCTCCTCCCCAAACACACAAAACAAAAATACAAACCCTACAAACAACATCACCAAAACAAGCAAAAAAGCCCCAATTATTATAAAAAGGAGTCTGGTTCTGACTTCCTGATGTACCTTTTAACCCAGGGTCTAGACACGCTTTCGCGTTCACTTTGAGACACTCGTTGGTAAGTGCAAGCCTCGCAGCACAGCCCTGTGACAGCAGCCTGGGGTACCATTAGAAAAGTCACACAGAGATGTGTTCAGGGAAAGGAATTCAAGGAGGAAGGAAGAAGTGATGGACGGATGATCTGGGCTCAGAACTTGCTTTGCTACGGATTTCTTGTAACTACAAGTGCAGTCACTTAGATTCACGTTTCCAGCCTTGGCAGCCAAAAATACACATACAGCCCTTGCTGGAAATTCATGCTTTCTCCAACATGGACAGGGACAGACAACTCCAGAAGAGTCACCCCTATGCCATCACCTGGAGATGAGCAATGGCACTACACAGAATTATAAGTGCTAACATCTCCCATGTTATTTGACCTCATTTTCCAAATAACTTCTGCAATGAAGTGGAAATGCTGTCACTAACGGAATCTGCTCAGTAAATACTGGCCAGTATAGTATAGCATCCCTGTCAAATTCAAGTGGGAAAAAAAAAAAAAGGCTTATTAAAAATAATTAGCAAGTCGTATCCAGAAAAGGTCTGTCAATGCTTTGCACATGCACTGGGCATAAGGGAGCAGGGGCTGTCAGGTCAAGCCCTATCAGAGCTTTTCAAAGGGAACCACGTTTGCTGTCTTTTAGAGCAGACAGACTACTGGAAGGAGGGTATGAAATGAAGCTGAAAGGGAATTACTGTACTACTGGGAGACTGGTTGTCTTGGCAATTAAAGCCTACCCAGGGGGTTAATTACACAGAGCCAGAGCCAGGCATTTTATAAAATGTGTTTTGAGACTGCCACAAAAATGTGCACACCTCTGCCAGCCCAGCTCTGAATCTCCAGCAGCGAGTTTGCTCTGATCCCAGGGAACTCAACTTCCAAGAAATAGCAATGGTCAACGTTTCATTAGCAGCTCAAAAGATCCATTTGGCCATCGAGGTTGTGTCTCCACCACTGCCTGGTTCCCTTTCTCACACAGCATTCCCAGTTTGGCTTTACAAAAATGTGGTCCCGTCCCTGCTTCTCCAGGAGACTGTCGGAAACCTCCACGTTCAGGAGTTTCTCTGCTCTACAGCCTGCCCCATTTCATTCTACTGCTCCCCATTCAGAAGTGTGGGAGCAACCTATGACTTTACTTTCCTTCTGGTGTGTCTTCAGTCTTCAGAATCTTATACACCATTATTTTTTTTTCAGATGAGACAAAAAACAGAGGAAAAAAAACATTTACCTGTATTGTATTGTCGACTACAGCTTAGTTCTTATGTGATTACTTTTTATTTTTTTGCTATTAATACTAACACTTCCACATCGCTATGGGAATCCTCTGGCAAGTGTGATTTTGGCATGTTTCACAGAGCTCTTTGGGAAGCACATGAATGCAAAAGAGACTTATAGACCTAAGATTCTCATCAATAGATATATTTCAAAATCAATGCTAATTTCATTCAGTTTACGATCTTCTCTAACAGTATAAACTGGAAAGCTTGCAGTTATTTGAACACATGATTACTTAACAGTTTCCAATGTAATAAATCCTAAAAAGGGCAAAATCCTTTTATTCCCTTCCATTTATTTATGGCCTGGAATGTGTGGGAATCTACAGTGTATTATCAAGGAAAAAAAAAGCAATGTACAGTAGTAAATTAACCCTTCACTTCTGTGTTCTCCATTAGGCAAAAATAATCTTGGATTTATAACAAACTAAAGTAACCATAGAATAGATAAACGTACATTTTACTGCATTTTACTGCCAAACAGTGATCGCATTGGGAACTATTTTGTCTGGACGTTTTTTAACCTGTATGGATTTGAAGAGTATTTCCTAAAATATATAGTAGGAATGATTGATTATTTGAGACAATATAGTTTTATTTCATTTGCACCAATATGAATAACAAATTTCTTATTTCACAAATTGATTAAAAAAAAAGCCATGGACCTTCTACCCAAAGAAAAAAAAATACACTATGGTGTACAGCAATGCTGAAGGAAACACATGTAGTAATACCAGTAGCATACAAATATATCACTCTATATCCAACACATGAGCTATTTATAAAGAGAAACTTTCTCTTAAGATTAGACCTAGAACATAGTTGATACTTAGAGAAAATTTTTTTTTTTACTCGAAAATTGTCATTGGTATTGCCAATAAACAAAATTAAGAAATCATTCATTGATTCTGATGATGCAGTGAAAATGAGCAAGGTCAAAGTTGGCTTTCATCCAAAAAAACATTCTGAATCTTAGACTTGAGATTCAAATTTTAAACTTTTAACTTCAGGGTCTGGAAACAGTTTGGTACACAAATTCCAGACTACGCAGGGTGTATGAAGTACTGCCTATGCAAATCTTGCCAGGGTTGGGGTGATGCCAGAAATTTAAGAAAAAGTATTTTCCTCTGGACTATTCTACTGTTCTGTTAAAAATAAAATGTAAAAGCTACAATAAAAGAGGTAAGTGAAGCAGATTTGAGGTGGAAAACAAATGTTGTTCATATTTGTTCATTTTTTTCCTGTGCTTGTGAATTGCAAGATGTATTATTTCTTCCTTATCATCAGGCACACGTCTTTGTGGGTGTCTGTCAAACATTGAGAGAAGGGAGAATTCCACTCTCCCGGCATAGGAAGAAGTTATTTTAAACTACAAAAATCAGTTAACCTTTTAACATATATTTTCCACTTAATCTTACCTCCAAAAAATGCTCTGCTTGCTGTTCCCGATCCAATTTTCTTGACGTTGTTGTAATCAGACCTGTGAAAAGAGGATGATATTTGATTGTCAATACCCGTTGAAAAATATATGTCTCTATCGACCAGAAGAAACAAATTCATTTTTCAAACACTCAAAAGGAAAAAATCTATTTGAAGCCATATCAGACACAGATTTCTTGACATCTGTCAAGCCTTTTCTTTTGCAGCACAGCCATTATGACTTTCTGACTAACAATAAATCTTAAAAGAAAATAGCTGTGAGAAAAGTAACTGAAAAACAGTTAGCTGTGTATCTACACTTAACATGCTACATTTATCACACTGAATAAAACACCTTACTGAAGAATCACTATTTGTCTTATGATTAAGTGCTTCAATGAATCATTTGCATTTGACTGAAATCCTTCTGTAAAAAAACTCATTAAAGATTTCAGAGTTCTCAAACAACTAATGGGATAGGATGCTGATTACTTCCATGCCAAGAATACTTGACAAAGAAGGTTATTTCTGTAATAACTACTTGTATACATAATGATTTCCAAATGTAATCATTCTAATGCATTAAAGGTTTTGTACCACAATTTCATCAATTTGTTCCATGCTCAAATTGAGTCTTTAAAATAAAGTACCCTTTTACATGAGGATGATCAAGATATCTTTTCTTTTAAAGCAATGCATCTTCACAAATGATTAACCTCTTGTGAGATTTATACCAAGTAAAGAAAATTAAGTGCTTCCAAAGTTCCCTCAAGAAAAGTAATGCATACTGTTCTATGAATACAACTTAGTTTTTTTTTTGTTTGTTTGTTTGTTTTTTTCAGTAAAGATTTAAAGGTTAGACTTGAGTTTTCCCTCCTACAAAACATTTCTTTGGATATGGAAATGAATTGTTTGTCTATTTTGTGATAGATTCTGACAAGAGTAAAGGGACCAAATTTTCCTAGAGGTAAATATGTTTTTGGAGACAATGCCAGCAGACAAAGGAGTTCTCAAGAATTCCTCCTCTGTAAGACTACCAAGGAAGATAGGAAGATAAATACTCCATGGATTACCTATAGGACTTACTTATTTAATCAGACTTGATAATCATCTAAACACCTATCCATGATGACCCTGAATTCTTCAGAAAAGAGTTTCAACAACATCTTATATCTACGTAACGCCTCTAGTCCCAGAAGGCTTCTACAGGTACTGCTCCTCATACATTGTCACCTTCTGCCTAGAGGAATCACTTCGTCTGTTTTGGTCAGAAAGGGGAGTAACACATTGTGAAAAAAATGTGAAACATTACTTGAAGTAATGGAAAGGAAAGTCCACCCTGCCTCCAATATTTCAGGCTCCTAATGAGACCTACCAGACCACAGAAGTGACATCCAAGGGGGAGGTCAAAGACACCAGAGTGGATCACGACAACAATCTCTGTAATATTATTACATGGAAGAACAAGGTGCTGGCAAAAGGCTGAAAAAGTGAAACAACTGGTATTTCCTGCATTGAGCAATTGTAAGTATTCAAAACAGTTACACCATATGGGAGACTTCTACTCACTGCATGAGTTTTAACAGACATGACAGAATGGATGACAAATTGGTGTCATTCACACAAGATCCCCCATGTCTAGAGAGAATGCAAAGATACAAGGAAGAAGTTCTTAGTTATAAAAGAAGCTTAGCCTCAATAATTTGATAAATGAAAGAATTCAAATGTGAAATAATCTTCTTTGTCCCATGCACGGTCACTAGGGACATTTATCAAGCACGACCTAACCACAGTAAGGAATATGGTCATTTTTATACCATCTTCCACTTTTTTCCTCCTTAATATGCCACTATGAACTACACCTAGCTTCCTTTTAGCTAAGAAATATTTAGGGTACTCAGTATGTTGAATATTAGTTAACAACCAGCCCACCCCACTCCACTCCCCCCCCCCCCCCCCCCCCCCCAAATACTACTGAATGCCCAGGCAACGCTGTAAATCATAGAAGCTCTCTGTCCTTATCATCTCCTTCAGGCAAAGGATTCCACATTTGTTTTGAAGACCAAGAGCTAACATCTGACACTGAGCATCACTAACTGTCAGAATTTACAGTACTTGTCTTTCACTGGTAGAACTAAAACAGTCTCACAGAATCGCTGTTGCCATTGTAGGTTTGGGATTTTTCTTTTTTTTTTTTTTTTCCAGTCTAGAGCCTTTTGGACTGCCATAATGGTCAGAGCGCCTGCAGAACAGAATTCACTTCTAAAAGAGGTGTATGAACATATGGCACAACAAAAGTGCATATATTTTAAAATCAGCAGATCTTAACAGATTTAGTACCCAGACTTAGCAGTCAGACCTACAGGACAGGTAACCAGGCCAATTAAACAGAAACAACAAAACCTTGGATTGAATACTAAAATGCAGTTGTCTTTGATGAGTGCCAGGCAGCGCAAATACAGAGCTCTACAACACAGGATACCACCACAAGCAGTTCTGCAAACCTGATCCTGAAGAATGGTGCTAGCACAACTCATTCCTTCTGCTGTACTCTTACATATGCATTAAAGACAGCTCTACATACAACTATCAGTTACAGGAAGATTCATTAGGTTGTTACAACAAACTGGTCATTTGCTGAGGGGTCTCTAGTTTCGGTTCCTGTACTCTGGAGGACTCTCCCATCTGATGCTCTTGGTGGCCCCATTGCAGTCTCTGGACTGCTCCACAGATGTTCTTGAAGTCACTCGTAGATCCTTCTACACAACTGGTGTTTAAAGCCATATACGCATATACATAAAATAATAGCTATTTGTTAATACTTATTTAATTATGGTCATGTATTGATACAGGTAAGAATTTGGTCCTTTCAGATTATATAACGGTATTTCAGGGAATTCTGTCTAAGACTACCCATAGCTTTACCACACCAGTTCCTTCGTGAGTTTTATGAGAATATTGCTGTGTCCCTTCTGTATTCATTAGTCCATGCCACAAATTCATAATAAAAGTAATATTTAGCAGGACTTACAACTTTCTTTTACAAATCCAGGGGCAACTGAGAGAAACTTGGTTTTGCACAAGGGAATATATCCCAACTTCAGTTCTTCTCTAACTAGATTAAATCGTCATACTCTGTTATGATATGAAGACATTATCTAAAGAAAATAACTCACAGAGAAAAACAGGCCCAAAGAAATGAAGTTAGGCTGCACTGCAGGTTATGATATAAAATCACAAGGGGACAATGATGAAAAATGACCGTTTCTTTTTTTCCCCATCTTCAATCTGTGCCATAGCTCTTCTAGACACACCATCTGGTCAACTGTCCTAAGCCAGCTGGGAAATATAGCAGGCATTTATCACAAAATAGCAAAACCACTAACAAACTTCAGAAACCATACCACACCTCTCAGATGGTTCCCCTCAAATTTCCAGGGAAACACTGTGGTCCTGATAGGACCAGGAGATATTTATAACTGTGATGATTATTTAAGAACAGCCATGAAAGTTAAGAGAAAAACTGGACAGGACAGAAAATTTATTTACAATAAAATCAATATCTCACAAGCAAGGCTTTGTGATTCCACTCCCAGAATTTGTTACTTCTCTTTGAATTTCTGACTTAAAACTCTCTGTGCATCCTGGCACATCTGCTCCTCAGGCCATATAACAGAGCCATTTTGTCAAACTCCAAAACATTGCTTGATCTGGTGTTTCAGCCCGGAGATAACTATGTTCTTATATAATTTGCTTTTCTACAAAACCTCTTACTTTTGATACTGGAGCACTTCTTCCATCTTAAATAAATGAACTGTTACTGTTCTCCTGTTACGGAGTTCAGAAATGATGGAAGGTGAATAAGCTCGCCCTGCAGAATATGTCCCTTTGGCTTGCAGGACACGACAATTCCCAGCTAACACTGACTGCAGAACATCCTTTCAGCTTCCTTCTGTACACTAGTGTACGGAATGTGTACACTAGGACTAGTACTAGTGTACAGTACACTGTATACTAGTGTACTTCCACTGTACACTAGATAGGACTATCATCCTTTTCTGCAAACTTTCCCTCAAAAAGGAAACTCAGCCTGTAGATGGAGAATAAATTCCATTGTCCTTCACCCCACTGCCTTATAACCTACATGGGAGAACTGAAGAAGTGGTGTGAGCAAGAAGGCAGGCCTGCTCACAGCTTAGGTACAGCCATAGCAATACAGAAACAAGAACAGGACCAACACTAAGAAATCCTGACACTTTCACCAGTACATCAGCCTACCCAATTTTCAGCCAATGCATCATCTTGGAAACGAATCAGCAGTTATTAGGGCTCAGACATGTGCTCAAGACATTTAAACAACACTTAGCACTGACGCTTGCCAAAATGCTTTTAGTGCACTGCAAATGCAAGGTGAAAAAAAGAAAAAGTTCACTGAAAGATTAAAATCTATATGAGTTAACTTTGCATTTGAAATGAGTGAAGCATGATGTTCCCAGTGAGCAAACGAGGAAATTTAACTTATTACTAAATGATAACTCGATCATCATGTCTTAGAATTAACTGCAGATATGTGTGTCTGTGGAGGCATGCACATGTATGTTTATATATACGCTGAACGAAGATGACATAAAGTCAGGAATAGTTATGAATTCAATAGTATGATGAATGCTTTATAATCATTTTTATAAAAAACTATCTTTATTAATAATAAAGCCAGCAAACCTTAAAGAGGAGCAGCAGCTTGTAGGTTCTATTGAGTCTATATGCTTTGTTATTCAAAAGTGGCACAATGTTCTGTCTTAAACTGAGTCTTTTGTGATATATATATATATATATTATTATTTTTTGAACAGTAGTTCTGCTTGGATGCTTAAAGATGTGGCTAAGCCAAATGTCTCTATCTGAGTAATATCCCAGAGCATGCATTGCTTTCTTGATATGCAGGTAGTAGACTCAATCTAGTGCAATTCCACTGCAATCAAAGGAGCTCTGCAAATTTATGCTAGCTAAGAATTTGCTTAAATGACTGTAATCTTTGCCTTTTTTAGTCAAGAATACATGAAAAAAGACAGAAAATTATTAGTTTATTTAATATAAACAAAGCAAGGCAAACAAATTTATAATCAAATGTAATTTAAAGCCAACATCTTTCACTTCAAAAATGCATATTTGCATTTGTATATCCAAATTATTCCTTCCTCAGAAGGCTGTGATACTGCTATTTAATCCTACCATAGCTCCAAAATTTAATTTAAATTCTACCATTTTTGCCAATCTGTATCATAACTTCTATTGGACAGTACTGAAAATGTAAGCGATGGTCTGAAGCTAAAACAGATACTTAAGTTTATGGGTATTTTTGTTATTAACTTGCCAAGAAATGCAGGGTAATATGCAAGCAGGGTGAGAATCTTAGTGACTTGTCAAATTTTATACAATCATAGAATGGTTTGGATTGGAAAGGACCTTAGGGACCATCCAGTTCCAAGCCCCCTGCCATGGGCAGGGACACCTCCAAAACCCCATCCAACCTGGCCTTGAACACTTGATGCTGATCAAAGTGAAGGTGACAAGTAAAGTTGGGGGAAATAACGCCAAAACTTCACTAGTCCAAATATTGTTATCTTAGGATCCTGTATTTAATAGGCAACACTATTTTATCAAGTCCATAAACTATCAACTAGTCAGACAGTGTAGACTATGTACATAAACCTTAATTTATATGCTGGAAAAGTTAAGCATTTCTTTATTTTCTTAACACTTGCACAGGCCAGTATGTCTAGACATTTCACCAATTACTTTCTCGAACCTTCGCTATGAACTGCTCAAACTCCTAAAATAATAGGTTTATTATGGCAGATAAGAACTGAAACATCAGTGTGATGAGCACCATAATGAAGAAAAATGAGAGGGGCATCCTGGGCAGCAGGGATGCAAACTGGCTGGATCTGAAAAAGACACAATTACATTTTTCTATAACCTTTTGCACCTCCCCAGACAAACAGGCATCTGATGACTCTATCCAAGAGCAGCATGGATGAGCTGGGTAGGTGTTGCTCACCAACATGGCAATGACTCAAACACGTCTCCAGAACATTTTGTTTTCTCTTCTGGAAAATTCAAGGCACTCACGATTGCTCTCGGAGACTGAAATGGTGATGGCATGTGGAGAGCTGCAAACCTGTTTGCTAGTTCAGATTTCAATGCTTTAATTATAGTGTCCAATTGCCAGTTGGGATTTTCCAACTGAATAATCCATGTTCTGCCTTCAGTTAGCTCCCTTCTGTCAAGGAAGTGTACTGATGTGTACAAATGTGTAAGTGTACAAAGTGTAGAAGAAGTTTACAAATGAATCATAGAATCATAGAGCCACAGAATGGTTTGGGTTGGAAGGGACCTTAAAGCCCACCCAGTTCCAACCCCCGGCCATGGGCAGGGACACCTCCCACCACACCAGGTTGCCCAAAGCCCCATCCAGCCTGGCCTTGAACACCTCCAGGGATGGGGCATCCACAGCTTCTCTGGGCAGCCTGTGCCAGGGCCTCACCACCCTCTGAGTGAAGAATTTATTCCTAATATTGAATCTAAACCTCCCCTCCTTTAGTTTAAAGCCATTCCCCCTTGTCCTATCACCGCACCCCCTGACAAAGAGTCCCTCCCCAGCTTTCCTGTAGCCCCCTTTAGGTACTGGCAGGCCGCTGTAAGGTTTCCCTGGAGCCTTCTCTTCTCCAGGCTGAACAACCCCAACTCCCTCAGCCTGTCTTCACAGGAGAGGTGCTCCAGCCCTTTGATCATCCTTGTGGCCCTGCTCTGGACCTACTCCAACAGGTCCATGTCCTTCTTGTGCTGTGGTCTGAGCACGGTACTCCAGGTGGGAGTCTCATGAGACATCCCTATGTGTCTTGTGTGCTTAAGGAGATAGACAATATTATACAAATACATACATACGCATTGTACATACAGTCGAATATTTGAGCATGCATATGGTATGCATACCATGTAACATACACAATGAGTGAATGTTAAAAATTATCCTAAAATATACCTATTTACAGAGGCATATTAGCTCTGAGGTTTATCAATGTTCATTCTTTCAATATATATTCGTTGTTTCAAACCTTTGTGTCAGAAACAAATTAATCCGTGGACTTAAGAGAGCCACAGAAGAAAAATTCGCCAAGGTCAGTTAAATACAAAGCCTATGGCAAAGGAAACTTCTAAGCACTGAATCACTTGAACAGCGCACAGAGGGAAACATTACTACATTTGCTTCTTCTGATGCTTATTCTCTATGCGTCCAGACCAGCTCACGGCTGCAGGTGGGATCCTGAACTAAACTGACCTTTGGCTTAGAAGAAATTCACATATTTTTCAACACCATGGCACTTTGGGACCAAAAATCAGTTTGCCACAGGCTATTTTCTAACACAGATTGAATTTCCCTAATATGGCCATGAAGCCAAGGAGAGTTCAATAGCCTTCTCCTTAGGAAATTAAATTATTTTCATTCAGCCTGTAGATGGATAACCTTACCTGAGCTGTGTCCTGAAGTACTGCTTAAAAGATAACAAAACCTGCTATGGAAAGACAGCATATTTTACTGCTGTCTTTGGAAATACTGCGAATTTTACGGCATAAAGCATACATTTTTTGAAAATGAAAATTTAAAGAACTCCTTTATTAATAGCTCATTTCCAAACTTAACTTAGATGAGATATGAAAAAGTATGTAACAGGTAACAAGCAGGCTAAAGTAAAAGAAGCCCAATATGCTCCTCAGTTTTAAGCCAATGACTGAGTATCTCATAGAGATACAAAGATGAGTAGGAAAGCAACTTCCTCCCCTTCCCCAGAAATTCTAACTGGATACAATTTACTGCATGCTTTACTGTTCATTATTAAATCACTTTTTTTTTTTTTTCTGCCATGCCTATAACCAATGAACATATGGTTTGCCTCGGGATATACTGCCTAGCTACAAGTCACAGCAGAACATGCTTTACACCCTCTTCGCTTATGGACTTGGGGTCTTCTCCCAGAAGAGCCAGGCCAGCACAGGACCGTATATCCCAGGGCTTATCCATTACATTCACATGGCATGGTCTGGATGGATTACCTGAGGTCTCGGCTAGAAGTTTTTCTAATATCTGATTATTGGGGAAAACTGTCTCCTGATTAAGATACTGATCTTCATCTTCACAGAAATCAGTTTTGAAATGGAAGCAAAAAAATAAAATTAGAGAGGCTTCTCTTCAGAGGTATTGTGCCCCACTAGATGCTCATCCTAAAACACGACAGTCTTGCCACAGTCTAAGGCAGATGTGCTTCCCAGTCTTTCTCAAACATTGTAAAGAACAAGAACACAGAAGGAAAAGCACATGAAGATATCAAAGGAAACTTTCTGTAGAACTGCCCTTGAAAGCTCTGCTTGGGGAGAAAAATGCCTTGGGATTGTTTGCTGAAAACATGGGCCTTTTAACCCAACAAGTTAAATAGACAAAAGGAACTGCTAAAGCAAACACAGCTTTTCCAAAAATGTTCTGTAAATTCAGCAACTGGTTATACACACTGCTCATTTCCTCAGGCTGATTTTGCAGAAATTCATATGGGAATGTATGGGTTTACTGATGAGTTTTCTAGAAATCTCAAATATTTATTAACAGTACACACAAAGGTATGAACATAGCCTACATATCCTGAACACAGCAGAGCACACAGCTGTTCAGAAATAGAGCCATCAGCTGTCAACTGTCCCACTGCTCTTTGATAGTATGAAAGTAAATTTAGGACTTTAGATAGAAAAAACAGGGCAGCCAAAACAAATAGCATCAGGATTTTCAACCTAATTCAGGAAAGTAAAACTATCAAGCTTTCCTGACCACAGAAATGCAGAAATGAATTGCAATAACCAGGGTAATTTTATTACCCACAGGCAGTGAGAGGCGTTGTAAACACTCTAACAGCACATTCATCTCCTGCAATAAATTAGGGATCGACAAAATGAAATTGAATTTCAAAGATAAATGATAGAAAATGATGTAAATTTTACTTGGAGATGTAAACAAACATATCATTTTATATAATTACACATGTAAACCTCTAATTTAGGAAGGCTGTATTCTGATCTAAATGAATGATACTTCATTGAACAAAAGAAAAAAAAAAACCAGCAGGCAAGCCTGTGCAATTACGTGAATGACTGCTGCCTTATTGTTTTTCCGGAGGTGACAATGAGTGAAATGACCTCTTTGAAACAAGCTATGTATAAAAAGCGATTGCTTTTAAAAACAGTTATGTTTTCTAACACGTGGTTATGTCTGAAAAAAAGTGAAGAAGGAGCTGAAGAAAAATCTTGTAATTCCTTTTTAGCTGACCCTTCTGTCTCTTGTGAGACTTCTCTTTGCTTTTTGCTGAAAATATCAAAACTCTGCATAAAATGCAAAACAAACATTTACTTTAATGAAGAACTTGGAATATGCTGTTAAAGGTAGTTTTTGGCTTTTTTTTCTTCTTACATTATGTTTAAAATGGCACTACGGTGTGACAGTCTGTTCTGCCTTGTGGAAGGACTGAAAGAGACTTCCCTTTTTCCTTTCAAAAGTCAGCAAGTGCAGACCTCAGCTCCTGCAGGCAAACCCACCAGGTACACATTCTCATAAATATTTCTTTTCTCTCTAAGAGGTCAGGTTCCCTGTTCCCACATTGCTCCTGGAAGGCTGTTTGGGAACATGACTGTTCTCATCAGAACCACCATAACCAAGTGCATTTCTGGGCACTTTACACCTATTTATTCTTTTGCTTTGTGGCACTGAGAGGGCCAGAGGGCAAACCTGGGCCATAGACCCTGGATCAAACCTGGGCCATAAACCCCCGATCCCTCACAGCTTTCTCCCTGGCTCTGTCTTCAGATGCAACTAAACAGACCAAGATCCTATGGCTTCCTCTCACCTAATGAATTTTGTAGTGCCCTTCTTGCATGGTAGTTCGAGCATGGTCTCACCCCTCCAAAGCCTGATGGATGGGGGCTGAACGCTGTGCTCCGGGTAACATCTCCACAGGCCTCATGAAACAGCCTAACGAGTGCCTCCAGTGGGTGCACTGTGAGCAGAGAGAGGCAGTCTTGTTATTAGCCCCCCAGCGCAGTGTTTCCTTTACTCTGCTAATGAATCTCATCCCATTTCTGCTCCTCGAACCCTCAGGTATTCAGTCTTTCCTTCTTCTTTCTTCCCCAGCCCCTGCTAATTCTGGTTGGGAGAAAACACCCACTTTTGAGGCAGGCATCCCTGACAGAAACACCAAACAAGATCATTTGTCTAGCCAATACTTGGAAATAATTTGTTAATGTGTGCCCTTCAGCATGCAAATTCCTCTTTCAAGACTCATCACTTTTATTTCCTCTTTAGCCAGACCCATATGCACATATCAACTCTCCTATTAATCTCCATGTCCTCATGCCTCATAAATTCTGCGGGGCAACCATATCAAATGCATTACTGAAGTCCACGTGGATGACACATACAGCATTTCTTAGAACATCGTTTATCTTATCAGTGACATCAAGAAAGGCTGGTACAATTTATTTCTGGTAAACACATGAGCACTTTCATCCCATTTTCAGTGTATTTCAATGTTTTTAATTTTACTGTCCTTCTAAATACGTCCAAAAGCCTTGCAGATGACAGAGGTCAGACGAAAAGTTCTGTGACCACAAGGCTTATTCTTCACCCTCCTGCCTGCTTGCTCTGTACCGCAGACATTTCATTTGTTATCTGCCAGTTGTACAGTTCAACTCCGAGATTTGATAATACCACTCAATAAGTTACTGGCTGCTTGGGTTCAACGTAAGGTGCTGCTTCTTTCAAATTTCTGGAGTGCAGATTATCATTGTTATTTTACTTGCTAAAAGAGTGATGTCAGTGAGCTGGGTTTGGCCAGGCAGAAGCCAAATCCCGAACAGCTCTGGACAGCGGGGTAAAGTCTGCAAAGCTGCCTGCGACATCCCGCAATCTTCACTCGATTCTGGCTACTTTGGACCATAAACAGTGCCTGAACTCAGGTGGGCTGAAGCCAGTGCTTCTGTCACCCCAGAAAGCCTCCCCTCAGGGCAGGGTGGTGGAGCCACAGCCACGCACACCATCTGCAACCCATGGCTGCAATTTTAAAATGCAAAGACCGATAATACCCAAAGTGCCCAAGCTGCGCTGGCTCCTCCAGCACAACTGATGGGCAATTTCCCCGCAGTGGCATCCCTGCCTGAGTCATCTGTTAGGGCCGTCGTGCTGTGAAACAATTGAGCGAATGCCCTTGAGGGACTGTCATGCAGGGGCTTAGCTCCCCTAAAACACTTCACATGGAAGTTCGCTGTTTGCGGGATCAGGGTTTTTAAAGTTCACGTCCTTTATTTAGGCTTAAATGAAACCGTAAGAATAGAAATGGCATTCATATCTTTTTTGTTTTCTGCTCTTAAAAAATGCAGTGCTGCCTAAAAACCTAATTGCTAATACGATGCCTCAGCAGAGATTTTAACATCCCCCTGAATCGCTTTCATTTTCAGGGAGAAATTACAGAATTCTATTTGGGTTATAATTAGCATGTAATTATTACTTGCAGGAATAGCTATAAATATATATAACTGGTGGCTAGCTTAGTAACCAGCGCACATAATCATTATACAATTTTCTTTAATTTTTTTATGCACAAAGGCCTCATAATTCTGCAAAAGTGACAACAGAGCCTAACTAGACTCCAGTTATAATTTATGGTAATTAATTTCACTGTTTGCAAGAAAGAAGACTTACATAACATGGGCGGTGGGGGTAGGTGGTGCCACTTTCAGTGGAAAGGGGCTATGGAAATGCTCCACGTCCCACCCTGCACGTTGAGCCTTGTTCAATCTCTTTCTTTGGCATGTTATGATATAACAACAAAGGCAGGAAAAAATAATAACAACCAAGTCTCCAATGTATGCTTTTGTATAACACATGCATAGGTCGCAGCGTGATGAAGTCCTGGTATTTTCTTTTCTCAATTGTGGAGGAGGTGTGGAGGTGTGCAGGGCACAGCTGTCAGTTTTTCCTCCTCATCAAGACGCCCTCATTACCTTTTAAAGAGAAATGATTTTGCGTTTTTCCACATACACCCTCAACGAGCGCTGTTCTTGACAATGGGAAAACAAGCCCATGTTTCTCCCAACTGCACTCAGAAGGAAGGCGTTGATCCTTCTTTTACTTCTTTTACTTCTTTCCCAGCAATTGTCTCCAGCTCAGAAAAGCCCCCGCACTGGGAAAGCAGCACCTTGTGCTAACTGCAGATTCCGCAGGTCAAGTAAATCTCATCTTCATCTCCAATAAAGCATGATTCATTGGCGAGGTGACCTTCCTGATCCAAATGAAGAACACAGAGCTGCAGAAAGAAGCCTCGTAGAAAAGATATATGGCCTTGTTTTATGACATACAACTCACAGATAGACCTATGTATATCTCAGCGCTCTTAAGATCCACTGCCCTTTCCAAGGTGGTCTCTTGCCTAGGAGACCATACAGAAACACGTCTGTTTGTTTCCAGCTCACCCTCTGTCTTGGTCTGTAACCTTCCATGTGACATTCGATGTCTCTGTGCTTCAGTTTCCCATCCCATATAACTGGGATAATTGATATCTTTCTCTGTAAAGTGCCTTGTAATCAATAAAGGAAAAAATCAGTTGTGTAAGGGTAAGGTATTATTATTAACTAACAATCTCATAAAGATCTCACTAAGCATTTTCCAAAATTTATTGCTAAATAAGAAAATCATTTAGTTAAAGAATGAAATGAATCCTTCTGCTTTCTTTTTTAACTCCTCTGTGCAGTGATTTATTTAGATTCCTACCAATGGGTGAAGTATAGCGTTAGCTCTGACCCCCCACTTCAATGGCTCAGCACATAACAAATACCAAAAATGCACAGCAAGACAGGAACATAAGCAGCAACTGCTTTTCTCTGCAAAATAAGGCCAGTACGTCAGCCTTGCTGAGCAGCTGTCAGAGCAGAGAGGCAATGCAGTGGGACCTCAGTACCAGTCTACCTTTGGCCGAGGAAGAGCAGCAGAATCAGTTGATTGCAAAGAGCTCTCAGTTAGGCACCAAATGAGAGGAGGGATCCTCAGGCTGAGCTCTTTCCACGTGTACAGGCAGGTGGAGCTGAGGAAGGACAAGCAGACCCAAGTTGCTCAGCCTGGGGTCTCGGCAGCACCCCAAGCACCATACCCTGCTGGCTGCCTTTTAAAAATGGCAGCGATTTCTTTATAGCTCCCTGAGTGACTGAGGAAGAACCTGAGGGGACTGGGATGAGAATGCAGAGGGGATGGAGGAACTAGGAGGTGCACAGAAGTGGGAGGATGTGGGTGTGCATCAATCCTGTGAGAATGTGCTAAGCAAGTCTTTGCCACTGGTGGGGGAGGAGACAGAGGAACAAGGGCCGGGTGTCACCAACACAACCAGAGCTGCAACATACTGCTGCTGGACAACAAAACCACCACATGCTTTTTATTTTCTGCCTGAAGCCCAGACTTATATTTTATCTATCGCTGCCCATATACTCCTTTTACGGCTCCATCTTCTTTCTACCTTCTACCTTCTCCTTTCTACTTGCAGTTAGTGCACAGGTCCTCATATCCCACTTCTTCACCCTCCGAAGGCCACAGATGATGTTGTTCACCCACCCAGAAGAGGGCTGAATGTGACTTGAACCAGGCCTCACCTGTGCTTCCCTCCTGGTCACGCTAACGGAGCTCTGAGGCCACGACAGAGCCGTGAGGCCAAGCAGCAACTGAAGCCACTTCTCTTCCTTCCAACACAGTAAATCAAATTTCGTCCTTAGCTGACTCTCTCTTGTAAAGATCCCTATCAGAAATATTTAAGGTGGATATGGGTTAAGTAGGAATGGAAACATATGTGTGTGAAAGCACCAGAAGAAATGGCAGTCAGGTTGAAAAGAATGGTGTGTGTCAATAAACCAAGGAGGTAAGTGACAGCAGGCAAACTGGTAAAGTGAGGAATGTGCTGTTTACATCTGGGCAGAGAGCACTGATAAGGTCCCAGCACTGATGACTTGTCAGCAGAAGACCTGTGGTCTGATAACAGAAGGAGGGCAACGAGGTTACAGGACATCACAAATACCATCATCCCAAGAGAAAGACAGATGATGGCCCTAAAGAAACCAAAGATGAGAGATGAAGTCAACAGGCTGTGATTAACAGAGATGGAAGAAAGCAAGCTTCTGATGCAAAGATAACTGTTAATCCCTAAATGCTTTAAAAGACCTATCCAAACTCAGTTCATTGTCAGCTGGGAGGAACCTAGGAGACATAGTGAGGATTTCAGCTTTGCATGCAATTTATCTCGGCCACAGCAACTGGACACATGCCCTGAGTATGAAAGTGTGAGCAGCTAAAACCAACTTACAGAACAGGTTAAATAAAATAAAACATCCTTCTCCCTGCAGAAGGTCTTGGACTGAATTTTGTATCATTTACCTGTAGCACTCTTATTTCAGCCAGTTTTAATCTAGACTACTTTTCTACCAGCTTCTCCACAAAGCAGATGTCACTTTTCCCTATCCTGCTGACCACAAGCTGAGGAGAAGCATGAGGATAATACACACACACGTTGTGAAACCTATTCTGTGCTAACCTATCATGACTCAATAGCTAGTTGTTATTGCACCACTGGATACAAAGGCTCTGAAGCAGAGTGGGATGCTTGGTGTGCTCATTTGCATCTCATTACCCAGCATGCTCGTCCTCCTCAGAGCTATTTTCATAGCGGCATTGTTGTCCGAGCCCTGGGAACAAGTGGAAAGATTTGGTGATTTTGGATGCATGCAGTTCTTTTCTACTCACTTTGCTCCCCTCTTACAATGAAAGGCTTTGCAAAGTGGTGAAAATGAACCTTTTTTTTTTTTCAATTTTTAAAGCTGGATGGGTGTTGTTTCTTTCTTTTTTTTTTTTTCTTTCTTTTTTCTTTTTTCTTTCCCCAGTAGTTTAAGCTATCAGGAGCAAATCTTGAATAATAAATAAGATTACGGAAATGTGAGCCTAATGTTCCTCTCCACAAGGTGCTCAAGCATGAAGGTTTTGATCACAGAGTAAGAAATGAGATTGAACTTCCTTCTGATTTAAGTTTCGTTTGTACAAAGAACTCTTCCAGCAAAATGTGATTGCGAGCTCATCATTCAGTGAAGGGCAAATATCTTCAATCGCAATCCAGTAAGATCAGCAGCTTTCTGTGTGTGTTACAAGCCTCAGTGAAGAGAACTGAACATACTGGCTTCTGTCATTGTCTACATCTAAGACTGTGATGATTTCACCCTGTCCAATTCATCTCAAAAGCTGTAGCTTCCAATTAAAAGCATAAGTTGTCAGCCAGAATAAGTGCCTATCATTTGAGCCAGAGCAGTTTTGGTTTCTGGCAGTTGTATTGCATCAAAGGGTTGATTTACAGATCAGTTTTTGTTTTTTTTTTTTTTTTTTTAATCCAGTAGTAAAGGGAATAACACTGCCTCGGACACAGAACTCAGAACAACACCAAGTTACTTAAAATTTCCACAGTTTTCAGTATGCTTTGTAAAGTTGGAAATAAAAATTCATTCCTCAATGACTTTATAGTTTTTCAGAGGCACCTCAAAAATAATAAAAAGGAATAAAATCCAGGAAAGTCTAAGAACCTCAACATCATATTCTTTAACATCTATCACACAAAGATTACATTGTACTCCATAAATGTCAATGAATTCAGCATCAAAAGCCAGCGTGAGGTTTGGAGTTAACTGCTCCATGGGTTAAACAGATTTCTTTCATTTTACAGATAGGGAATCTTAGCTATGAAATTAAAAATGTGTTGAAGACTGGTGCAAACCATAGCAGCAGCACATTTGTAGCTCTTATCTTCAGTCTCTCAGGCTTGTGTTTTAAGAATGAGATCAATTTGGAGATTCCTCTTTGGGATAAAAAGTGGACAGTACGGCTAAAAATCATACAAATACATGACAGAAAATCTCCAAATACGAAGAAACCACTACTGAAAAAAACAACGTGTTTATAAGGGTAAGACTCAGTACCTCCTTAAAACATTCAGAGCATTTGCTGCAGGAGGCTGAGTGGCATTTCACAGCAGGATCGTGTGACGATGCTTTTAGTGTTCATGCTGTACAACCCCTGATGAATCAATTAGGCATTCTCACTCACCAAGTTATTCATTTTACTAGCAGCATTGTTTTTACAGCAGTAGCACAGCTCTAGGTCTAGAAACTCGTCCTGTAGTATCCAAAGGGATCAGGTTATACCTCTTGTAGGTCCCTGGGATGTGCTTGGTGAAATTAAACCCAGAGAAATCAGGCAAATGGATTAGGCATTTAAGACTTTTTAAAACACAGGAAATCACTGCCAGCTTCTTTAAAATCCAAAGCTAACACTACTACATCATACTGCATTCAGCTTGGAACCAGCGTGTTGGGGCATCGCAGAGATGTGCAGGCACTGGGAGCAGAGACCAGAGACCACTTGGCAGCTGGGATAGAGCTCCATCAGAGCCAGGAGATGCACAGACCTAATCACATCAACAACAAAACTCACCTCCCATAAGGATTCCAAAAGGTATTTGGTATTTGATATTTGGTTACGGCAACACCCAGAGCTGAGCGCACCACTAGCAGCCAGAAGACTGTGGTCGCTGCTGCACAAGGCGTGGTGGTGGTGGTGGTGCACACGCAGGGGTGCACAAAGCTACTGTGTCTGTTTCTCTTCCACAGGCAATGCTTGTACAAGCAGGTGGAATTAAATCCAGGCAGAATGGCAACAATGCAAAGTAAGAAAATTACGAGCAGTAGTTCAGTAAAAAGTGAAATGAGCAACAGTTCATTAAAAGTTCACTAAGACACGCTATGCCTGAAAATAATTTTGCTTGGTCAGTGATAGGAAGGAAGGTAAAGAAGAAAGATTAAATGCCTTTTTAGTAAATGGATTAAATGTCAGTAAGTATTCCTGAGTCACACCACTGCAGCCCCTCTGAAAGCCAGGGGTTAGTGCAAGTGCCCCGGACCAGGATAGGATCCAGGTTCAGGAGTACAGGCAGATTCATTGCACTCACCTGCATCTTTCCTAGTTGACAAATATCCCTGTATGGTGAAAGGAAGAACCGGACACTTCTTGAGCATGATTTATATGGTTTATTTCAGATATCCAAGCTAAGAAGAGATAAAATGCAGCTTAAGGGTGTCTATCTCTCCAGCCACTATAGAGGCAGTTTACAGACCCAGCTCAGGTGCAGATACCTATGGAGTTTGATAAGAGGAATCCCACCCTCTGTGTCCCAAGAGATAAAAAACAGCTGGCAGAGGAGGGAAGCAGAAGGGGACTGTCCTGCACTCCCAGATTTGGGGCTGTCAGCGTGGCCTCATGGCATAAATTAGTGCAGCCCCAGAAACTGTCTGGGAGCTGCAAAACAGCTCTGAATCGAATCCCTTATTTTTCTAGGCTACATCACTCTCTACCCTCACTGATATTTCTGCCCACTGGACTCTTTCCATTCCTGTGTGCAAGGTGCGGGTCAGGAGGGACCTCCTCCATCCCGCAGCTCCTGCAGCTTGTTGGTCTTCTGGCCACCAGAGGTGAAGGAGAGAGATAACACCTGCGACCCCTATTTCTGCTGCGGAGATAATTTCAACTTTCTATTCAGTTTTATTTCTAGGTCAAGATAAGAATGATAGATTAAGAACAAAAATAGCTGAGCATTCAGTCTAGAAGCTGTTGTGCTGCTCTTCCAGCTGCCCCCCCCCCCCCCCCCCCGCCGGCTGCCTCTAGCTATGCCAGTTATTGATTTTTGTACCAAAACATTTACACTGGCACAACCCCTAGCCAGTGCAATTATGGGGGTATAAAGGTGCTTTATACTAGCATAGATTATGAGATAAACAAGCTCATTTATACCGCCGTAACTGCATTCACTTCAGGGTATTTGCACCGCTTTAATGGCACCAGCGTCGTTAAAGCAATACAACTTGTGTCTCCAGACAAGACCTCAGCCTAACAGTAATTAACACAGATGCTTCCAGCCACCCTGAGCAGCTGAGGTTTGTGCTGGAAATAGCAACTGACCCATAACAATCTGCAACTGTATGAGAAACCCCCACAAAACAGCTCCACCTTCACATGCTTTTGCCACTTGAGCAGGACGGATGTTTGAGCAGGAGGCCCTGAGAGCTGAAAGCTGCCAGTGACCACTTTTCTCTAGAGTCTGGGCAGCGAAACAAACAAACAATCCATTCACCCAATGACATTTTGCTGTAAAAACACTAAAAACGGGGTCAGGGCACTGTGTGGCCACAGGACCTGCCGAAGGGCTCACTCGGTGCGGGCTTTGGATAGGCATCAAGGTTGGTTTGGATGAAGCACGTGTCAGCTCGTCCTGGGAGAAGCTGTGCCCTGCGTGGTATGAAACGTGATAAAGGGAAGGGAGCAAGAGCACCCCTCTCCCTCAAAATCCCTCCACGGGTCAAACTGAACTCCAAAATACAGAAAACCAGATTGCGCCTTCCTCTGAGGCTGGGTTTGCCAAGAGGCTGCTGAACCCATCAGTGAGATAATGGGTAAACATTTTGCTTAGCTGCATATTCCCAGTCTCTTTATCGCTTTTTCCTAAATGACACCAGAAGAATCTCACGGGACAGTACAAGAAATTCCTGGTCCAGAAAGCACGAGATCCAATAAGCTGTCAATGCAGACACACGGGAATGCTGCCACGCGACAGGGAGCTGAGGCACGGCACGGAGGAGCTCGGTGACTTGCTCGAGGTCCAACCCTCATACGCACGGACAAGGCAAGACCGAAGCTGTGCCTGCAGCAGCATGGACACTGACCAGCCACGCGGAGTCCTGATTTCCAACTATCTTCTACTTCCCCAAATGTTTGGGTAGGTGATACAACATCAGAATAAAGAAAGTGCATGTATCATTTAAAATACACATGGCATGAATACAGAAAATGCCTAACAAGACTGACACATACAGTAAAAATCTTGGGGTGAAAAATACAAAAGTTCCATTTCGAGGAACCATTAAGTTTGAGGTTCCATTAAGTTGGAGGGAGAAAAGAAAACGATGCCTTGCCTGGTGTATCATGGCCATGTGATGACAGGGGCTGCAGTGGAGCACCTCCTACTGAAGAATGATTTAGGATCCTACTTTTGGCAGTCTTAATTTCATTTTCATCCTGCATGGCCTGTTCTCTGGACCTTATCTAACATAGAGCTGTGCTAATTCTTACCTTCCTATACTGCTTACCACCACTGATAGACTCCCTCACAAATGTTTTTGACAAAATTGGGCATCAAAATAAGTGCTTTTCTCACTGAGTCTCAGCTTTCCAACACTTTTTTTTTTTCTCCTGAAAAATCCCACACCTCTTCATTGCAGTGTTTTCAATTTCCATATTTTTCTCTAAATTTAGGAGTTTGGCTTTGAGGATCCCACTGTGATGTCTAAGTGATACAGCGTAAGTTCCCACAGTCCTTGTATCAAGAGGACAAAAACTGGTGCTCAGAGGAAACAGTCTGAGCGGGTTGCCCTAGTCCAGAGAACTGCAACCTGCAGAAAAAGCAGCTGGACAGATATTCTTGTAAGAGCAATGAAATGCTTTTTACTTTGATTTTTCATTTGAAGAAAAATGAATTTGTATATGACATTTCTCACAGGAAAAGAAAAAAAAAAAAGACGCAGGCTCTCATTTGCTTTACGTTGTGATACATAATTTTGTGGCATGTCACCAACTGAAAATCGTCCTTGCAGAAGGGATTTCTTGGCTGACACATATTTGGTTCTTGTAGCACTGTCATCCCCTGACTGTGCAATACATCCGATTCAGAAGGACTGTGGAGCTGAGTCAGACCCTAAACAGCTCTTGAACGAGCAGGTGCTCAGGGCTGTAAACAGGCACATATATTTTTTCCTGTCCTTTTCAGTATGCAGCTACCACCATCAGCAGCTCCTGAGTGGGACCTGCTCAGTGTTTTCCTGCCCTCCTGCCTGAAGGGAAGAGGCAAGGAGCTTGCTTTGGACAGGGGACTGGGAGATGCATCAACCACAGGGGTTGCTGTGCCCCAACTCTTGCTCCACACTGCTCCTTCCGCAGGAATAATGCTTAAATGCAGTTGTTTGATGATTCTATGTTAAAATATCTTCTATCTGGAAAAAAATACTTTTCCCATAAATTTGTGAGAGCTGTACCATGGCAACACTGTGCTGTCACAGGAAGAGAATTAATATTTCAACTGTTATGAAGCCAAACAGCACACAGGATGGAAGTCATCGTGTCTAATTTTAGCTGAGTAAATCTGGATGTCCCGTCTGAGGCTGTAATTTAGGTTTCTGTTGTAAGAGGCACAGGAGGAGCAGAATGGCATTGGGATCGTGGCTGTCTCCTCACTGCCTCCATGTCTACATTCCTGCCTTAGTAGAGACACCTAACTCAGTGACACAAAAACAGGTCATTCTCATCCTTCACGGCCAGGGACACCAGAACAAAAAGCTGTCCTCACCGCTCCTTGCTCTTCTCCCCTCTCTTCCTTCGCCCACTCAGAGAAGCTCAGTATGTCTGTGGGCAGCAGTGTGCTGGTATTCAGAAGTTTGGGCTCCTTTTGGCAATCCAGTCCCGAGGCTTAACTGTTTATATGGGAAGACTTAATGAGTACAGTTACTTGTGTGAAAACACAAGCATCTGTGGTTGTGATTATGGCTAAATTCAGACTGGAACCTCAGCTGTCAATAGTTTATTATCTTTTCCAAATTATTAAATTGCATCCCCTAATTATAAACGGTTTATTTTGAAAAGACTGAGAAAGGTGACCTGCACCTTGCAGGCAGGAGCGTGCTTTCCGTGTGACCTTCCTGTCACCCGAAGCGTAACGATGCAGAAATAATTGGGAAATTCCCTCCGATGTCACCTCTCGGATTGTTCTTGCTGCTCCTCCAGCCTGTCATCGCGCTGCCGCCTGCTCTCGGTAATCGCTGCTGGCACGGGACGTGCTCGCACCACGCTGCATTATTAGCAAGCTGTCAGACACCAGCAGCTCGCAGCCCGAGTGCCAACACGGGGAGTTATAGGGGTAATAATGTTGTGCGTTAGGTAAAAATAACTGAACTTTTAAAGTTAAAAAAAAATAAAATAAAAACACCACACACACTTAAAAAGCCCTGGGGATTTATGAGGTGGACGCAAGCTGATGTTGAAGAGCAGTACTTTATTTGCAAAGTTCTTACTGCAAGCCTACCAGGGTTGGTGGAGGGGGTCACTGCTGTGTTTTAATGGCTTTTTACAGGCTGAATGGCGCCTGCAAGCCAAGCCCTGAGAAGGACTTGAGCACAACCCGCGCCCAAGAAGAGCTCCAGCAGGCACCACGGCTCAGACGCGTGCTCCTGGTTCCAGGCACCCCACACTTGCCCATCGCATCGCAGAGCCTGTCACCCATCATGGGCCTGCGCAGCAACACAGCCAGCACAAATCCTTCATCCACGGCTCCAGAGGAAGGAGGAGAAGCTGCCAAGGTGCTCTCCACCTGCACAGGGACACAGGAGGGGACAGTGACCCCCACCCCCGCCCCCGCTTGCCCGGCCTCATGTTTCAAGCAGCCTGCAAATGATGGGGGAGGATTCACACTCTCCTGTAAAAAAATATCCATCACGAGTCGAAGTCCAGCTGTCAAACAGTTCATTCCTCTATACCATCTTCCCCTGCATAAGGAACAGCCTCTCAGTTCAGTTTTCAACCTAACACCTCATTTAAATCTCTCCTGAAGCCCATAAAAATCTGTGAAAGGCAGTAAATATTTCAAGAATAACTCCAAGTTACTTCCCTCTCACCAACTTCCCAGCATATCATTTCCTCCGCCTTTCTTGTTTCTCTTGTAAACCCAGGATACGGGAATGCCATCAATTTGCAGCAATGATGATCGTTCAAGTATTACAAAGACAACAGGATAATAAAACAATTTACAAGCAAGTTGAAACACTTAACAGCTGACCTGCTCTCTGTGTCTACGAAATCAATAGCCAAAGTCTTCCCTCCCACAACAACTGCAGTTTAGGAGTCTGGTCACTATACTTCACTCCATAGTGCCTGCTTCCAAAATACTAAATGTGAGATTCATTTACATGACACAGGAAACCGGACAAAATCTGTGTGACTCCCAGAAACAACAGAGAAATACATTTCTCTCTTGCTTACACAAATGGTTAATACAAGATTTGAAATCAGCATTTTAGCCACCAACAATTTTTTAAACTGGCACTTAGGGGAACAGTTTCACAAATGACTCTCCTGGTATTGAAGACCTATTTTACCGAAATGAGCAAAGGTTGTGTAGGTGCTGAACCCCTAAGACACAAATGGCAATTCCTCTCACCAAAACATCTTTCATAAAGAAGATAGTGAAAAATACACTGGATGTGCCTGAGCCAAACTTTAATTTGAATTTTGGCTCTGCCATATCAACTCACTAGCCAGTTGGCAAAAGGATAAATCATCAGTCATCTGTGCCCATTTTGTCAGATCTCATCACTTTTCTTACTACAGGAGTATGACTTAGTGTGCTGATGTGGTTCCCACCCTTGCAAATCAGAGCCAAATCCAAGACAAGTGACCGCAGGTAACCAGGCCTTGCATCTCTTGAGCTGCATGGGGTTCCACTGTCTTCCACATCCATGCAAGGTCCACACAAGCATCTAGGCCAAACCATTGCCAAAAACTATAAAAAAAGTGGCCTTGAATGGCAGCAGTGCATCAGCATGCTGACAACGTCTACTTCTCAGCCAGCTTGCCAAGCACACAAATCTACATTTGAAGGAGTCACAGGTAATTGAAGCTAATGCTCAGCAGGAGGATTTGTGTTATTATGCACCTAGGCATAAGGTACAAAGCTGTATTTCAATATTTCATATAGTTTTTAAATGTAATAATTTGGGATGCTTCAAACAGAGGTATCTTAAAAAGGTCAGCTTTTTAGAAGACTAAAGAACTACATCTTTTGAAATCAGATCCCTGCTCATTATTTCATTTTGGGTGCCTCTAAACCAAAGTAACTATTTTACTTTTCAAAATCTGTCTGAATTTAGTTAATGGCTTTAAATTAGGATAGATAATACCTGTGTGCTTAAATTTAGCACACCGGAAAGACTCTTAGGAGTCAGTCCTATCTGTTAAACTCCTCTCTTCATGAAGTCAGGTGCAGATTTTGACATATATAGCGTCCTTCCTGTTAACCATTGAACTCTTGTTTGTGCTTTTTGTTTGATGCTTTGCAAACACATGGTGACACCTCTGGCTTCAGATCAAAGCCCATGCGTAAAGACTCTTAAGCTGGAAGCTCCCCTGATAAAGGGGAGTAGGCTTACTCCTAGAGCCACTTCTTCAAGTGCAGTGCTTGTCAGAGAGAGGTCCAGGCAAGAATGTCCGTCTCTGCAGGCAATGGAAAAATGGAAGGAAATCCACTGCTGCCAAGGGAAGAGCAGATACAAAAGTTGAAGGCTCCTGAGAGATCTCTACAGACCTTGAGGCAGTGTAAGAATCTGGCTGCCTCTGCTCTTCAGACAACCAAGAAAGCAGGTAAAATGGGGCAGACTGGGGTAAAACAGCTATTAACTATTGCTTCTCTCCGTGTAGAAAAGGGGGGAATCCAGACAAGAAAAATAAGAACATAACTGTATGTACATATAAATAACACATGAAATAACAGAGCTCTAAGGCTATAACCTTTGTAGGTCTTGTGGGGAATGTATTAAGCTTCTCTGCTGAATACGGGTGGGAGGAAAGCAAGGAAAAGCAATGGTGATGGGTGGCCTCTCATGAGGCAACTGATAGATCAGATAGACCTGTCTGATTCTCCTACAGAGTGAAAGTTTAGAAAATATTACAACCATCTGTATCTGTTACACCTGTCAGAACATGATCGGTCCAGTTAGTCAGCGATCAGGCTGACAACTGCAACAGCTTCTCCTTCGCTTGGGTAGCTCTAAGGAGTAATCAAAGCCGCTGTCAACTGGAAGCCATCATTTAAATTTGGGGATCAAGCACACCTTTTCTCCAGTTTCGTGGGCACCCTGTTCAGTGCCTGTTTGCAAATGAGATATTTTCTCAGCATAAGTTTATCTGAGAGCTACACTTCTGCTTGCCCATCTGGTCTTATGAGATAATTCTTGGGCATCTTTTGTTCTGCTTATTCCTAATGCACTCTTTGCTTGTTTAGTTAAGCTGAGGAATAACTCAATTTATTCTGCCCTTAAAATGAAATATCAAAGAAATCTACTTGTTCCTCTGAAAAAGATAAGCTATCCCTTTGAAAATGATAAGCTATTTCTTTTGTAGACAAAAATTAAAAACACCATGAAAAATCCCTCTGGCATTAACATGTCTTCACGTTTACATAGCTAACAGCAAAATAGGAGGTCAATGTCTCCTTCTGGCATTATCCATTTTAGTGGACAGTATCTTTGTATCCCATCAGTCCCCTTCTACTAAAGACTGGACTGTCAAGAGGAGTGACCAAAAGTCCATCCCCAGCACCAGGAACACAACTTTCCATATCTGCTTTCCTATATATAAAAAAAAAAAAAAATCTTAGCTAAGAAGGAGTTTACATTGAGGATCAGATCAGCATATAAGAAAGCACTATTAATTTAAAGACACCAAGGCAGTAGTTCATTGCGATACCACAAACACAATGGACTAAAAGGAAGGATTTAAACAAACTTGGCTCTGACTTTCCACATTTGCACTTCTTGGTTTTCAGTCTTTGCAAACAATGCTTTCTTTCTCTCTCACACACACATAAGGAAGTAAAAAAATGAGTGACTTGTAGCCATAGGGAAGAAGGGTTTTTTGACTTTTCAGGAGGACAAAAAAGTAGTTTATGCTTGCTCCTCTGAAAGTGAGGATATGCCATGGCTAGACAATCTACCTAGCTCACTGAAAGCTACATGGGGGATGTCTACCCGATGCTGTAATTATATTTCCATCCACCTGGGCAGTAGGGAAAAGGTGGAAAGAAGCAAAAAGAAAGATGCAGATAACAGGTTGAGTTACAGCTGCTCTGCATGTCTTCCATATGGTGAATCCTTTTGCAATCCGGCAAGGGCAGCTCCTGCAAATAGAGCCACTGAGTTTTTAAAAGCTCAACTTATCCTTCCGAAGGGGACGGAACTAGGATTTAGGAGATACTACTCTTTTCCTCTGTCTGAAGATAAATTAATCCTCATATAATGCAGAATACACTGCAGGTAATCTTTACTGATTCAGGACCAAAATATGAGATGCAAGTTTGAGAAAAGCTGTAGATGGGGCAGAATATCTCAAGATTGGACTCTGGGACATTAATATAAATTTAGGAAACAAAGCAATGGAAAGGTGATTGAACAATATGTATATATATACATATATATATACACCAAATTGTTGGGTTTTGTAGGGAAACTTTAATAAGAAACTTTAATAAGATTTACAATGTGATAATGCAGTTGAAGACTAGCTTAACTCCACTGACTCCAGTGCCCCTGTTTCCCATTCATGCCATTGTAATTTGTGTGAGTATTAGACCTGGCATCCTAATGAAATTTTAATTAATTATTCAGCACAGAACCTCAAGAACACTTTAAAAACTGCAGAAAGCGGAAGCAAGTACAGTACAGAGACTAACCAGTTGGGAATGCTGTAGTGCTGAGACAAAGAGACATTGTGTCGAATGTATTTTTGAAAGGCTGAAGCAGCCCCGAAGAATACATCACTGACACAGAAAATTACTAAACATTTATAAATAATACAGTATGCTCAAACCTATCACAGTGCAAACAAAACAGATCAGCAAGCTATCAAGTAGCTGATGAGAGAGGAAGACATGAAGTCAGCCTGCAGTCAGCCAACTGATGACAACTGGTGTAAGCAAGGGGGCAGGTGAACTAGGGTTGTAACGAGGGCTGTAGCAAGGCGGGTGCAATGGTGCTAGCCATGCTCATGTTCCCGACTGTTCTTACAACCACACCACGCTTCAGTTCCTGCAGCTACAGCCACTGCTGACACTCGTAAGCCACTGGGAAATTCTGCAAGAAAATCAAGGTACGGGGAGGAGAGGGATAAGGGAGTGAAAGGAAAGTTGTGATGCTGAAGATTATCTCCAGCAGCAAAGTGGAAATGACATTGAAAGTAAGCTTCACAGATAAAAGACAAACGCAGTCAAGAAATCCTAAGTACTACTAAAAGGCTCTGCGAACGGATATGTCTATTATGAGAAACAATATAATTGGCTCTCTTGAAGTTTGAATGTCACTCAAAGAGTTTAGCAAGACAAAGAAGTAATAAATTGTATCTAGAAGGGGAGTTTTTCACTAAACCATCACTGAACAATAATGCTAGATAATATGTCATAATGCTATAATTTAGTGCTCCTGTCAGATAGAAATTAAGGTAAACCAGCATGGCTTTACTTATGGAATTTGACCGACAGGGTCAAATCATCACTACAAAAACAAAACTGGTAATGAAACATAATAGGTTGCAGCTATATTAACTACTTTAAGATGTAAAAAACCTTTTCCCCTATCTTTTTGTCGATGTCCAAGTGCCAAAGGCAGACTGATACTTACTTCGTAACTTACCCTCATTTTAGCCTTCTTTTCTGAGGTAAGGAGAGGACATGAGTGTGCTGGCTGATAAAAGCCCTCGATAGCTTTGAATAGGTGATTTCAACAAAATTTAACAGAGGGGTATGTGTTTCAATGGTACTGATTCAATATATTTAGGTTGGACTAGATGTTCTTAGACGTCTTTTCCAACCTAAATGATTTTGATTCTGTATTTTGGGAAAATGAGCAGCTGTAGACAGAAGAGACCCAGGAAGATCAGGGTGGTTATGGTGGACCTGCTTGTGATGACAGGTAGAAGCTGTATTGCATTTACGTGGTAAGGGTTTGGTAGCAGGGAGAGCTGCAGAGGTGGCCTCTGTGAGCAGAGCCCAGCAGCTGCCCCAGGTCAGATCAGAGCCAGCTCCAGACAGCTCCAAAAGGGACCCACTGCTGGCCAGAGCCGAGCCATGAGCGAGGCTGGGTGGGCCTCTGGGAGAGCAGATTGAAGGAAGGGGAAACCTGCTGTGCTACAGCAGCTGGGAGAGAGGGGTGAGAGCTGAGAGAGAAGCAGCCCTGCAGCCCCCAAGGTGAGTGCAGCAGGAGGGCAGGAGGTGCTCCAGGCACGCAGCACAAGTTCCCCTGCGGCCCGTGGAGAGGCCCCTGGTGGAGCAGGCTGTCCCCCTGCAGCCCACGGGTCCCACACGGAGCAGATCTCCACGCTGCAGCCCGTGGAGGAGCCCCCGGTGGAGCAGGTGGATGTGGCCTGGAGGAGGCTGCGGCCCATGGAGAGCCCCCGCAGGAGCAGGCCCCGGGCCGGAGCTGCAGCCCGTGGAGAGGAGCCCACGCAGGAGCAGGGGGTCTGGGGGGAGCTGCCGCCCGTGGGGGACCCGTGCTGGAGCAGTTTGCTCCTGGGGGATGGACCCCGTGGTACGGACCCTTAGGGGGGCAACTTTTCCCTGTTCCCCTGCACTGCTTGGGGAGAGGAGGAGGTGGAAGAGGGTGGATGGAGGGAAGGCGCTTTTAGTTTCCTTTTAGTTCTCACTGCTCTACTCAGCTAGTGAAAGGTAATGAATTATGTTAATCTCCCTATGCTGAGTCTGTTTTGTCCGTTATGGTAACAGGTGAGTGATCTCCCTGCCCTCATCTCAGCCCTTGAGCTCTTTCCATCATGTTTTCTTCCCTTTTTCTTTGAGGAAGGGGAGTGAGAGAGCAGCTATGATGGAGTGCAGCAGCACAGCAGGTTAAAACCACAACGGAAGCCTAAGAACTAGCAGGCACCAGCAAGGATATCCAGTCCCGAGCTCTTGATTCTGGGTGGTGAATTTAAAACTTGCTGTCCTACCTCCTCACAGAACAGCAAAACCTCAAGGCATGTACATGAAAAACCTTGTTCACAGAAATCTTGTTCTTTCCATGGGCACTATACCACATCAAGACAAAATATCTAAAATTCATTGTCTCTGAGAGAAGGCACAAACTGGAACACAAATCGAGGAGCTCATTGTGGAGAATCTCACCTCAGAAATCCTCCAGTTCTGCGCTGGGCATTTTAATCCAGTTGTGGCTCAATAAGAAATACCTAAGCAGCCTCAGCAGTAAAGCACAGGGGCTGGACATACCTTCCCAGGTAAATGCTCATGACACTCTGAGGGAAACTCACATTTCTCTTATTACTTGCTTTATTTCCCTTCTCTCCTTCCATTACAGAAAGAGCTATTTTTTGTACTGAGAGCCAGCATAAAAGAAAGGGTACAGCAGTTATCAGTATAGTGCATCCTACCTATTACACTCTGATGTGGAAGCCAAACTCATCTCCTGGAAGAGCACAGATGCCAGCTTGAACCTTCAGGGTGAGAGGACACTGAATTTCCTGGACGAGTGCTCTAACCACAGCGCTAATCCATCAGACATAGAGATTCTCTGTCCTTCCTACAGCCTTCTTCCAAAACAGCATGGCAACAGCAAGGTGCAGGGAGTCCAACTCTACCAGCAGGTGCTCCTTACGCTCAGAGAAAGCATCCTGGATTGAGTCCATCCCATTTTATATGTGAATTACAAACCACGCTGATTAGCTCTGTTGAGACCACAGCCATCCAGGAAGGAAAGTCTCAAGACCCTGGGATAGGGAGGAGCATTCAGCAAATGCAAATGAAGTGAAAAGCTGAAGTGGCCTCAGGGTTGTGTGTGAAATAATTACAGCTTTTGGGACTGCAGTTTTAGATTTGGGTATCTACATTCTAAATCTCATTTTAGGCAATCAAGACATTTTATGGATCTTGCCCCCAGTGGCTAGGTTTCCAGTTGCCTTAGTGTAAAATAATTACTTTCTACTGGAGAAAGCACTTGAGCATCCATTTATAACCAATGGAGCCTGGCTCCAGAACTGCTGACATTTTGGATGTTGGTTGAACAATCCCACCCCAGGTGTTCATTTCACACAGAAAAACAACACTAAGCCCCATTTTCATCCTCAACAGCAGTTTAACCAGCAGCCCGAAGGTAGTGCGTGCAGATATGGGGGTAATACTGAGGGGGGAAGCAGGCGGTGTTGGCTTGGATACTTGCTCAGAGAATTGGAACAGCTGCAGAGAGAAGGGGACAACAAAAGGGAAGGTTTCGCCATGCACCGTGCAGTCTGAATGCTCTGTCCCAGCATTGGTGCTAGCCTCAGGCACACAGCATGTACTTTGATCACCCTTGCATACAGCAGGTCCATCCATTTCACACGCACAACACTTTCAAGACTAATCCCAAGCAATTTCCTACTGACAGTTATAAAACTCAAACAAGATGATTCCACAAAAATCCCCAAAGCAATTCTTGTAGTAAAACACTATTTTTTTTCCCCCCATTACAGTCTGTGTTAGGAAGAAAACTCACCCATTGTGTCTCTTACTGTACAGCTTAACCTTTTGGATACCACACATGGTGACAGGGTTGCATGTGGTCTAGTTTTGAGCAGTCACACGATTCCATGCCATGAACTTGCTATGCCATGAACTATGCCCCAAACACAGCCCCTATCTGCAGCCTCCAGATGACTTCCAGGGCCAAGTGTCTGGTTTGTGCTCAGTGCTTTACAACACAGTGGTTATGCAAAAGTGATGCCAGCAGAGTTCAACGGCCAGAAGATCTGGGTCGTAGCTTTTCATGGGGAGAGCAACTGGTTCTCACATGAAAACACTGAGATTACACTCAGTGTACTTAAGGAACACTGTCTACTTCAAATCTGTTCTCTGTAAGAAAGGATATAAATGAAGGTAGTTTGCAGCTATTGTATAAAGCCATCAGTGTGCCTTCCATCAGCGTGTCTCAAAGCAATTAAAAAATAATTTTAAACAATACACCCACCTAAGACATCCTACAAAACATACTCATTTTCCAGTTCTGTTCTGCCATTTAAATACACATGTGCTCCTATGCAGATACATTTTCAGCTTCTTTTCCCAGATCCCACTTTCATGGCATGGACTGTATAAAGGCTCCTTCACCCCCAGGTTATCATGGGGATCCCCCTGCCTGGGATGGTGATGGGACCAGGGGGATGTGGGGAGAGGCAGAGTGTGATGCTGTGGTGAGGGGAGGCACATCCTCCTCTGCTGGGGGCCAGGAGGCTGATGGCTACACAAGGTGTATGAGCTTGGACACCAGGGTTGCATGGGGTACAATGGGGCAGATGGATTAAGTCTTACACAGCCAGTAAGAGATTCTCAGTGTCCACATGAGACAGGCTTTCCAGGAGAAAAGACCTTGTAAATATGGAAAAAAACATGCAAGATATATGTATATAACTCTCCTGCTCACACTGCTCCATGTCCTTCTCTATTTTACTTTCCAAACAGAAAGATGTAAGAGGTCTGAATGCGGGTAAGGGCTGTGCACTGTTAAATGGGACTATATGAGAGTAACAGAATGGAGCTTAGAAGCAAAAGAGATGTTAGATTCCAAACTTAACAAATAAGAGAAACATAATTGAGAAGGAAAGCCTGTCACTTGGACAAAGAGAAGTAAAGGCACCTCGTATTGAAATATTTCCCATAAAAGATTCAGTTTCAGGACAACTTGGTGCTTTAAACATGGAACTGTTGTCAGATTTCAAGGTTTGGACTGATGCAGGGACCAAGACAATCTTTAGGTGGTCAAAAGATAAGGAGGTGTCCAGAGTGAAGTGAAGGGAGACTGGATTAAGCACTTCTAATTTCAGTGGAACAAATTCTGAGTTTCTTAAGTCCTTGGCCTGCAATTGGATTTGCACAGCTTGATCCCTGAAATCCACGTGGCTCCATGGGCAGCATCAGCAAGGTTTCATACTTCTTTGGCTACCACAGAGTGGAACTGTCAGAAGTCATCAGTCAGTGATAATTTTCATAAATAAGAAACTGATTGAAATTCAGAACAAGAATTTTCCTCTTAGAGAAAAACTCAGAGAAGCCGCAAGATTCCACTGGAAGAAATTCCTTCTCTGTAATGCAGCTGGCAGAGCCTTCCCATGTAGTTCCAGAAAATCACTCAGACTTGACCACGTTTGAAACCTCTCTAGGGCTTGGGATCACTTTTGCTTCCCCATGTTTTGCAGGTCCCCATTAACCCTTTCCACGGCTGTTTCTGCAACTTCTTCTGCAGCTCAGCGCTGCTCTGCGGCCTGGGAGAGATCCTGATGTGGCTCATGGAGCTTCTCAGCAGAGAGGTACTGAGAGCTCTCCCTAGACCAAAGAAGGTACTAAACTTGTAACTCCATAGTACTCATGTTTGACTTTCACTAGACCACAGAAGGACTTTTTGTTGGAGCAAGAACACAGGCAGACTGAGATGGCAAGCTTTAAATCTTGAACAAGGACATGAGAATTAGTCCCTCTATTGCTGTGAAAGAGACCTTTAAAGTACTTCACTTACTGATAAACCCTTCTCAACATAATCATAAATTATTTTTGAACCTCAGAATGCTGTAAAAAACAGATGGAACAACTTAGATTAAAAAAAAAAAAAAACACCTCAGTTTAAAACACTGACCAATTTGTAGTACAAAAGATTAAACCATAAACTGCTTTCCTGCACACCTAGAGGTAACCAATGTCTTTAAAAGGAGGATAAACACCTAAACCCAGAAACAACCAAAAAGCAGAGCTTTTCAGCATTTACAGGTTATTCCCTAACCATGACTAGATGTATTGCATCATAAAATGTCAACATCAAAACAATATAGAAAAAATAATTACAGACAGTGTTAGTGTTGTAAGCTGATAAGGACCAGATGGTCTTTTGTATTTATGGTTTGCCTTGTGCATACAAATGCTTTTGGGATCTAATTAGCCTTCTACAAAACTCAAACTGGGTAATTACTATCATTATCCCCTTTTCAAATAAATCTGAAGTCTAAACTGCAATTAAGTTTTTTATCTTACAATTCATATCTATGCATTTCAAGAATTGTTCTTTGCTATCTTTTCACAAATCTTCTTTCGGTGATTGACGTAAATAAAATGACGGAGCTGAAAAAAAAAGGAGGATGATTTTGTTCAAAGATGAGGTTTTGGTTAACAGACTTAAAGCATTTCTGAGCAATGCAGCATTCATGTTGAACAGGTTGCTGATTTCCTAAGCATTTGATTCTGCCACCTCCATGGCTGTTGAATGTCCCATATTCATATCGACAGGAATCACTAAAAACAAAAAATGAGGCACAACCAGCAAGAGCTGATGACAAATGCATATATGGAGATGTATTACTTCTCCTGTACATACAATGATCATCTTTTATGTGACACGAGGTGGCAGTCATTCTAATTAACTTTTGACTTTCTCCTCGTAGGCAACACATAGGTTGATGATGGGCTATGAAAGGGTAGTGGTGCAAATAATAAGCAAGAATGTAATTTTTATTGGTTTCTTGCCCTCAGGACAGCTAATCACATGACAAAGGTAGCACGCTACAGAAGAGCATGACAGTATAATAATGTACACCACTGAATTCGTTTAATGGAGAATTAATCAAAATCTGTCCAAAAATAGATAGCAGATGAGATTAACGTGTTATAAGTTAATCATCTTCCACCCCCATCCCAGACAAATGATTACAGGTTACAGAACTGTGCTGCCATTTCTTCTTCCATGAAGGAAAGACTGAGCTAAAAGCTGCTGTTGTAAGAAACAGCACTTCTAGAGACGAATGGAGTACATACTAAGTGGCCAAAGTTTTGATGTAGATGTCTGTTTTACTGCTGTAATGTTTTCATTTTATTTTACTACTCCTGCGAAGCCCGTTAATAAACTATCAAAATCAGTATTAAAAACAGACCAAAAGATCTTATATTTCAATCTGGATGCATCCTGGAATAATAATACCAGAGGCTTCTCAAAATAAACTTTTATGAACATCTTCTTCTTTCTCACATCAAGTGCTTACACTGGAAATATATTTATGCTACATTGTGCTGCGAACAAGGTTTTGAGGATTTTTTAAGTCCCCAGTTACGTCGGATTCTTCCACTCAGGACCACGGGGTAATTCAGGCTGAAAAGGCCCTTGAGAAGTCCAGTTTGCTGCATTTTCCATGTGACTGCTCATCCTCTTTAAGTTATGCGTGCACATGCATGTTTATACACGCTTATGTACAAACAAGGTTCACAACTGCATTTTTTATTAAAATTTTCACAACAGAAAACCTTGAAACTTTGAACTCAGAAGAGAAATACAGGCTCCTGAGGAGAGATTCCCCAAACCCCTGCTAGGTTTCCACCCAGACACCTAAATTCCCATCAGCGCCCGAATTCCTGAGCCCACATCTGTTGTATTATGAAGAAACAGTTTCACACCTGGCTGAATCTTGATGCGATTAAAATTAGGCACCCATTTGTCTATCATCTCATTCATTTGAGGCAGTGTTGGGTAAGTGTGCTTAGAGTTTTCCTAATCCTATAGAAAACGAAAGGCAGCCCTACATAGCCATCTTGCCTCTCCTACCTCCTCACCCAGCAATTTAATTCCTTCTGCTAAGGTATGTGAAATCGAAATTCAATTCTTCCCTATTCCTCCTGCCTGATAAGGACCAGAGATTTGCATCCAGGTCTGAAGGAGCACTGCAGTCACCTGGCGGTAGCTTTCTGAGACATACCCTTTTAGTGAATCTGTTCCATTAGAGAAAGAAATAATTATATATTCATGGGAGCAGGGGCAAAAAAACAGATTTCTCTTTTCCCAGTTGAGTGCCTGTATCACCTGGCTACTGAGTCACTGTCACTCTTTGTGGCCTAATTCTGTAATGATTTCCATGACAACAGAGCAATTCCCTATTTGAATATTGTGGAGTCTGAAAAAAAATCTTTGCAGATAATAATGCAAAGAAATATCACAGATAATATTAAAAGCAGAAGAAAAAATGGTAAAAACAGCCACTACCCAGGAAGCAATCATCATCTCTGACTTCAGCAGGCAATTTCTCTGTGTTTGCAGGCTAGCAATAGAAACTGCTTACGTGCATCAAAAGATCTTTTCTGCCATAGGGAGATAAATACATGCTTAGTTGCTGATTTCCTAATCTTCAATTAAGAAGTGCAGCATGTCAAAATGCAGCCTTCCTTGGCTCCTCAGATATCTATCCATTGCGATTTTGGGGGGGATTTTTTCACTTGTATATTTGATGTTTGTGGTATGCAAGGCAATCTCATTTTACATTAAAAAGACTTCTTATAATTGGGAATTTATAGCTGAAAAAAGCAGCTCACTTCTTGGGAGCTGGAGTTCTTCGCGATGCGCTTGCATTACATGCACATATGCATCCTACCGCAGGAGGGAATGTGCCCCATTCATTCAGCTCACAACAATTTGTTTCTTTCCCACCATTTTTCACAGAGCACATCTGTCCTATCTCTCCATGTGTTGTACATCAAAGGCAGAAATTTCGGCGCTTCTTCCTCCTCTCCCCTCCCACGGCAGACCCCAGAACGCCACTCCGAGAAAAGAAGGAGGCAAGGCAATACAGAGAACACATAGGAACCACATCGTAAGAGATTCCCTAAATAGTTTCTCAGCCTCTACCAAATGCTCGTGCAGACGCACAGACTGCAGAGCAGACCCCAGCTCTCTGGAAGGTGAGCCCTGAAGCTCTGAGCTGGTAGCAGATGTGGGAGTACCCTAGAGACGCGTGCTGTTGAAGCCACATCAAACACCACGCTAGGGTTTTATGAAGCTTCAGAGAGGGGCTTTGCAAAGGTCAAGGCTACCTTTGCAAAGGTAGCTGCTTCATGAGCTACAGTGAAATACGCTGTCCGTTGTAGCTGTGTTGAGGCTTGAGCTGCTGCTGCACACCTCGATACACACAGAGGTCAAGTGAAGAGGTTAAGTCAAGTCAGGTTCGGTCAAGTTTTGGGCTAATATCACCGTGATTTAGATCTTTCTGTTATTCAGATCCATATCTATAATGATTTCGGAAAGGCTCAGTGAAGGTAAAGAAACAGGCTTCTTTTTACGTTAAGCAAACATGGCAAATCCTCAGAAGTGAAATTAGTATGCAAAAAGAGACAGAAGGCCTTGCATCTCCCTTCCTCAAATAAGTGTTGTCCAAATCACGTTCAGAGACTTCAAGCAATGTTTTTTGTCAGTAAAGATGGGCTTAATTTGATGAAAAGTGAATGTCTCTGTGTGGTCCTCTTTCTAGTCAATACAAAGGAAAAAAAAAGAACAGCACCACAAACTTTTCTGGGGGACCTTCATCTCTCCCTAAGTGATGCATCTGTAAAACAGACTGCGTCTTGGAATGGCCTATGTCTTTCTGTTGATCACAGGGGAATTGGAGAAGCACAATGTAATTCAGTATGGAAGGGGTGTGTGGAGGACATCTAGCTCAATTCACTGGTCACATTAGTGCCAAAAAGATCAGGTTGCTCAGGGACTGGTTGAATTTTGAGTATCTCCAAGGATGGATACTCCATAACTTCTCTGGGCACGTGTTCCAGCGGCTGGCCACCCTCATGGTGAAAAAGTTTCTTCTAATATATAGCTGGAATTTCCTGCACTGCAACCTGTAAGTCTGGTGTGAGAAACTCCGTTACGGTTACAGAGGCTGCAGGTGAGGAGAATGCTATCCTGGGTGTTCTTCCACAGGTAGTACAACTAATATCCTTCCCTGACTGTCCTGACTTTCTGATAGCAGATGTCCAGAACATGCAACATCTATCATCTCGAAAGACCAACAGAGTATTTTGGCATTCCGGCATCAGAAATCAACACAGGGTTGCAGTTTTTATTGGTGGTGGTGGTGGTGGTGGTTTTTTTTCCTCATCTTCAGAGCTTTACACCACAATCTCTCATGTCTTTTGGCCATGGAAACAACTGAAAGAAAAGATTGGTGGTGAGAAAATAGAAGAGGACCATAGCCTTGTAAGGGCCTTGCCAGTCTTCTGTGTGGGCAGGGTATGAGTGGCAGACATCTGCCACACAATTCTTGCCCTTTCTTCTTCTCCAATGGGAGGATGAGACTAGCTGGCTGAGCGCAGACTGGTGCAAATATACCCCCGAGGTAAACTTCTCTGACTCCTCCATGGGAATCTGTAAAGCTGGACTTCTTCTTCATGTGTTCCTCCATGCCTCCAAAGATACACATCTGTGAGGCTGACAGAATGATGAGCGCTTATCAAATGAGGGGGATGAATCAGACAATCTGAAGATCAAATCAGAAAACTCTTGTTCTATAGCAATGGAACATAAAATACAAGCAGGGGTGGATTCATGGTGTTAAAAACCACACATCCTTGGTGGTGTGATCTGCTTACGGAGTCGATACTTAAGTGGAAGGAAGGCCCATAGCCAAAACAACCATTTTAAGAAGGCAGAAGATGTTTCTAGAGCCAAAAGTCTTGGAGTGGTGAGCTGGCAGCAGGCAGGCTCAAAGTCTCAGGAGAATTTCTTTCAGAGGGATCCCATGGCTTCCGTGAGAGGTAAAGATCACCCACATCAGCAGGTGTCATCAAAGGGCGACCCTGGAAAGCGCATCTCTGTAGGCAATGCCAATGGAGCAGAACTAGGAACAACTTCCAAATGGAGTTGGAAAGATGGGGAATTCATGGCTAACACTTCTGGACCAGCATGAAACATTAGCAGTGCAGTTGCAGCTGCATCTTTCATGAGCACAGTGCTGTGAAATCAAGTGACACCTCCAGACACATCAATACTGATGGAGAAATGTGAGGAGAAATCTACCAGTACGAAACGCTGAAATTCACCATGCAAAGACACAAAGCCATGCCTGTGTCAGACGTGCAGTTGCTAGCAGCCAGAGGAGAAACTGAAAGGTGCTTTGTACTTCCATACCTTCCAGGAGCTGAAGAGGAGAGCTCTGCAGGGAGCTGGGCCAGCATCAGCACAGCATCTGTGGACTGAGCATCACGTGGAGCTGCTAAATTTGAAAAAGCTGGAAAGAATTTCTCAGAGAACCTTGCAGCCAATTTCTCCCTCTGAAAAAATGCTCTGGCCTTGGGTTTCACTACAAGCTTGTGCCCACAGAAGTTAACGCATGCAGCTCAGTCCTCTGCAAGAGGAACAGACTCCATTAGGCAAACTGCAGTCAGCTCTCAATGTGCTCTTTCGTCTACAAAACGAGGACAGCACACAGCACAATTCCCATGTACACAGGAGTCCATGGAGATGGGCTCATAAAGCCCTTAGCCCACTGACCTCAGGAGAGCCACAGTGGTGACCGAAGGAGAGTTCAAGTCAGTTAGGAGATGATGGAGGCATCCTTATTTACTGAAGACATTTGGTGCCCAGTGGAAGCACATCGTGTCTGAACTGATGTTGACCCAAGTGACTCAGCTTTGAGCTTGAGATTGGACTAGAACCTTCAAGGGTCCCTTTCAATCTAAACTTATTATTTTTTATTTTTTTAATATTTTTTAAAATGATTCTGTGGATGAAAACAAGTCAAAAGAGAGAGGAAAGGGAAATGAATGCCAAGTAAGGCACTCACAGGACATCTGCAGGGTGTGCATACTCTGTCTAGAATAATAGCAGTCAAGAGGAGCAGTAAGTATGTGAAGTCACCAATGGCCCATTTGCATGGGGTACTTAGAGCATCTGGCTATACACATGACATACAGATATGCTAAGCAAAAAGTCTTAGCATTTGTGTGCTGGTGGTGCATGGAGGTCTGCAGTGCAGTGTGCATGCAGACAGGCACTCTAAGGATAACTATATTTTATTCCCCAGCATAAAACTCAATTGTCCCAATAATGGCATGGCTTGCAGCCAACAGTACTGTTGTGTTTTGCTCCAAACAGTAATTGAGTTGACAGTCCATTTTTTCACTAGGGGTTGAAATATCAAATTTGATCAGATATTAGTACTGATGCTGCTGCATTTTGCCAGCTTGCCAGTTTTTCTGGATGACAGGTGGATTTGTGATCACAGCACCATGACTGAGGGCCACAGCTGCCGCAGGAGATTGCCTTGGTCATGGGTTCAGAAACTTGTGCTGCAGAATATAATACAGTGCAAGAGTGGGAAAATGGGTCAGAAAGATAGGAGTCAGACTCATGAGTGACAGGAGGCTTTGCTTCTCAAGTCAGGCTACTGTGAATCCATAAAGTCAGCGAAAATACTGCGGTCCGTGATACCTTTGCTGCAATTTCCCAACCAAACTCCTGCCCCCTTCGGGCTTTGTTTGAATTAGTATTTGGAAGAACAGTGAAATGCAACGCAGACAAGGAATATTACAACGTGCTTCTTCTGTAGCTTTGTTAAACTTGAAGCTGGTGACTACATTTCCAGTCACTGAATCTCAGATTTTATTTAGGCTTTTATTCAGGGAAACACACCGTACATATGGTTTAGTCTCCTTGTTTTCAAGAAGATGCTTAGCTTTAGGAGTATGCTTAAATGCTTTCTCAAGCTGCTTTGCGATATGTGCTTTAACGCAGGCTGGCATAACGGCTTAGCCATGCAGCAGCTCACCCAAAAAGTTCTTACTACCCAGATGGCTCATTACACCTCTCTTTTGCAATCTCTGCTGGATGCCAAATGGCTCCTAAGTGAAGCTTAAGGAGTTGTACTTGACCTTCTATTGCCATGTAGAGTTGATATTGCTTGGGAAGCCATCCCTCTTCCCCTTTATAAAGGCCAAGCAATCACACTCTTCTGATGCAATGGTGGTGAACGAAGCTGCTCAGCATAAAAGCTCCATGATTTGAAAAGGATGTGAGCAGGTAGGGAGTTCTTGAATATGTACGGCTTGATGATACTTCCTCAACTGTGAAATGCAGCTTTCCACCTTCAGAAACTACACCTGCTGACACTCTGCAAACCTCACACAGTCCCTGTTTCCAAAGAACTGAGAGTTAAGTGAATATATTACATGTGCCTGTCATTCTTCCCCAATAACGTTTCTTTTTTTTTCTCTCTTAGCCAATTTTAACCTTAATTTGACAGAAACGAGAATCTTTTATCCAAGTTCTTATGAATTTGATGAAAACAAGCAGCCAAGAAAAGGATGGAGGCCCACATTAATGCCTCTCTCTGCTCTAAATGTAGCACAACTTTAGCTGACTTAGTGGTAATCAGAGACTCCATGTGGTAAAAAATGAATTATGAATGGGAGAGTCATGGCAAATGTGTAACTCATCAGCCACCAGCCATGAATAGGAAGCAGGGCCCTGTGAGCTTCTGGCCTGAAAGAACTACTGTTTTGGGGTTGAAGTGAGGATGGAAGAAGCGCAAAAGTTATTTTTCATTAGAAGAATATAGGGATGGTTCAGGTCATTCTAGAATCAATAAATATATTTTCTTTTCCGGGAGAAACATGGTAAGGTTTCATGTTTCCTGCACTTGGTGCATCCTTGATACTCTTGTGATTTTTTTATCCTTTTTGGCCAGTATTAACCAAGCATGACAGAGGGACAGATAGAAAAAGGAGAAAAATACCCAAACATTCATTTCAGTTCACTTCTAAAATCCCATCAGTTAATCTCTGCAGTTGTATATAGCAGCCCATGTGTCACTGTCAGAATACTCTGAGAACAGGAAAGCAGAAGAGGGGAATTTGAGAGATGTATATAGGGAGAACAGAATTGTTCTCTTTTCCAAACTTATGAAGTATTTCAGTTGTTTTTAAGCATGATTTTGATTAATGTTTTTCGTAACACAACAAACTTGTAACAAGCACAGCGGAGGAAAATATCCTAAATTACAAAAAAAAAATTATTATTAATAATTACCATCATTATCATCTCTCTGGAAGAGCACACCTTTCTTGCAAATTGCTGTCAGATGTAGTAGTTCAGACATGTCAATTCTGAGGTAATGCTAAGGAGTATCAGTAGGTGTACAAAATGTAAAACCATTAATCACTCTAGTTCCAGGCCAGTAAAAGAATAGGGTAATTGCACCCTACTGACACCAAAGGAGGAGGAGAACAACCTCCCTCCGTTGTGGGTTTGCCCCGTACCTACCCTTCTTTGAGGAAACTTCTCCTCAGAAGCAAACAAACCCCCAGATGATGCCTCCAAGTTTAAGGCCCTTTCTGGAGTGGAAATGTGTGTAAACCCACCAGCTGGGAACAGGCTCCTGGGCTAACCCTCAACACCTGCTCTCAGTTCTGGTACAGACCTGAGCCAGCAGCTCTTTCAGGTGCTCGAAGACTCCCCCCTGTTTTGTTTCAGTGCTTTTCTTATTTAGATACAGGAGGGCAGTAAGGTGCAGTGCACAATACTCCCCCAACCCCAAAACATTAGCACCCATTGCCTAGCAAATTGATCAAACGTAAGCAGAATCTTAAACTGAATTTAAACTGATGAAATGAGCACAAGATCCTACTCCCTTCTCCTACTAACACTAGATGCTAACATTTTACTCTTGGTCGTAGTGGCTTTCACAAGGGATGAAGTTCATGCATGTCCTACTGGCTGCTGTAGCTCTGAAAGAAAAAAGCTGGGTTTGCATTCCGAATGATGATACATTCACAAATATCCGCCCCGTGAGATCTCTTTGGAGGAGCGATGATGACACAATTATTACGAATAATCTCGCTTCATTTGCCAAGCTGATTTGATTCACAGAAATGACTGAGCCATAAACTCAGTGGAGTTTCCACAGGACTTTGAGCTAGAGATAACCAGGGGCTCCAAGCAGCACATCAAACAAGGAGTGCGCTGCTAACCCCGAACTGCTGGTGTTGGCTTCCCAGTTGCTCAGAGTGTGGCTCCTCCTTAACAAATCAGAAACGCTAAATTTAGTGCAAGTTCAAAGGGAACAGAGTACTGATACAGAAGCAAGGGCACCATGTAACCTGCTGTATTAGTACCAAAGCATTGGCTCAGTCAGTGATCCTTGCATGCAACGTATCTCACTTTGTCATTTTTGCTCTAACCAGTGGGCCTTCCATGCCTCAGCACAGGATGCTTGATGTTATGTGGCTCAACCCATTTCTCCCAGCTTTTCAATTCACATGTTAATCTACAACTTGCCTATTTACTCTGGTTTCCATTGGAATTCAAAATTAAGGGACATTTAAGGACAAGTATAAATGAGCACTGTTTCAGTGAAACCTCCAATCATTGAAACAGAGCAAATCTACTACACATCTCTGATCAGAAAGGCAGCAACTCTAATCCTCCTCTTCACTCAACCCTTGCTCCCTCCCAACTGTTACAAGCTTGACAGTATCTGCTGCCACTGGTCTGAGAGTAGTTTTATTTCTTTTCTCTGCTTAGACTCTGTTTTTATATTTTATGACCATTCACACCCTGTCAACAACCACCTGCATTTCAGTATTGGACCTGGAATGTGAACTGGAAGGAAGATCGTGTCTGTGCTTCTCTCCTCCCGCAGATTGTGCCTCTTGTAGACCAGCTCTGCCGAAGGAAGCAGGGGGTGTCCCTTGAGTCAAAGCCAAGTGACAAAGAAGGACTGGGGCTATACAAACCCCTCCAAATGTTTTCCACTAAAAATGCCTGGTGATACGCAGCCAAGTCCAGAATGGTGAAGTAACACTGTGTGCTTCAAGCATGAAGGAATAATGTGAAAAGTCTTTCAGCAGGGAATTGTCTAAGACATAACAAGGGGCTGCCAAAGAATTCAGGTTCCTAATGGTCCTACCACTTCATGACAGTGACATCTTGAATGAATGTCTGTATTTGATTAAATTATACTGTAACCGGTGCGCTTTAAGGCACTTTAAGGCAATTGATCTCTATATTTGCAATTACTCCAAGCAAGACCATATATGACAATGGGTAGCCTGCTACAGAGAGCATGTTGTCTACACTCCAGCCTCAAGAGCTTTGGATCTGTTAAAATACCATGGAATGTATGTTAATATATCCATGGAAAAGGGCCATCATACTGACTATTACCCTTGCTGTTTCATTGCCAGGCTCTTTCAGAGCCAAGGAAGGACATTTCTTTGAGCATTTGTATTTCACTGTGCCTTCACTCCCATCAAGCCACCCGTAACACATATTGCAGTCTGTTGCAGGCTTCTTTATACCCTGAGGGAAGAGAGAGGTGTGAGCTGTTCAGATCCAAATCCTCACATAAACACAATGCAGCCTTTTAACTCTTCTTTTGTTGTAACTCAGTTCCCAAACTCACCTTCCTGCAAACCTGAGGGAGGCAGGACTTGATACACCCAACACGCCTGGAGCCCTCTGGCTCAGCCACAGCCCTGTTGTCAAACTCTCATGCTCATGCTGTGCCTCAAGTTTTACAGCAGTAATTAGATACAAGATCTATGCATGACCAGAAGCTTTGTTAGGCTTTGTGGTTTTGAGCTTGTTTTAGTGACATTATTAACTAATTTGCTTTAACTTCAGTCTTGCTTAACTTCATGCAAATGCAGATTGTCTCCCCCCCAAAAATCATGCTCTATACAGAGAAGGATTAGCAAACCTAAGTAATCATGGTACAACGAACCCCATGAGTCAACAAGAGTGCAACTTATGAGCTACTCTGGGGTTGAACCACAGGCAAGAAGTAATTCTGAGTGAACCAAAAACTCCGGAGAAGGAAATTGCTACCATCAACATCATACTCCTGTTGCAAAGAGCAGACGGTACTGGCAGCTCACCCTACTAATGCATCAGAGAGTGGGAATGTGACACTGGAGGAAAGGACAGATACTTGTGGACATGGTTTTCCCATGTTACTAATGATCCTTTACAGAAATTTGGTGCTGTGGATTATTGTTATAACTTGTCTAATAACAAGCAGTTGTTTCATTTTGATTGAACCATGAAGACATTAATTAGAATAAATATAAATTTTGATTCTTGCATTCTCCAATTAGATATCTTGCTTTTGGTCTCCATTTTGTATGAAAACATTTGAAATTCTGTATATAAAAATAAGCATATATATATACACTTAAAGTGATTTACAGAAGACTTCTATTTAACAGCAGTGCAGCTGTGGAAACTATCATGAGGTTGAATCATGAATTTAAAGTAAATTAGACTAACTCAGTTGCTGGAAGATCTCTACACTGGTATGAAAATCAGTAGATAAATTGCATGAAATATCTGTGAAAGTGGTCCTCTGAATCCCAAAGTTATATACTTTTCTAAACTGACTATCAGAAATTATATTCTTTCCATTACTTAAAAATATTTAACTGTAATTTGTGCTACCATTTCTCCTTCTTAAGAGAGATGTTCCAGCATGAATCAGAAGACAAGAGCTGCTTTTATAGCAAAAAGGGACCTGATCAATCAGATCTGTGTTGTTCTTAATAACCCACCCAAAATCCCTAAACCAAAACAATCTCTTTTATTTTACTTATAAGAGTCACTACAAGAAGAGCTGCTAGTTAAATGAAAATCTTATGAAGATTTACAGTGCTGACCCTTTCAATGCTCTTAATTTTTAGTGTCATATCAATTTCACTCTCATTGTAACTATTATCATCAAAGATAATCACTCTTTATAATCAGTCAAAAAAGACTTCTGAGGATTGCCAGCAAAGAACAGTTAAGGGAAAACTTTCCCAATTAATAGACTATTTTCCTTTTCCTCCTGAAGATAGGTTATAAAATCTTCTTAAAAGTAGATTACGGTTAAAAGAAGTCTTGGTGAATATGCGACAAATTTCATTTGATAAGGGGTCAATGAGTGCATTCGCAATTCATTATTAGACTTCGCAGCAGAGGACTGGTGGTCAGCCCCTAGCTCTTGCCACATTCATCCCTCCCAAGGTAAAATCAAATCCTTCAGCTCCCCTGCTGTTTCACGTTGTTCAGAGGGCAACATCACAACAGTACAATCCCCTGAAGATTTGTTCTAGGCCACCTTCTGCCCCAGTGAGTGATTACTACAAGTACTACAGAGATACTCTGCTGAAGAATTTATTCAGGCTTGCAAAGTGTGTCCATTTTACCAACGCTTTAATCACCAGTTAGTACACATGCTGCTCCTATTAGCTCACTACAACTTTATCTATGGCGAATAAAAGCCACCAGCTTGCTTCTGCTTTAGGAAAGGCAATGGGAATGAGGAGCACAGCGCTGGCTGAGTTAAACAGTAGCTCTGTTTTTATGAAAATAACCATGTCACAGGTTAGACAGAAAGCAGCAGGCATTCCTGGTTTTCAGGGACTGGACAAATTGCTTCAAAATGCTTCAAGGTCAAAAATCTTTTAAAATACATTCCAGCCAAGCTCAAGATTTAGTGTGTCTTTTATCCTGTACTGCAGACAATTATGGAGTAATGCCAAAGCAATGCTATATGCAGGCATAATGGCGAGCTGAAATCCTAAACCTCTGCAGGTGATTTAACAATATATGGTGCAGCTGGTTTTATTGCACCTTCTTTCTCTGTGCATTGGCTGATTCCTATTTTATTTATATCTTGGTCACTATTTCACCTGCGTTTTCAAGCACACATCTGATTTCCTGCTTCCAGATATATATCATCTCTTCTTATGCATTTTTTTTCTCCAAGGTAGGGGAATCATTCCTCCGTTGACTAATTAATAAAATTCAGCCCCACATAGAAATTTAATGTCCTGTACATCAATGTGTAATCAGCATCATCATCTTCAAATTTATAATAGCTAACCAGTGCCCTGAGCAATTCTTATTTCTGCCACCTTCACTTTAACAGGGATAAGCACCAGCTATTCTTGAAAAAGTTGCAAGAAGCCATCAAAATATGTACCTTATGCACTGTGGAAGTTTCTTCATACCTCCCTGCCAATTAGTGGCTTGTTCTAAAGCATGAGGGTTTATAATTCTTGTTTTTTTTTCTCTTTATCCTTCCTAGTACAACTGCGGATATTCTCATTAGCTGGTTTCCTATTAGTTCCATACCTTGAGGCCACAAGCAGCATAGGTTCATTATCTGGCATTACTTTTAATTCTGATTGTTCAGTGCTTGAAAAAAATGAATAGTAAAAACTTCTAAATGCCTTAATGACATGAGATTCTCTAAGGGTGCTTCTAATGGGAAGCAAAGCCACCTTTTTTCACAAAGAATAAAGTACCAGTGGCAGATAAAGCTCACCATGACCAATAATTATTCCTTACAAGCCACAGACACGCTTTTATGTTCCTAAGTTTTTTGCTAAACATTTGTTATGTGGATACAACTTCTCATCCTACCCTTTGCTGAAGATATTTCAAAAACATGTAAAGCCCTAACAGCTTTAGTTTCTCCTTCTTTTCTCTATTTTTGCAAGCAAAGCAGCAATTTAAGTCCACATAACAGACCCAACAGATTTGCATTAAAAACATGTGACTTGAAAACAAAAACAAGGAGCCTTTTGACAAGCTCACTCTACAAACTGATGAATATAGTGTACCTAACTGTGATGAAATATTTAATACTACAGGCTATTTGCAGTTCACTTATAAAAAGCCACTGACAACTCTGAGGAAACTGTGAAAAACATACTAAAGAATTCTGCTGATGAAATACATTTTTAAAGGGAAGAGTCATTCTTATATTTTCATAACTAACACGGTTAGCATTAAGAAACTGCTATTGTGACTTTGACAATACCCTCCTGTGGATTTGTCCTTACCTGCATTCATAGCCATGTGCTTATGACTGTGCAAGCCCGAGTACTACACAGGGAACAAAGAATCACAGATGTCTGAGTATGAAGTTGTAGAGCAGTTGGTGTAGAGCAGGTCTACAAAGACTATTTTTTCAGAAGCTTATGCCAATGAGAGTACCTTTATCTTGGATATATCCAAACACAAAGGTTCCTCTTAGTGTGATAGCTCCATATTAAAGTACTGATATGATACTAGGGAGGAAGCTGGAAATGGCATAGGCAGAAAGGAAGGACTCAGGAAACACAGAGAAAAGAAAGCTCTGCCTTGGATAATATCCCAAGTGAAGAAGCACAGCCAACATCTTTTAGAAAAGCAGGGGTAGAAAGGGAGTGCAAATGAGATGTAGTGCTAAGGATAAGGATTACACCCATTGTTCAGGAGAGGCAAGGGGCTGGAGTTCTCTCTTATGGAGGCACGTACTGTGCAGACCCCTACAGCTTGCTTTGCTCCCCAGAACAAATTTGCAGTCAGTGAGGAATATGCTTCATCCTCACACAGAAGCCTAACTTACGTCCCGCTTGCTTTGACAGAACATTTAGGAAACTGCAGGAAACTAGCCCAAATGCAAATACCCATACTATTACTTTTAAAAATTAGATGATGTAAATTCTGCTAAAAAGTCTTAAACAAATGGCTCAGCAGTGTAGTTCTTTTGAAAACAGATGCCTGAGAAGTTGTTCGAAACAAAGCATGGACTGTTGGAAACTTCGTTTCCAAATAAGAGCACATTTTAGGAAATGTCAATGAATTCTAAAATTTAAGACTTTTCATAATATAAGTGGTCAGTGGTACTTGTGATTGCAACTCCTTACTAAAAACAAAACAAAACAAAAAACATTCCCAGGGGTCATCAGAATGTTTACGTAAAGCATGGAAACGTAAAACAAAACTTGAATTTGATAAAGCAAAATTAGTCCAAATGCTAACACTTTAAGCATGCAACCAGCTGCTAAGAGTGTAAACCATGATCAAATGATTTGCAGATTTTTATCCTGCTTACTGTTATTGACCTGGACATACAACCCGGATATAATGATTTGACTACTGGTAATCCGTCAGTGCCTTCAAAAAGTTAATCTGATTTACTTTGTCACACGTCTCCTTCCATCACAATTAAAACTTATGGCTGTGCACATATTCATAGCAAACTTGTCATTCACAACTGCTCAAGAGCTCTATCGAAAGAGTGCATCAAGCCTTTTCTTCAACCCAAATCATTTTATATTCAAAGACTATGAACAGCTGAAGACAGAGGTAACTTCTGGAAAGTGGCAGGGAAGAAAGCTTGTGTCCCAACAGGACCCAGATGAAGTGATGCTTGCAGTCCAGATGATCAGGGAGAAGATCTTCTGTCAGCTCAACAATCTGTCACCAGACAGACCATAATGATTTCCAACCACTGGGTCTACATCAGGCAGGCAAACTGATGCAGGCTCTTTACAAAAGCGGGGATCACTAGGGATTTCTCAAAAGCAGGTCAAAGTGCTTTACTTTTACTCAAGCCTCTTATACGGCTTGTTCTCCCTCAAGTCAGGTAAAACCGACACTGAGCACAAGATGCTTGTTCATCTGGGGTTGGCAATCTCACACTGGCTTTTTAGGGATTCTGAAACTACCTTATTTTTTTTTTTTGGGGGGGGGGGAAACAACAACAAACAAACAAACAAAAACACTAAACAGATTTAAATGTACATTGACATTTCATCAAATTATCTGTGCTACAAAACATACGTCCTTACAGCAGGATGACCAGGAAAATTGATCTTTAGGGATGTAAAGTTATCTTATTTACAACAGCAGCTTCCCAGATCAAACATTAGTACTGCAGAGGAAAAAGTCATATTAAAGAGAGAATTAAGGGTTTTTTTCATATTTATATAATTCAATTACACAACTATACAAAAACATAAAATAAAAATAAAAAAACCGTGAAGAATTAACACATCTGAACAATATTAAGTTACTGAAATAACATGAACAAATCTATCAGTACCATTCTTCAACAGGGTCTGTACCTTCTAGCAATGCGCACTTCAACACAAGCACAGAAACAGCCCTGATTATAAAATCAGAGATGGATGCCCAGGAATACAAGAAAATGTAAGAATGCTTGGGAGTATTCATTTATGTCATGAATCAAACCAGCAGATTTAATACTTACACAGGATCAGTTACATGACTGTTGAAATTCAGCTGCCTACAAATGCTCCATGCTTGAAAATATTCATTATTTGACCTACTGATGTCTCTATTTAGCAATGACAGTTTCGTGAGCTGGCTAGGAGTTTTTTACCTATATATGCTGCACTTCAGAATGGCTAGACTCCTACCCCTTACTACAGAAAAAATAAATAGTCCTTATTTCCTGGGCCTGGTGGAAATACAAGAGATCCAGTATCTGGCAGCAAGCAAGTCAGCAGTGAGTCTTCAGTCTTTCAGCCAGTTTTCAGAGAGACTGGCAAAGCTGGATCCTCTTCATTTTAAGCTTTATCAGGAGCTTCTTGACTTGAAAATAGCCATTTCTCTTTGGAAATGGCTAGTGTCATTTTCAGGGTCTATTCACATCACTTTTAGAGCCTCCCCATTCCAGTAACTTTGCTTTTTGAAAAGTCACAGATACAAAATTGTGTCAAACCAGTGGATGTGAAACCAGCTTAGGTCAGGTACTGTCTCTGTCATTCTAAAAAATCCTCATGAACCAATAAGCTAAGGAAAGCAAGATTAACAAAAAAAATAGAAAGGATAAGAAACTGTCAGCCACAAATTTAGTTAGGTATATCCAAAGAGGCACAGACACTGTTGGTTTGCAGTTGGTGGCTTACTGATATCAACTTTCTAAGCATCACGCAGAGTAAAAACCCTTCCATGTGCTGAGGCTGGATATACAGCCCTGGTTACATCAATGGAAAGTCGTCACTGCCTTTGAAAATTCACCTTACTATGCTATTCGTTTTATTACACATTTCATTGCTCAGACACCCACGTCCAGGCTGAACAGTATGTTCAGAAAAACCCATTAATCACCAGATTAAATAAAAGAATATGGAAGACAAGACCAGAAGGACTTTAAGAAGTTTTGTCCATCTCACAGCCTCAAAGCTCGCTCACCGATACCTAAATCATTCCCAACAGATATTCTTTTTCCTACTCTTACCCAGCTACTGAAGATGTTTCATGACTTTTCATGTTTCCTTACTTCTGTGCTTTGCTATCCTTACCGTTACAAAGTTTCCTATAAAGTTTGGCCTAAATCTTTCTTATTACCATGAAACTTACAGAAAAAAATGAGCCTGGATTTTTCTTTTGATCACAAGTCCAGGGAAAAGGTGTCATGTAAAAAAACTGATGTAAGAAAATCCTTTGGAAGCCTCCAGCCTGAATATCAAGTAAAGGAGAAGAGCAGGAGCTATATGAGCTGTTCAGGCAGCGCACGCCTGCAGAAGGGGCAGCAGCATCACCATCTGCTGGAAGGAGCGAATTTAGCTAATGTACCAGTTGCCACCAAAGGAGGAGTGAGAAACGCCTTTGGCAGATACACAGCATAATGAGAGGAACACGGAGAAGTCGTACACTGCCCAGTTCACAAGAAGCAAAAACTTTAACGGCTTTCACAGACCACATAATAAATCTACGTGGATAGTCTTAACTCAGGGCAATTTCAGATGGTTTGTATTTTCTGTATTAACCATCATTTAGATAATAAGCCCAACCTTTTTAAAATTCACCTCCCTCCTGTAAGAGGCCTCCTGCTTTTGTGGAGGAGTCTCCTCTTCCCAAGCAGACCTGGCGCAGGCCCCCCGTCAGTGTGACGGAGGGTCAGCTCGGAGGGATCAGGACAGCAGGCACGCGTGCACTTCACGATCTGCCCATCAGTCTGGGGTGAACAAGAGCAATGGGAGCGTGAAAGGCTGATAATCGCCTCGGGAACAGATTGGAATCCTGCTGAGGAGGAATTTAGCACTTCTCCGCAGGCACCGCCTGGTCAGATGGTGCTCCTTCTCGCCACAGCTCTGTGCGTGCAGCGCGACAGCTAACTTTCACAGGATTTCCCTGATATCTGTTCTCCTCCTCACGACTGCTGTAGTAGCTCCAGGGGTCCTGCGAGGCGGGGAACGGGAGGCCTCCCGCACAGTCAGAATCGGGACACCCTATGGGGGAGCCGGGGAGGTGCCTCTGGGGCAGCTGCGGGAGCGTGAGGGAGCGCGGTGCTCTCCAGAAGGACTCATGCCATCGCTGATGACTTCAAAGGCAACCAACAGAGAGAGAGCAGTGCCTCAGAGCACTCGGCCGCGAAGTTTGGCAGCCACAGCTTGGCTCTTGGTACTGAGGCCTTCTGAGGGCTCACGCTGAAAGCGTGGCGGAGGCAAGTCTCAAGTTTCTGCACGCTGATTTCACAGCCCGCGGTATCGCTGGTGGTGGTGAGAGCCCAGTCTCCACGAGGGGCTGAAGGGGGTTAGCACATCGATTAACCTCACCTTTCGTCTCTGATGAACGGTGTTGTGAGGTGTTGTAAGAGGAGAGTGCACAGATGGAGAACAGCAACAGCCATCGGGGATCCAGCAGCCACTTTTTGTTGGCTCTAGCAGTAAAAAAGGCTGGGAACTGAGGCTGAGAGAAGGATGCGATCACCAAAAAAGTCATTCTTGCTGCACTGCTCTCCCCTCATGTCCCTTCAGTACCAACAAACCTTTCCAAAGCCGTGGCCACCCAAGCCCCTGCACAAAGCCCCAGTAAAAGCCAGCCAGGAAGGCATATTTAATTTATCCCAGTGTACAAACGAAGTGGTGACAAGGCCCTCTGGTACCTGTTGAGACATGGAGGATTGCTCCTGGTTAGCTTGCTAACAAGCAGCACGGAGAAGTTATCACCACCAAAGATTTTATAGCAAAGCAACTACTGTGTGATAGCTCTCTCTGGGGCAAAATAAAGCAATGCATCTGTCTTTGTGTCACGGGAGATGGCCCCTGGGTCTCCTTCGCGCTTTGCCCACACAGCGGCTCTTCCCCCACGTCCCTGGCCCAGTTCCACCATCGCAGTCCCATGGAGCTCCCAGCTCAGCAAGGCACCTACACATGCTCTTCTGATAACACCCTTCCTATCACAGCCCTAATCCCAGGAAAGTGTGTGTCAGTGAGTTAATTCCAGTCTCTCACACCTAACTGTAACACTCCATTTACCAAGTTTTTGTGGTATTCAATAGCGGCAGCTATCTGCGGCCCACACTCCGCAGTATGCTGAAGGCTGTCTTTGCACTACACCACCAGAGCCCTCACCAGCATCTAACACTGGAGCTATTTTTAAGACATTTGTGTTTTTCTTTTGCTGTAAGAAAAGACCAAAACCTTAACACTTAATGCTTCCTCGGAGCACGCAAGGCTGAACAGTGAAAATGATTATCACCATGTGCCTGAAATTGCTACATTTTATTAAAGCTGGCATGTCACATCCAAAGATTCTGCAGCAAACAGGCTGCCTCGTGGATGTTATTACTGTGGAATCGCAAGTGCGAGCGTGGCACCACTCTGCAAGCTGCTAGGAAGGCTGATCAGATTTCAAATCTAATAAAAGATGGGATACTGAACCCCTCCTAGCCTGTACTGCTAATTGCAAAAAGCACCAATCTGCTGATTTCAAATGCTTCAGAAGCAAATGCGCTAGCTCACAGTCCCCAGAACTTTATAAACAACATGAAATAAATCCCTACTTATAGTAAACAATGTCATCATCACCCTGTCACGCTTGATTACTGTCCAAAAAATAATGGTTAAGCATGGCAAAACGTATCCCTGTGCCATCCGCTTTTTAGGTGATACACCTACGTCTGCATTTTCAGCCTCTGGCGGTGTTACCCTTCTGCAGCCTGTATGGTCATGGTCTCCTGGGTCAAACCGGACCCAACAGGTGTTCTGAGAGTGGAGATGAGATTTTATCAGTGCATCACTAACACCATGATGGTTCACGATGGTGACCCCTTCCTGTGGCAGTATTTTGCTGCCAGCTAGGCCCAGGAATATCAGAAGTATGTTCCCTCAGGTTTTATGCCTTGTGGTAGATCGATGTTGGTGTCTGAGATGATGGAAATACAGAAAAATTGCCTTGTTACAATATCTCAAACTCCCTCTGCTTTGTGCCCTTCCAGCTTTTGACTCGATTGCCCATCATGCAGATTTTCCATTGTCTAGTAAGTCATGAATGCATAGCACATGCTTCTGTCTCTTCTTTTTGCCCTGTCATTTCTTATCCTTACATCACTTGAAAGAACTTCATCATCTTCATGATGCTTATCTTACTGCCAAGGTTAGAGCTGGTCAATGAATTTATATATATATATATAAAAATATATATAAATATATTAGGGATATGCTCAGCCACAGAGACAAAGACACAAATCAGATTATCATGGAAGAAGGTAGGCTATAAGAAATCATTGTGTGGTGGAAATATATTTGATTTATACCGGGAATGATGTCCTTCCTGTCAAACCTTTTTTTCAGAAAGCAGAAATAACTGATTTGAGTGATGAAGAGCATAAGGCTCCCTTCCAAAAGTTGCCACTATATTTCTTTAATATAGAGGTTTGGGTGTATTTAGAAATGTCTTCCAGAGTAACACTTTGTATTTAAGCGGGGATCTCCAGAGAGTGTTAATTCTGAAAGCAAATATGATATTACAAGGGAAGCTACTTGTAATTCACAACAGCAACTGAACTAAAATCATCTTCTTTGAGTATTTACAGTTGCAGAATAATAGCAGTGCAGGAACATGCCTAGAAATAAGTCAGCATTCAGGCCTGTACCTTCTGTTGTTCTGCACCCTGGATAGTCACTTGAAACAATGAAAAACGGGTATTTATCATCGCAACTCCAAGTGAAGAGCATGCTGTGTTCATTTCGTGAAGGCATGACTGCAAACGGCTCAGTTCTGTGGCAAGCCAGGCTTAAAGTGCTTATTCATTTAGGACACAGAAAGCTGATGCCAGTATTCTCAGCGTGTTCTTTTGTGGTAAAAAGCCAAGCAGACACCTTTGTCTGAAAGTAACATACTTGCTATTATTTCCAATAATGAACGTTCAGAACTGTTTTTCTTATTTTCTTCAACTCAGTTATCTAGGTATGACATTAAGTAATGCCAAGCAACAACACTTGTGACAGAAGCACGAATTATAAACAGATTAAAAAAATAATCTAAGTGGTGTAGAAATCTAAGTTTGTGGCTCAGTGAATATGCCATTTAAGATAAGACTTGCAGAGGTATTTATGTCTGAATATTCAGACAGACATTAGGATATTCAAATGCACTAAACCAAAAATGGCAATCAAGTGCCTAAGACTGTGTTCTGAGGCACCTAATTAACACCCATGGAAGTACGCATTTTGTGTTTTCCTGGCATTTTTACTCACTATCCCTTCAGTTATGCGTTGTACTGGGCTGCAAAACAGGGACCTCCCCTGGGGAGCTACCAGCAGTTTTCAAATGAATACTCTGCCCTGTTCACAAAGGCTCCTGGTGGTCACCCTAACAGTGACAATACCTTCCAATAATTATGACATGATGATAAATAGGGTACCATATAGTCATGTTCTGATTTAAATGATTTTCAGTATGAATCTCTTCTGATATTACTGCCCCTGGGAACAACTCTGTGTTCTTACCCTAATCACACCAAGGAGCCGCATAAGTGACTCCAGTGTTCTCACACATCTGGGAAAGATATTTCAAGAGCAGGAAAAAAAAAAAAAAGGACTAAATGATTTATCACTTGGAGAGAAGAGATTTAAAAAACAAAACAAAGCAAAAAACAACATGCAGGTGTTTATACATTTAAGTAATATCAAATGTCTGCTACAGAGGAAATGTCTTTACATGTGGTAAGACTGACCCAGGCTTTCAGGTGCAGGTCCCTAGAAAATGGACAGATTTTGGCAGTGCTGGATAGCTGAGGTTCCAGCTATTGCGATGGCCATTTATGGGCTTATCAGTGCTGCTGAGAACTGAATTTTGTAGTCTGGTGTCCACAGATATAAGGGTCTACCAGTGGAACTACAGGTTTCCCCATCATCTTTCTTGAAAATTAATAGAACTCCAATCCCAAAGAGTTCCAGACAAGAGTTCCTTGCGTTGACAAGGGGCAATCAGTGGGCTCAACACCCAAATGAAGCTTGCAGAGCTGGGATTTGAATACAGTGCTCAGCATAAACCCACGGATTGGCATCCTTGCATAAGACTGCTTGCATTTTTCATCACTCTCTTGCATTCAGACATCAGAGCAAGCGACTAAGTTTGACACAGTAAATCATCTGAATACGAGCTATGTAATTGCTTCTGATTTTACATGGAAAATACTTGGATAATGTTGAGAAGGGTATCAGAGACATTTGAATAATGTTGTATTAAAACAAGTCAAGCTCACGAGCAACAGAAAACACAACACTAGGAAAAAGCAAGATGTGTAATAGTGTCAGGAGGTACCTCTTCACCAGAGAGTTCACCGTGTCCCATTTGATTCAGAAGTCATTACCCTGCATCTGTATGTTAACGAAGCAGCTGTTCCACTGCTAATTGCTCTTCCGACAAATTGCTTTTTTCCAATTAAGATTTTATTATAGGATTTATCATCTCAAACAGAAATAGATGTATTTCAATTTTAGAAAGACAACAGAATGGTGCAATTATCCCCCAGTCTTCCAGCAGGGCATAAATCAGAATCCATAATGTCAAGGTTTTACAAGTTCTTCAGAAGTTGGGCAGACATCTAGGTATACGCTTCTTCTGTCAATGTCTGCCTCCACAAGGATACTCAGATTAGCCTGTTTAAATTGGGTTGCCTCAAGCCAGGCATTTAAGTCTTTATCTGGGCATTTAGGTAAATGGCTTGATTTTTCAGAAATGCTGAATGCTTACAAACCCCATCTCCATTGCAGTCTGGTAGTCTCACACATCTGATTCCACAAGGTGAATTAAAGTAATAATTACATTTTTCTTAGAAAGTCCTCTACTATAAGGCTATCCCTCAAAATGGTAACCAGACTTTTACATGATATGAAATTGTGTAAATGGAAGTCAGCAACACCTAAGGAATATGGGATCTGAAGAACCTCTTAGTAAGTGTACTTCTCAGAGTTCCTGCAGTGGTCCAGCATGGCTCAAGTACATTTCTCTGCTTCCTGTTTCTCAGCATAGTAACTTTCAGAAAGTAACTGAACACTGAGTTAACTGCAAAACCTGTGTAAGTGCGGTATCCTAAGATGGAAGATGGAGGAGTTGACAAGCCTCCAGTGTTGCACCAAGACCCCAGTTCATGCAGGTCCTCAGGTTTGTACGTGGAACAGTGCAACAGTGGAACAGCTACTGTACTGGGCAAGAATGAGCTTAACTTTGCAGCACTGGAGGAAGCTGTGATACTTGGGACTGGGGGTGTTGAAGTTAAAATTAAATAAGGGGGAGAGTAAAGCATTATTTGGAAAAATAAATAAATTAAGAACTCTGCAGCTGCATAGACTCAGACATGTAGATTTCTGGAGGATAACATTTCTAAGACACTATTTGTTTCAGGAAGACAAGAGGGAAAAAATTCTGACATCTATTTTTTATATTTCTTCTTTGAAGAAACTGTGCTTTATAAACATCTCCCAGCTCACAGAGATGTCATAGAAAATTCATGTAATACGGAGGTGTGATCCCAAGTTTTATGAACTTAAGCACTGGACTATATACATCTTACAAAATACTGCTACCAAGACCCTAAAGCTGTGCGCACTCACTGGACTGGATGAATAATGTTATTTTCTCTTCAGAGGAAAGCCAAATGGTTACCACAAAAATAAAGTATTTATCATCCTTGCAGAAAGATCTGAACACCAATTTCCTGTTCAGAAATAGGGTGCACAGGCAAACCAAAAGAGTTTCAAGGGCGCAGCTGCTTCATCCTACTGCTCACAGTAAATGTCTCTGTAAGAAGCCAAATATCGACCAGTAATAGTACACGAACTAAAGGGCTACAACTGCAGCAAGGATGGCCAGTCAGAGACAGCTGCCCCTCTATTGCCAGTGCTTAGGAAGGATTAAGGGTAAATTTATTTTCAAATTACTTATTTTTGTTGGTGTTCTGTTTATGAACATAGAAGATGCTTCATTTTTTAAAATTTCAAAACAGTGAATTTTCTAAGAAGATTTCAGGGGCTTTTTAGACAGCTGGAAACAACTCTGACAGCGAATTTATAACTGGAGAAATGTAACTACTTTAAATACAAACATGGTAATAACCATCCATCTATCAAGCACCAGATTAGAGTAATGGATTACAGAGAAGAGCCACTTTAGTTAATCAGGTTGGACTTTGTAATATTTTTGTGTTCCATAAATAATTTCTAACAGGAGCTTTACTGTTAGAGACCACTTTGAGCAAATGGTGAAAATAAGTCTGTCCTCTGCTTTGTCAGAAAATATCAAAGGAAAAGACACACTGGTGGATACCTCTGCCCTTTGAAGCAAACTATTAGAAAATCAATCTTGTAAAAGACGACCTGCACCAGCACCAAGGAAGACCTAGCAGCTACAAATCATACACTGACTGTCTGAAGTAACAAGGCTAAAAGGGGCAAGTCACAGAGATGCAAATCTGGTTATTTTCTTCGACTTAAAACGAAAAAAACAATCAATCAGTCAATCAAACAAACAAATAAAAAGAAACATAGAAAAGCACTAAAACTTTCAAGGTCTCAGACAGAACCAATGACTTGAGAATACAACATTCACTAAGGCACTTTGCTGAACGTTATACTAGGGGTATGATTAAAGGGTATGATTAAGTGGTCATGTAAGAAAAGCATGGGTGTTTTTATGTACTGATTTTTACCAAAATTGCCTATAATACATCCTATTAAGCTTAAGAATGGCAAGGCCAACAAAATTTGTAGAGATTAAGGAAAGTAAGTTTCCCTAATTATGTAAAATCTTGGATTCCCTAGGAACATTATCCTGGGCTACCCTTAGGAAATGTATCAATAATATAATAACAGCAATAAGTTAAAATGATGAATCCATTTATGGCAGAAGAATCTGAAAAGCTTAGAAACACTCTGCAGTCCTGATGCCTTCAAGCTCCACATGCCCTTCAGGAAGATGCGAGCCCTTCAGGAACGTGTGTTGTGATGATCAGAAACTCAATGTCATTCAGTGAGATGCGTGCTGCCAAAGAGGCATTCCCCTGATGGATAGGTACTGCAGGGTTGAAGGCAGTAGGCAATTAGTAAACAGCACATCACGCAAGACAAAATTCTGTCTGAAGTGATCTGGCAAATTTCTGCTGTTACAGAAAGTGGTAATGGAATGTAATGGACACATATATCAGACGAGGTCTCAGTCATTAAGATCTCACCCAAGAGAAGAAAACACAATAAAATGGGTAGTCTTTAATCCACATAACAGGAAAGGATAAACACTGAGGTGATTCTGCCAAGATTTACATCCGTGGTTCCAGGAAATCAAGGTATTTTTGGCTTGATGCGTAAGGTTAATAATCAATCTCGCCTGGCTACTCACGTACCTTTCATCCTGAAATATTCTGCAGCACTTAAAAATAATATACAAATCGAAATTTCTATTCATAGGAACATTCACTCCTACTCTTCACACTTAAAGAGCTCATAGCACATGCTAAGAAGTAATGGACAGGGGTAACTTGATGTTTTATGGCCAATGAAGATCATTTTATGCTACCCTTAACGTTAAATAACCATACAGTCATCCAAGCTCCTCCACCAAGAAGTAAACAAGTCAGTCTGGCTCTTGGGCTTCTGTAGCTTTCTTTCTCTTGCTTGGAGTGCAGGCCATAATCAAAATGGAGATACACTGAAATTAGGCACAGGATGAAAAGACAATCTTTGATACAGAACAGGGTGAACGCATCCCTGTCAACTGTTACTAAATACTTCAGTATTAGCCACTGCCTCAGGAACACGATGGCTACTCTGATAGATCTATAATGAATGCAACTGAGGTTGCACAGAAGTCCATGCTGTAAGGTTGCATCTTCCAAAAATTAAAAAGGATTAAATAAAAAATCTCTTCCATGTTATTGGTTCCTATTTCATGAACTGTAGCTTTTGTGAATGCTGGAGCTAGCCACAAGGACTGCTAAATATCTATAATATCTATGGCCAAAGCCAATAAGGATGTATGAGTTTCACAACAAACAATGAGCCTCGCCTTCCAATGTACATGCATTTTTAATTCATGTAACCCATATTTTGCCCTTCATTAATCTCTTCTCAGTTTCTTTGCTTAGCTGAGTATTATCTCCTCTCTATCACTGTTACGACAATAACAATATTATTTGAGAGTGGTTCATTGAGAGTAATGTAGTATTATACTCCCAAGAATGCCCAGCAGTGGATGCTTCCTATGGAGGTGCACTGGAACTATCATCTGTAGAAGACTAGACTCCATGGAGGAAAACAGACTTTTCAACTCTGTCATAAGCATACAATTCTTTTCCATTTCTCCCCAAAGCATAAAATCTGATATCACTTACCATTTTTATCCTCCCAACTGTAACTGTCACTGTAATATATATATATTATATATATATATATATGTATGTAATATATAATATATATATTTCCCCCTGAAATAGTTCTACTTCACATCACCAGAATTTCTGAACACAGCTCTGGGAAGCTCTAGTACTATCACCCTGCCTAAATGAAGATAAAACCCTCAGGAACCTAAAAGTAAACCATATCTTTTAAACTGTACTCTTGTCAAGCCTACCAACTTCCCAACATGAGAAGAAAAAGGGCTGCTTGTTATTTAATAGTTGGAAAAGCAAGTGACTGAGGTTCATGGATCTGACCAAGAGTCACTGCTGCTTAAAAAACAAACTGTGGGATCCTAACTGATTACATTTTTTTTCATAAGCTCAAATTCAAAAAACTAAGTTTAACTTCCAGACTGATAAATTTGACTAAAAGCAGAAAATACCTAGAAAACTACACCTTGAAGACATAGGTTGACATCTCCAGCAAAGAGGAGAGACAAGCAGTCACCTGTCCCCCAAATTATACTACATCAGTGAAACAGAAAATAAATGTGGGCCTCATAATGCAACTTTGCATCTAGAGCAACTTCCTGGGAAGTCAGCAGAATTTTTGTTACTGAATTTATTACAGAAAGCTCAACCTGAAGAACAATCTTGATGAAGTTATTAATAGCTATGAGAGTAAGTTAAGTGAAATAAGCACTTTTATATAAGAAATGTACCCATGCTCACACTAAACAGAAACTATAGGTTCAGTGTATCACCAGGAATGCTAGTTAGCATTTCTGAACAGATCACCTCCAAGTGTCTTTACGAGAAAACGAAAGGAGATTCCTGGACCTGGGAAGATACATTCCTCCTGCAGGTCCCAAGGTATTGTGGAGATGTGCCACTGTCTATCTTACTTGTGCTTATACTCTATCCAGCTTGACAAAGACTGGTTTGGGTACATTGTTTAAATTTAATCAGCAGAATCGTCTTCAGCAGCAGTAAGTAGCAGATCTAAGGACACGAGTAATGATCTTTTCTAAATCTAGCAGAAAGAAAAAAAGAAAAAAGAAAAAAAAAAGAAGCCATAAAGAGCAAAAGATCACATACTCTTCCAGTTTCTAATGCTACTGTAAGATAATTCAACTTCCAAATTTAAATCTATTATGAAGAATTTGCCAGGTGTGGCTGGACTATTTCATGGTGTGTTCATTATGAATTACTTTGAGTGAAGTAGCTGGCTGATCTCTATCTTCCTAACTTTGTGGTGAAGGTAGTACCTGAGACCTTTCTCCCCTCTGCTGGCTCACCATGAGAGAAGGGCAGAGGAGGTGAACACCTCTGCGTGCTGCTTCCTTTTGAGGAAGCAAAGCAAGTCCTGGGCATCCCTGCACTTACTCCTGAACCTGATGGCTGCTCTTCAGAGTCTAAATCAAATGCCACAGCTAATCCAACATTTCACTGCAACAGGACTTTCCCTAAGAAGCACACACGGAAGCCTCAGATACAATAGTTGCCTGATTACACTTCTGAGAAAACCCCATTTCTTTTTCTCCTTTTAAGCAAAACTGCCCTGTAGTACAAAAACCTGACAAATCCCACTTGTTGCTGTGTAGGCAGACTACAGTAAAAGCTCTCCTCTTTTGCCAAGGTGCTCTTCCTCCACCTAGGACAGATCTGTGATTCACTGGACAGTGAACCATTGACTGAAGCACCCAAATGGTATCAGGAAGCCTGTTTTGGAGTAGGTGCGTAGGAGTTCTACACTCCCATTAGCTTCCGCGAGATTGATTTCCTTTACTTACGCTGCCTTGCATGACAAATTGTTCTTGATGCAGAGGCTGATGGAAACATGAATGGCCCCACTGAGGATTCTCTTTATTCAGGATGTATGAGAGGATGCACAACTTGTTTAGCCGAAGGAGAATGACTCAATCCCTTCTGACATTAATGTAAAAATCCTTTAAAGTGTAGGTCAGTCCCTTGGTTATTTTAGGGACCCTGACAGCATAATATTGGTTCTTTATAATGCAAGTCTTTTTTGTTTGTTTGTTTTCTTTCAGAAATGCTCTTTACTTTAGGAAACTCCACTTACTACTCACTAGGGCTGGATACTACTAAAAGACTGAACTACTGCCATCCTATGAAACTACCCCACAGCCTTACAATATGTGATGAGATATATCAATAACCTTCTGAATGTCCTTAATCTCAGGAGTGCCATTATTGCTCTTTGATAGGCTTGAAACAGAAGTATAAAGAAGACAGGACAGCACATTTTACATTTCCCCTTTGCATTACACATCACCAAATTTACTTATCAGAAGAATTATGAATGTTCCAAAAAAGAAAAAATAACCTTGGATGTCTGACTGAACAAAATCTGTGCATTTTCCACCTCTTTAAAGTCAGTCAAGGAGCTTCTCGTATTCGTTCTTTCAGGCTTTAGGCAACTGATATTCAGGAAACCAAAGATTTCATTATGATCTCTTGTATTTTCAGTAATGGTTTGATGGAGATTAACCTCTGGGTTACAATGAAAGCTCTCACGTCTTCTGTTTGCAATGACTAAAAGAATTATCCAGCTGCATAAGATTATTCCCTTTAATGAAACTGAAAAGGTAACACAAAACTTTTATCGTGCAAAGCCAGACAATACCATATATTGTCTTGCTGAATTGTGAGACAGACAGAAGGACAGAAAGACAACCATAAGCAAGGTGGGGGCAATCAAACAAATTACTGCAGTTTAAAGACTTATTACTGACCAACAGTAATGCACTGAGTGCATGCTCCATCCCTGCTGCAAGTGCAAAGGAAAGCATGCAAACTTCAGCTACCGTCACGGTGATTTTTGCACTGTAATGAGTCAAGAGCATTCGATGTCGATCACCATGCTCTGCTGATGAGAGTACTTCATTAACCACAGCAGCTGTAGTATTTACATCTGTCGATACCCTCCTCCTACACAGTGCTGGGAAGGGTTGTCAAGGAAGGCATCACTACAGTGAGGAAGGACAAATGAAACAAAAGACATTTCAGACCAAAAAAAATCAATACGCGGGGTGAATAGAGAGGCCAAAGGAAACGGTAATTAGATAACGTGCTATAAATGTACTTGTATAAGCAGAGGGAGAAAAAAACAACATGCTCAAACAACTAGTGAAGGGAAGAGGACATAGAGATGTAATTGTGGTTAACTAGAGGCAGTTCTATCATTGTGGGAGAGGAAATAATGTCTCTGGACTTGAACTGCCAGTCTCCAAACTGGTCAAAGCTATCTAAAGAGAAGTGACTTATATCACCCATTTTAATCATGATTTAAATCAGCAAGAGGGAACAATTCATTTAAATAATCAATTCTAATCTTGTTTTGCAGCAGCACTTTTTACGTATTTCCCTAAAGTGAGTTTCAGTCCAGTGACTGGTAACCATTAAAATACACTAACTTGTGACTAAACTGTAACTACACTAAATAGGGTACATTTTTCTAACCAGGACTGTATGTTAAATCTGCACATACTTCAGAGCAGTTCTATGCCTTATTACGCTAGATTTGAGAATTTTATATTTGCTAGATTATTTTTATTGCTTCACTTTATATTTTACTCCTGTATCAAGTCGCACTGGGAGGCAAACTAGAATTCAATTACCAAGTCCATAAACAATATTTGAAAGTTATGTGTTACTTACTAAGAAATGATAGATTAATTGTAGGAAATATACAATAAAAACTAACTGATTTATTAGATCAATGAAATGTTCATCAGCAAGTTGAGCTACTGGTTTCTACTCACGGTCTGTCTCAAGATTTCAGTTTCTGTGAATCTCAGTCTGTGCCTCTCTAATCTAGTCTGACACTGTTAGACAAAGCCATTTTCTTCCTTTTTATACTTCAAACCTGTTTCTGCAGAACAGGACACCAAAGTGAACTACCAGGAAAAAACAAAACAAAACAAAAACAAAAACCACAACCAAACACAACCCTAAAAAGAAAACTAAAGTAAAGGCTCAGACTAAAAAGAAATGGTTCCATTCACTGACTTGGTGACATCCAGCCATTCGGGGACAGGACCTGCTCTGAACATGGAGGAATTTTTAGCTTTGTCAGAGGGCAGTGCTCAGGAACATGAGCCCATCGGCCACATGTGATGCTCTGGGAATGGGGGCACAGTTTTGCGGTTATCCTATAGCCTGAGCAAGAGGCACACGAGAAGTTTTGAACATTTTGGTAGATTTGGAATGGGTTTGCTACCAAATATATGCAAAAATTATGACACTGACATTGTATCTGTCAGCTTATAAACATTACTGGATTGCTCTAGGAGAGGGAAGAAAATGGCAATGAGATCAATGCATAAACACATTCATTATGCACAAAATCCCTGCTCTTCTGTGATCGTGCTGCTATGTGAGGCATCAACAAGCATATCGGTTTTTAGGCATTTGTAACATACGGGTGTTAGGGAACTTCACAGAAATTTACTACTCGTCTTACAGGAAGCTGGCTGAATCCATACAGTACCGAATATCAATATATCAGTTTCACAGATTGTGAATAGATTGGGATCACGCTGGTCATCGGAGTGACAGTGTATAAAGCGCATTATAGGATTTGCACAGATGTATTCTGGCTTGCACTCAGTGTATCCCAGCTCAGAGCCAGGGGAGGCCAGAAGAAGCATGCCATCCGAGTGGGGATGTGAGCCCATTTCGGTGTCCTGTGGGCAGGCTGCAGCCAAGGGACCCCCAGCCTCCTCCCTGGGCAGCAAGGGGCTGTGCTCAGGCGGAGAGCATCCTCCTAACAGTACCAACAGCCCACTGCAGGCATTTCAAATGCAAATGTTGTTAATTGTACTTAATGATACACCATACTTCTGTTTGAATATTTACCAGCTGAGTTCAAGGTACTTTGTATTTTTATGCCCCTGCCCTGAGCACTGAGCAAATGGAAGCAGCGAAACATGTGAAGGGGCACAGAGGCCACCCGGTCTTGCTTAATGTGTGCTACCGAACGATGTAACATAATTACTAATACCAAAAGAATTAAGTACTTCCTTGTGAAAACAAAAAAAAAAGGCATTTCTCATCCACACATTATCTTTATGCTGGACATTTTAAGTGTTTTTTCTGTGTGTGAGTAAAGTTTTTACTGGATTATGCAATGGGTGAGGATTCAAAACAGCTCAGAAGTCATTAACAAGAGAAGACACAACTGTGCCTTATCTTAAGCCGCTGCAGAGAAAATGACTGACGTGAGGAAAACAACAACATAATAACGGGATGTAAGCAGCTGATGTTTCATGACAGACCGATTCTGCTCCAAATCTGGATCTGTGTTGTAAAAAACAACCAAATCAAATAAAGCACGCTTCTCTCACCTCAAAATGAAGATTTCATACAGCTCTGTTTATTAACCTATTAATTGTGTGCAGAACCAATGCAGTCAGAAGGCACAAACAACTGCTGGTGTTTTTTTTTTTTTTAAACACAATTGCAGGGTGTAAGGGCTGTTTGGAAGATGCAACGCATTGTGTTCAGCAATGCTACTAATTATAATACTGGAATATCACGATTGTACTCATTCTGAAAGACAGTGGTAATTGCTGCCTCTCTTCCAGAGTGGGACTTGTTGACTTTTTAAATTGTGTCAGATCTAAACTTCTGGGAGGACTGCCGAGCATCAAGTATAAGGGAAACAGCAGCATGGCTGTTCCACTGCTTCTGCTTTTAGGATCTCTGGTCATCACCATACTTCTTTTCAGCTCAAAATGTGGTCAGGTCTGGATAAAATGAAAGGGATCAGTCTTGATAATTTAAAAGTCACTCTCACGATGGCATTTCTGTTTTAATAAAGCTTACATATTTAGTTACATTTATCTTGAGTTATTAACTGTACCTATCAACTGTCCCTTCCATCAGCACATTCTATAGAATACTCTGCATTATTAATGGAACTGAAAATTGCATTTTTAATGTAAAGTACTGGCAATATTGAGCTTTTCCTTGCACTAATTCAGAATAATATATCCAATTATATGCCTAAAACACAAATGACAAAGCTGTATCAGACAAGAATATTCCTAAGTATGTGTTATTCCCAATTTTTCTCAAGCACTTTCCCTTTTTTCCTTAACTTACAAAGAACTGAGTAATGTCTACATATATACATAACACAGAATCTTTTTTATTACTATTTTTCCCTACTTTTGCTATTCAGTCATTAATAATGCAAGAGATGAATTCTATGCTGACCTTTAAGACATATAATCCTAACTGAATCAACTCAGTTACACCAATTTGCAGTCAGCAGAGAATTCAGTTTTAAGGAACCATGCTATATTCAACCCACATTTATTGCACACTCTCCTTTTGCAATAATGAAATAAAATTTCTTTCTTCGTAAGCACAAACACAGCTGAGGAGATTTAAAACCCTTAGATCAGAATATACAAATCACTTTCCCACAGAAAGGAGATTTTGTTCTATTTATTGATTTTTAAAACTTTCAGAGGGGAGATGCATTAGTCTCCTCTGCTGTTTCTTGTTTTTTCTTTTGTATTTAGCTTCAGCCACAAACTGGGACAACCCTAAATAAAGTTATGGTAAGAAACATGATTCCAGTAAGAAAGATTACTCTGCAGTTTTTTGCTTTGGTGGGAAATTGTGTATTCGAATAGAAAGAACAAACCTTCTTGTGGTACGAAGTCAAAGTGCAAAGAGAGACCATGAGTTCCTTTTTTTTCCAGCAGATAAGATAAGCAGATAAGCAGGTAAGAAAAACTTCCTTTTCTTCATCCCAATTTTCTGCAGTTGAAAAATATAACTTCTATGGAACAGACAGTGTAAAGACAACAGTAATGGTTTTCTATTCTCCTAAAAAGCTCTCAGATGCTGACCATGTCTTTCCCTGTCTTGTTCCTGGAGCCCAGACTGACGGGTGAGATAGCCAGCTTGAGGCCACAGGACAGAGCTCCTCTTCAAGGAACAGGTTTTACTATCAACTGATGTAACTGTTGTTGCTCTGGACATAATACCACAGACCTCTGTGGCTGCCTCTGAGAACCATACATCAGACTTTGCAGAATAAGTGAATGAGGAAAAAAAAAAAAGATTTTGGTGAAAAAGAAATTGATGATCCTTTTGGAATCCCTACTCTAGATACTAAAGGACTAAATGTAGCCTGCATTTCCATAGCAGAAACCCTTATGTGGACAAAGAAAAAAAAAAAAAAGAGGGCGGCAAAGAACAAAGAACACTTCACAACTTTGGGCTTCTAAGAGATGTCAGTGAAAGGCCTTTTATAACACCTTCCAAAAACTCAACACATTTTATCAACTGGAACTGGATCATTTGTAGAATGCCATATTGGTTCTGGGGACATTGATATCCTTTACAAAAGCTACACTGTGCTACTACTCTACTACTACACTGCTAGTATGTACTACACTAACTGCCATTTTGGGTTTACTGCCCTGAATTTCCTGGAGGCATCTTTGTAGCTTTTGTTGAAGAGTGCTACCAAACACTGTAGGTTACAGAAAACTGAATTCTGGGTTGGGAGGTAGTAGCCTTACATAAAAAGAAGTATGACTAAATAAATTTGTGATATGGAAACTTGTTGAAAAGGTACCATGTACCACAGTGGGAAAGGCTACGAACAGCACTTCTGGTTGAGACTACCTTTGAGAGAAAACACATTAGTCAATTTTGAAATAGTCTAATAATGATAGCAGAGAAAATGATGCTGTAGGTGAAAAGACCTTTCTTAAAACAGAGCCCAAAGCAAATCTAGAGTAATTCCACCATTTAGCTCTCTTGTTAAAGTACAGTCTCAAAGATGTTACTGTCTTGCACAGATACCTTTGTTTAAAGAAAAAAATGTTTCAACCTATATGTGAAACACATAGGGAATGACTAAAGTGACTTAACATGCAAAATACATTGTCTATCTTGTCTTGTACTAAGGAAGTGACTAGAATCTCTAATGAAGCCAAGCACACCTCTCTCTTTCATATGCTCAAAATGCCCTACTTTTCTAACAGCATTGCCTGCACTAGAAACATCACCCATGCAGAACTGCTCCTCATACTACACTGCACGCCTTTCCAAAAAAACTTATCTACAGCAGCAGACTCCGGTTTATTCACAGGAGTGTTTTTATTGGATCCTCCTCTCCTTTATCCTCGTACAAACTTGAGTTGAGAATAATGTGCATATGCACTCTGCTTTCTCTCCAGGAGTTGTTGGTACTTTCTATGCGCTGGCACCTGGGGAATATTTTTTTTGAAAGCCTCAGGCAAACTGTCTCTTAGATTTAGACATTCCTTTTATATTGAAGAGCTTGTGCCTCTCCTTGAGCAGTTCAAATGCTGCAGTATAAGGTATGTCTTTCGGGTGCTGCCTTGTAGCAGTTAATAAAAGTCAAATCTGAGAACCTTAAGATAAACACAGCAACAAGGATGAAAACAATAATAAACAGGGAAAGGTGTGCATAGACATTTTAAATGTGTATGGCAATGAATCCAGGATATAGTGGCTCTTTCTCCATATAAAAATAATGCGACACTATTCTGAGGTCCTATTGAACAATGAATTTTACAAAGCTGTTTCTCACAAAATACAACTACAAGTGCTAAAGATTCTTCCCCAGTGACCTTTTGGCACCAGACTGCCAGGTTAACTTCAATGTAAAACAATTCATATCTTTCATCTTATGCTACAAAAATCCAGCAGTGAACACACTAAGTATTTTTTTCTGATAAGATTAAATTAAATACTAGTTTAATATATGACACAAGATCCAGGCAGGCTACAGTTTATGCAGTGCATCTCATCTGTATCCGTACCCTCAGTCCTAGTGAACCTGTAGCATTGGAATTAAAGTGCCACAAATATGGTTGGCTCTGTAAAAGAAATGACCTATAAACTTTGCTCTCAAAGACCAGATAACCAGAGTTATAATATATATTAAAAAAGGGAAAAAAAAACAACAGTTAATATATATGCTGTGACATCACTGACTTTTTGTTGAGTATCATAAAATTGATGCTTTTTAAATATGGAATGCCTTATTTTCTCTCATTCAGGGCCAGCCCTAAGTGGTTTGTTCCAGAATGCTGAACTATATACTGTGTGATGGAAGATTGTCCAAGAAAAAAAATAAATATATATATGTTTTTATGAAAAGATCCTACAGAGGTAGAATCATAGACTCAGGTTGGAAAAGACATTCACGTCCAACCAGCAATGTGACCTACCAAGTGTCATCACTAAACCGTGTCCCTTAGTGCCACATTCACATGTCTCTAAAATACCTCCAGGGATGAGAACTCCAGCACTTCCCAGGGCAGTTCCAATGTTTGACAACCCTCTCCATGCAGAAACTCTTCCTAACACCCAATCTAAACCTCTCTTTGCACACCCAAAATCTTCTCCTTCTGTTATGAAGAAGAAATGAGACAGAATGGTTTGAAGCCCCATACATTGCCTCTTCTGCAACAAAGCATAGACTATCTGCCTTTTATGTCTGTTAGCGCAACTAAGTGAGCAGATCTTTATTTCCAGATTTCCCAGTGGAGAAACACCTCAAACACAAACTTAATGTGGAGCAAAACAATGCCGGAGAGCTCTTTGTGGCATGTGTGTGCGTGACAAGGTGTCATAATGACAGACTGATGAGCAGGCTCAGCCTCTGCTAACCTCCTTCACCTTGTCACAGAGACATTAATCAGGCTCTGCTCTTCTGCAAGGATTTCAGGATGTTTTGGTCAATGTCAACACTGGGAAAATGAGAAGTTTGCCCTTTTATTAAACTTGCCTTGAGAGACATCTTCACCAATTATGTCCAGGGGCCGTTCAGAAAAAAGCTCCAACTGTATGTGATTTGTACTAAAGTACTTGACAGCATAAAAAATGACCAGTGACTCACAGAGTTCCCCTTCCTGTGTTTTACTGTCTCTTTATATCTTGTTCAAAAGTACTATGCAAACCTATACTGTTCGTCATTAATCCACCTCCTAACAGGTTACTGTGGAGCTGAGGAAAGCTACTTGAGAGCGCTCTGAAGTTGCACTCCTTGTTCTTTGTAATCCCAGCAGTAATTTTGATCAACCGAAGTACAATACTGGGACTTAGGTTCAAGACATTCATTTTAGGTTTTAATACCAGGAGAAGGTTGCTTTCAGCATGCTGAGGCAGCGCAAGAGAAAACCACAATGAAGTGTTATCAGTACGGCCAACCTGGAGAATTCAGGAACTATGAGGTTGCTCTAACCAGCCTGCAATTTGTAAACAAATGTAAGCAATAAAACACACAGAGTGGGCACGAAATCTCTCTTCTCCTTTTCATTGATTTCTGATTACACCCCCTGGACCTCACAATACGAAGAAATTAGCAGACATTCCCCATCTCCTTTCTTCAGTCTTCTGCATCTTTAACTTTTTCTGTACCACAATGAGAACGGATCTGCTTCTCCTGCACTGTCTGCTCTGAGGTCATAGCGCTGGGATGCTGGAAGTGGTGCTACCAAGCTGCTTGTGTTTTGTATGGAAGATTATAAAAAGCTTCCTCTCCATCACACACCTTCCCCATCACCAAACCTTCCTGTCTATCACCCATCTCCTGGACTTCTCCCCACAGCCATGCACACAGACGATGCTGAGGCACTCGCTGTGTGGTATTTTTGAAAATGTTAAGCCTGATCCAGAAGCCTGAACAACAGCAGTTTGTGCAGCGTTTGGATGTCAGCCCATACCTTATGCCTACACCTACACAGCCTCACTTAGCCAGACTCTGCAACGCTCCCCACGTCGCTAGTTAAGTGCTGACCGGCTGGCTGAGTTTTATCAGCATAACATGATTTAAAACTTTATGGCCTTTGACACACAATTCATATGAGCATTGAAGAAACTATGTTAATGGAGTCATGTGGTTACAGCCCAGAAGTTAAGACAGTAAATCACAGAATCACCACAGAATAGCTTGAGTTAGAAGGGACTTTAAAGATCAGCTGGTTCCAACCCCCTGCTATGGGCAGGGACACCTCCCACCAGACCAGGTTGCCCAAAGCCCCATCCAGCCTGGCCTTGAACACCTCCAGGAATGGGCCATCCACAGCTTCTCTGGGCAGCCCTGGCCAGGGCCTCACCACCCTCTGAGGGAAGAATTTATTCCTTGTATCTAATCTAAATCTACCCCCTTGTAGTTTAAAGCCATTCCCCCTTGTCCTATCACCGCACCCCCTGACAAAGAGTCCCTCCCCAGCCTTCCTGTAGCCCCCTTTAGGTACTGGCAGGCCGCTGTAAGGTCTCCCCAGAGCCTTCTTTTCTCCAGGCTGAACAACCCCAACTCCCTCTGCCTGTCTTCACAGGAGAGGTGCTCCAGCCCTCTGATCATCCTTGTGGCACTCCTCTGCACCTGCTCTAACAGCCCCACATCCTTCTTGTGCTGGGGGCCCAGACCTGGACGCAGCACTCCAAGTGAAGCCAAGGGCAGAGCAGAGGGGCACAATCACCTCCCTCCCCTGCTGGCCACTCCTCTGTTGATGCAGCCCAGGATGCAGTTGGCCTTCTGGGCTGCAAGCACACGCTGCTGGGTCACGTTAAGCTTTTCGTCCACCAGAACCCCCAAGCCCTTCTCTGCAGGGCTGCTCTCAATGAGTTCTTCCCCCAGAAGACTGTGCTCATGTCTGGGATTTCCCTAACATAGGTGCAGCACCTTGCACTTGGACTTGTTGAACCTCATTAGGTTCACATGGGCCCAATTCTCAAGCTTGTCCCTTTGGACAGCATCCCTTCTTTCTGCTGTGTTAACTGCACCACTCAGATCAGTGTTACTGGCAGACTTGGTGAGGGTGCACTCAATCCCACTGTCTGTGTCATTATAATAAAGACATTAAACAGTACTAGTCCCAAGATAGACCCCTGAAGGACTCCGCTCATCACCAGCCTCCACCTGGATATAGAGCTGTTGACTGCAACTCTCTGTATGTAGCCAACCAGCCAACTCCTTATCCACTGAATGATCCACCCATCAAACCCATCTCTTCAATTTGGAGACCAGGATGTCATGTGGGACCATGTCAAAGGCCTTACAGAAGCCCAGGTAGATGACATCAGTCAGTCTTCCCTTGTCAACTGATGCATTCTATCATAAAAGGTCACCAGATTGGTCAGGCATGATTTGCCCTCAGTGAAGCCATGCTGGCTATCTCGGATCACCTCCTTGTCCTGCATGTACCTTGACATGGCTTCCAGGAGGATGTTTTCCATGATTTTGCCAGGCAGAGAGGTAAGAGTCACCGGTCTGTAGATTCCTCGGTCCTCCTTTCTACCCTTTTTAAAAATGGGAATGATGCTTCCCTTTTTCCAGTCACCAGGGACTTTACTTGATGGCCAGGACTTCTCAGATTGGATGGAGAGAGGTTTGGCACCTCCATCAGCCAGTTCCTGCAGGACCCTGGGATGCATAGCATCAGGTCCCATGGACTTATACCTGTTCAACTTCACCAGGTGGTCCTGAACCTGCTCTTTGCTTACAGTGGAAGGGACTTTGCGCCCCCAGCCTTTGCCTAGAGGTGCTAAATATAACAGTAGTGCTTGTTTTGTTTTTAGAAAACCACAGATACCTGACAAAGCTGAGGCTAAGGTGCAAGACAAGTGCTAAGCAGCACTGTCCTGAGTTTGTAGATAGAGTGTCCCTTTGCACTGGCACAGAGATTCTCCTTTGTTACACAAGTCCCTGACAAGACAGGAAATGCAGTTGAGCATCTCCTACTACAAAAGCCAAGGGGTTTTACAATTTCTTCTCCAAATGTCTGGCTGCTGCAGGTGTGTAGAGTCTCCACCACCTCGGTCCCTTCTCCTCTTGGCCGCTGCATGTGGCCACCCTGCCCCTGCTCTGCTCCCTGCCCGCAATGCTTCCCCTGGGAAGCACTTCAAAACTGCAGAGTGTCAAAGATGTTATGGTCTGTGAGAGACTTCACAGCCAGACTCCTCGAAAAACCCACACAGCCTATTTATACCGCAACAGCTGCAGCAGAGGCAGAACAGACTGAACACTTGCAGACTCAGGAAAATAACACGGCCTCATTTCAGGAGATCATTATAATACACAAAATGTATAGCTCTTTTGTTCGTCCTTTAAGGAAAAGCTAAAACTGATCAATCTGTTCTTCGCGATGGCTAGAATGTGTTCCTCCTTAACGACTTCTGAATAGTAAGCGCTTGCTGGAGCCCAGAACAACTGTGAAGAAAAAATATTGAGCCCTCGATTTAAAAAATGACTAGCAATTTTATCTGCTTCAATACCCGAGTGGTGTACGTTTGCAGTCGATTAGTCACCGCAGATTACTTTTCAGCCCACGTGGCAACATTTTTTTTTTCTACTGAGAACAGGGAAAACCAGGCCAGGAGGGTGAAATTCAATCCTAATTTTTTGATGTCCCAATAAATATAAAATTGCCTGCTTACCTGTAAAAACTACAGCTACACATCTTAATGGTATTACGACAAAAAAGTATTACTTGGTAATTAAAACCGTACTTCTTCAATTGTATTAAGATTTGGTTTAAATGCACAAGAAAAAAAAAAGCCACCAATGCCTGGCACTGTATTCCTCTTAGCTTTGATTTCTAATCCTTAAGTAACATCAGAAGAATATTCTTTCTCAAGAAACTGTCTTCTGAAAGACAATTTAAGTAACAACTGGATTTGCTATGTAAATTAAAACTTGGTAAATCTCAGTATCTTTTTTTTTCTATGCAACCTCTTCAGAAGGATGCACACTCCATTTTACATTTTTCATTAATGCGCCAAATCAGTGGAGGTTGTAAAGGTTAAAGATGTTTAATCGTTACTAGATGACAATCGGTCAAAAATGGCATTCTAGCATGTAGCTAGACGGCAAAGATGTTGCATTTTCAGATTCACCCCCCCTAATTCTTCCTTTCCCTTCGGAATTTATCGTTAAGCTGCATTTATGTGTATCGCATGACATGTACAGTCAGGAATCAATCTGAAAAGCCAAATCTGAAAGCTTCTTGTCATTTCTCATTTTCTGTGACCAAGTAAGGGAAAAACCTACATGATTTCTTCGGTGGAAAAGACCAGCTTCGCCGTTTTCATCATTTATACTATGACAGCCCTCAGAGGCCCCAGATGTGGACCAAAATTAATTCTTTCAGACCCAGCGTAAGCAAAATATGAAAACAGGCTGGATGCCAAAATACATATATATATGTATGTGTGTATAATTTCCCACCTCTTTTGCTTCTCCCTTTACTGAAAGTGTTGCTGAGCTGAGGCTAGAAAGGAAAGGGAAAGGAGAGTAAAGTGACCTCTCATGCTACCTATCCTGTGGCACCCAGCAGCGGTGGGTGACAGGGCACAGCAGGACAAAAGAGGCAAAGCTGTGTAAATTCCCTCCCTCTCCTTTCTCCACTCGTTCTGATCTGGAGCCATGTATTCTGCCATTCTCATGGTAAGACTCCGAACAGCTGTGTTAAAGCACCCAAGCTCTTTCATTAGCACCTTCAAAGAGCCATTCACCCCCTTCTAACTAAAACCATAACGGGAAGAACTGCCCTCTGGAGGGCTTTCTCTCTGTGCGTTCATTTCAGAGGGAAACTGAAGAGTTCTTTAAGGCTTTTGGTTTACACAAACTCTAATCCAACCGGGGTATTGAACAGTATATTAATATTATTTATAATTCAAAATAAGCCTCTATCTTCCTGGAGATGTTAAATGGAGTGGTTCATGAATTTTGAAAGGTATTCAGATGCTGTGGCATTAAAGGATGGTGCAAACATCTGAATACAACAGAGCATAATGCAATTTAATATACACTACAGTACAGACACTACAGAATTTCAGGCACCAATTTAGGCAGCGAATGGTATCTTTTAATAACCTCACCTCTGCCTTTGATCAAAAAGAGATAAAAAATGCACAACAAGAACAGAATAGTCTTGAAAGTTGGACAATATATAAAAGGTCACGGAACCGGATGGAAAAAGCTCATTCCACTTGCACGATATTTTGAAATTTGCACTTCTCCAGATACTGAGCGACACTGCAAGGTCTGCAAAACTCTGTGAGAATGGGAATGAACTCGTGGCCTTGGAGGGCTGTCAGGGGCATGGGCACAAAGCCCTTGCTGCCCTCTGCGTAGTGCAGGGGCTGCCTCGGAGGTGGCAGAGCACCAGCCAGGACCAGCGGCTCAGTCCTGCAGGTTTGGGCCCTGAGCAGGCAATGAAACACCCTTGCTCCCCTCCACCTCCCAAAAAAAGAAACTGCATTTTCCTTAACTGGTTGTATCAAATCACGGCAGCTCCTTCCAGCCTTGAAACCTACGGCACCGTGTGTTGCTTTGGGCTCAGACATTGGGAAGAGAGCAGGCTGTAACAGGGGATCATCACCAAGAGTAAAGCCACACTTTTTAACACCTTTGAAAGCAATCATAAAAATCTGTAAAGGGCTGGAGTCAACAACAGGGACGACTCAAAGAGCATCATGGCAGGATCTCTGCAAAGAGCAGTACAACACCGGGCGCTGACGGAAAACAGAGAACAGGCACGGCAGCCAAAGGCAAATAACCCTACACTGTACCAGGGAGCCCTAAAAGCAGGTGAAGGTCTCAGTGAAAGTGCAGGACCAGCAAGCAAAACCAGGGCTGGAGTTGTGTCCTACAGCAGGGCCAGGGCCTGAAGGTCACCATGCTGCACCCTGAGGGGCTGAAGACGGAGCAGCAGCAATGCCAGGTGTGACTTTGCGGGTTGACTTTGGTGATGGAGAGCATTTACACTGAATGCAGATTGCATTTTAGTGAAATCCAGTGCCGCAGCATATTATATCCTTCTAAACAATATTATTAAACTACCATAATAATCACCCTGCTCTTCAATCCAAGGTCTCAAAGCACATTACAGGCGGTAATGAAATAACTCACACAAGACCACTGCAAGGAAGAAGGGGATCATTACTGCCAGTGCTTGCAGTCATAAAGTTGTGCTCAACAGAATTTCATTGCAAGGAGCCAGGCACACAAGTGGTCACCAGATACATACTTCTCTCCGTGGAAGTCTGAGTTCAGCATGGGTCCTGTCAAGGATTTATCATCCCTTCCCTGATGCTCAGTATTTTAACTCAAGTTCCAGGTCTTAAGACTGTTGTAATTGCAAGAGACTCTCAGCTTTCATTTACAAGAAACAAAATGAAAACAATCCACAGAAAAAAAAAAAGCTATATTTGTGGAACCAAAGTTGGAAAATCTGTTCAGTCTACTCTAAGACAGAAGGCAAATGAAAACAACAAAAATGTATTTTCTTTTTGTGCTTCAGATACTCCCCTTCTCTAAAGCAGTCACAGTATCTTCTTGGGGGCTGAGTCACGATTTCTTTCTGCGCGTGGCCACCAGCCCTGTCCAGCTGGCACGAAGTCAGCTGGCTGGGACACAGCCCTGACCTCTGTACCGAGCAAGCTGCCCCGAGCGACATTTCCGAATCATGCAGGAGCCTTATGGCAGAGCTAAGGAGGGGATCCAGGCCTTAATTACACCACACTTCACATCAACAAAGAACTGTTAAGACACAAATGAATTAACTGGCAACACGTTAGAGGAAACAGGACGCAGCATCTTGCGATTCAGACTTTTAGCTGGAGTTCAGAGGAGTTGAGTTCAATCTTGCGACCCTGTCACAGCTTTCCTGCGTCACCTAAGGCAAACCACTTACCCCTAGAGCCCCGTTTTTCAAAAGCACGACTCCAACTGATTTGTTTCTGTGCCAATAGCCACATTTTGCTTGTGGGTAACAAAGCGAGCATCGCTCTGTACGCACAACGGAGCCGATGGCTTGACGGGAAAGCACAAACCAACAGCCCAGACTCCAGCACTGTTGCTTTGGTGGACAAATGTGTGACCACAGGGCTATAAGCACCTGGGTCAGACCTTGCTTCCCTGCTGCAACATGCATTGATTGTGATCGATAAACTCACATTGGTCGGGCTTCCAATGTGTGCAAACCTGAAGGCAGAGCTAACAAAGTAGAAACAAATGGGAATTTTGATAAGCTTCTGTCATACATTTCAGAAATTCCAGAATTTGTATTTTTTTAATCCCTTTTCCTTTAAATCCATACTATGAAGCACAGAAAGCTAGTATCTGTCTAGGTTTTGTGCCCCCGGAATGCTTCCTGTGTGTTTACATGCAGTACCAATTTTTCTAGCTTTTGACACTAAGTAAAGCATTAATTGGGGTGGGGAAAAAAACTGCAAAAACTAAAACACACACACAAAAAAGCCCCCAAAACTTTCATCTCTAGACATAAGAATAACTCAGTGATTTGCCCTTGGGGAGGGAGGCAATACACATAGTGGATGACAAATGACTAAACCCATATGCATTCACTTCCTATCTACCCTGAAAAGAAATTAAGCAGCTACCAGCTTACCGTGGAAGCCAGAGACACAAGCAATAATTTTTGTGAACGATAACCTGGCACGTCTCCTCTGCTGCAATGGCAGCTGCTGCTGCTCATGTTGGGGAGGTTTTGGGAGCTACTTCGGACTCTCACATTCACACCTGACCCTGGTCTACCCTGCATGCTGGGACTCGAAGAGGAAGGACTTTGGAGGTCACTGCTGTACTGTGACCGCGGCTTTATGGAAGCAGAACAACCTGTGTTTTCCTTACATGGAAGTCAATTACAATCTGGCACTAATTAAATCAGTGTTTCTTTCCCCCTATCTGCATTAAAGAACTATACCATGTGTAATTAATTAATGATTGGATTAACGCACATAAGTACCTGCAAAGGGAGAAATTACAAGGGAGTAAAGGGCTCTTTATTCCAGCAGAGAAAGGTACAACCAAAGCCAAAAGCTGGAAAGAAAAGGCAGACAAATTCAAATGAAAAACAAAGCAGACATTTCAAAGAATGAAGGAGATAAGCATCAGGAAAAAAAGGTCTTGTAGCCTTTAAATCAGTATCTTCCTGGAATATAGGCTTCAGTCAAACACCAGTTAGACGTGTCAGCGTAGGAGCAATTAGGTGATTTTCTACAACTTGAACTGTGCATGGGGTCAGAGCAGGTGATCTAATAAGCCCTCTGACCTTATGACTATGAATCTGTTCACTCACTACCCTATCACACTGAGAAACCTCTGCTTCCACCTCTAAAACAGAAAATATTGTAAGCAGGAAAAATAGAGGGGCTCTCATGCACTATGCTGGAAGGTCTGGGAAAAAATCACTTCCATCAGCAAATAAATAAATAAATAGAACATAGTATCAAAAAAGTAGTACTATAATACAAAAATAATGGGATTACAACTATAGCAACAGAAGTATCATCTTCAACCCATTAATTTTTTCCTGAAGCTAAAATAATTCCTTAAATGCAGTAAACTTCTAAGGGCAGAGAATTCAAAGATTTGCATTTTTTTTCTGTGTTCTGTTACAATCCCCTGAAAGGGAAGAGACAGATATGGGGAAATAGGTTATTCCATACTCATGACATACTTTATGGTCAATACACTGGAAGGCCACGGAAATTAGCTACGACCGTTATCTTAGATGAGTATTTGTACCTAATAGTCTCATATAAGCCCAGCTAAATATATTTTCTCATTTCGCACTCAGACAATCACTAAGGGTTCAGTCCCACACCCATCTGCGGCAATGGCAGAAATCCCATTGACTTCACTGTGAGGAGGATAAAACTCATTCCTCGTAGGTGTTACAGCACAGTTACAGTCACTTTTTTTTTTTTAAAGCATCTATGAGACAAAAGAGTGGGACTTTATTCCCCCCCCACTTTTTTTTTTTTTAAGATTAAAGAAAAAGATGGGCTTCTACACCAGAACTGAGTTAGACCTAAACAGTGCAAGTGCCAGAGCAGAACATCAAAGCGTTCAGCCCAGGGGCTGCATTATAAGACCACATGGAAATCTGGGCAGGAGTATTTTCATAGAAACATAGAAGAACAGAATGGTTTGGGCTGGAAGGGACCTTAAAGCCCATGCAGTCCCAACCCCCTGCCATGGGCAGGGACACCTCCCACCAGACCAGGTTGCCCAAAGCCCCATCCAGCCTGGCCTTGAGCACCTCCAGGGATGGGGCATCCACAGCTTCGCTGGGCTAAAGCAAAGAGCATCTAAATTCTCAAAATTCAAAGGGCCTTCAAAAGCATCTAAAATGGCTTCTCAAAAGTTACTTCTAAAAATCATTCACAGGCATTTTTGATGACTTTACTGTGGTCGCTGTGCCAACTATGTTATGAATCAATCTTGACCAGACAGAATGAATGATTGAATCAAAATTCAAGGTGGGGAAAAGGATAAACTCTAAAGTAATAAGATCGGGCTGTTATTCATTTATGGTACATTCACATCCTGACAGTTCCACTATTTCTGGGAAAGATTTATCTTGTCTTAAAATCATTTCTCAAGTGTCATGACTCAAGTGGACCTCTAGAAGAAGCTGGGCTGAGATACGTGAGCCTGCGGGGAGCCAGGGACTGCCCCGGTGCAGCACTGTGTGCCCGACCGATGGCACGGATGCAGCAACTAGAGGGGAAGTTTTGGCCTGGAGGGTACCAAAAACGGTCTTGCGGTCATCCTGACATCACACCAGCACCAAAACGATCACCGAATCAGAACAAGTTAGTCTTATCTTTAAAAAACAAAATGTATATGCAATTTGCAATTACAATTCAGTGCATATTTTATGGCAAGGACTCACTTATGAAGGGCACTTCACGGACTCTAGTTTCTTTAAAGCATTTCTAAGCCACTCAGAGCTACATTTCTACCTTTTTTCGTTTTAAAAGCAGCTGAATATTCAAATGCACTTTTGTATTTTAAGTGTAATTTCTAATTACATGCACAATTGCTAATCCATCTGTTTACTACATACTGTAAATGTCTGTAGTTATATATGCTTGAATAATTATTGAAAATTAAATATCGTAAACAGTCAAATTAATTTCTCTCAGCATACCAAATTGCAGGAAGTCTGCAAGATGATAAAATATTACTTGCCCCCAGAAATGGAAGAAGTCACTCCTATCCCACACCTCACTGAATGTGCTTATTGCTGTGCTGTAACTGATAGGGAACTTTTTAATCCAAAAATTTGTAACAAGAAGTGTCTGAAAAGCTCCATTACACTCTGCTATCAGTGAAAGAGTGATTTAAAAAGAATGTGGTCTGCGAATGTTTCGACTGTGTTGGAACAAGAAAATGATGTTCCTTATGTGAGGCAAGTTGCTGTTAACATTTTCTTGTTTCTAACAATCCTGTTAGAAGCACTGTAGGAATATATATCATAAAATAAGGAAAATGCCTATTTTCTTTTATTGATTTGTTTATAACATTGCATGGCAAAAATGCTATTCAGGAAGCCCAGAGCAAAAAAAACACGGGAACGCACAGATGTATATTTGAGTATACATCACCTGTTCCCAGAACACACACAGCCTTTCCTCCCAGCTTTCAGTGCAAAACTGAGCTGTGCCACAGTGCCCCTCTACTCTACAACTATAGTCATTTTGGGCTTAAACTTCATTTTTTATGCATTAACAGGTTTTCAGTGCAAGTAAGATCATCTCTTCTGAGCTCCTACATAACAACATTTATGGAATTTCACTGTTCGGCTCCTGCTCCTAGACCATAACTTCAGAACAGCATCTTTACAGCCAATACTACTATCCTGAGCCAGAAAAATAAGACTTTTTTCTGGTCTGAATTTCTCTAACTTCACCTTCCACTGACTTTTATGCCTTTTATCTGTTAGATGAAAGAAAACTTTTGTCAGAAATCCTGTCCCTGCGTAGGCACACACAAACCATGAAGGCATCACCTCTTGAAGTTTTCTTGACAAATTAAACAGACTGAATTTCTTCAGCTTCTTACGATAAGGCGGTGCAGATTTTAGATTTTATAAAAGGCAACTGAGAACCTCAGTGGTGTGATCCTTTCAAGTACACGGCTTGACACAGGACCCAGACATGCTTTAAAAGAGATGAGGAGCTGGCTCTAAACTTCTAACTTCATCATTTAAAAGTGAGTCCTACTGTCTATAGAGGCAGCCAAAGAACATTTAAGTTCTTAATTCTATGATGCGTGTCTACAGCTATCACAGCTGTCACCCACCTAGCAATGGGAAATCAAGTGTCCAGACACCTTCCCAAATCTCACCCTGGCTGTAGACAAAAGGTCTCTATAAACTCCCTCTACCAAAAAAAAAAAAAAATTGAGCTATGGTTTTGGAGGAAAAGACTGGGATACTCCATTGGATATTTCATTTTTTAACCATGGTGAGAAGACAAGCCAGCTTTTCCAGAATACAAAGGAATTTCACCTTTCAGAAGCACAGCTGGGTACCATTTTTGCAAAGCTCAGCCTTCCGAGGTGACTTTTCCTTCATATTCTAAGGAAACAGCAACTAAGCTTTTTTATTGTAAGACTCTTGCTGTCTTTCTTTGCTCATGAAAAAGGATTTGGAGAGGAGGGAAAAAAACTAAAATTATACGCATGCCATGGAAGGAAAACTGAAAGAAAAAAATCCACTTTGAATGTTTTTGTTGAAAAATCCTTCCGTTTTAAAAAAGGCAAAATCTGAAAAAAAAATACTTTGCAAGTCGTGCAAAAATTTTGGGAAAAAAAGGTACATATAAATAAAATATATGCTATATATATACAGAGACACTTGAGAGAGGCAGAGGGAAATGTCTCTGTAGATGCAGGCACCCGCTGCCAGCTCAGCTGAAGGCGACAAGGAGCTGAGGAGCTGACACCCATGAGACAGAGAGCGGGGAGGAGGCCAAGAGCATATATCCACTGTACCAACAACCACACGGAATTACCAGCCATGTCCTATACCCCATTTACACCACGAGACTGATGGGGAAGCTGCTGAGCGATGGAGGTGCAGGGCAGGCAGGGAGAGCAGCACAGGGCTGACGACTTGGGACACCCTGCTGCCAACACCCTCCCTTCCCCTGAAGGCCAAAGCCTTCGCAGAACCTGGCATGAGGCTGCTCTGCCCTTTGGTGAACGCAATTCCCCATTTTTGTGGAGAGACAGTGCTATGTGAGGGTGTCCAAATTGCCATGTGCTTGAAGTTATGGCCTGAACGTTACCTGAGGCGGCACCAAGACTGTCCTCCATGGAGCGCCTTTAGGACCATTTCTGGGAGACCAGGCCAGCTCCTCCAATGCTGCTGCCTCTACGCAGTGTTCAGAATCTCCTTTCAAGCATACAGGTGTCATATAGCTTATACAATGCACATTTTATAGTTTTTCAGGCTGGTTGTGCACTTTCCTCGTGGTGCTGGGCAGGCAGTGTGGCCTGTCCCCAGCTGGAGGAGGGCAGAGGGCTGCAGCAGCCCCAGCGCAGTGGGGTCAGTCAGAATTTAGTAAGCATGGCATGTGGTGTCCTCCACCACCCATGTGCCACCACACCATCGTTCCCCTCTGCCATCCCTGTGATAATTTGGGGTGAAGCCCCTCCAGCTGCTCCTCCCTGCTCTGCACGGTGCCAGGATCTGCAGCCCCAGGACAACGCCTGCGGCACAAGCAGGCACGCCGGCACCATGCCAGCGAAGGACCGAACTGCCCGCTCCTCCATTTTAACAGCATGGTCTCGACTCACTTAAGGCTGATCAATACTGCCTGGGTTTTAATTCTGCATCCCCATCTGCTTTTTCCCATCTGTTGTCTCAGGCTCCCTTTACACTGTGAGTTTTTTGGTGCAGCAACCATCTTTTACTCCATCTACACTGCCAAGCTCAGCAGGGTGCCGCCTCATGACTGTAGCTATAAAGGTGCTACAAGATTGCAAATATACTTTAAAAAGTCATAGTTTTAGATTACCAAGAGGCAGCACAGGTTTTGCTTTTCCTCACAGAATTCTTCTTAGTTCTGAATTATTTCTAAATACTAAATGAAAAATAAAAATGAAACACAGTGTCTCTTCCTTTTTGTGCAGCACTCACTGTGGAGAAATTAAGCTATGTTGAGGGTACAGGTTTTTTTGTTGTTTGTTTTTTTTTGTTTTCTTTTTTTTACTCAAAAGCACTCTCAGAGGTAAGGGTGAGAGTTCACGATGACACAAGCCAAATACACACACAGTCCATAGTTTTGTGTGAAACAGTCTTCAATACAGAGTATTTTCTGAGACAACTGTCTTTATACAGTCACTTCAACAAAACATATATTATTTTATTCATGTTTTAATCTCTTTCCTCATGTTTGTTCATAAGCAAAAATGGCCTCTCCCTACAGAAATTTTCCCTTCTCTGACATTTCTGTTTTCCCATTAAGTCTTTTTTCACATTCCTAGTGCTGTGTTTCTGTTGTTAACAAAACCACGAGTTGAAGAGGTTAGGCTGATGCCTTGCAGGGTGTTCATAAAATCCCAGCTATTCTGCACAATGACTCCAAGCAAAAAGCAAGAACAGAAGTTTTGGAGGTGGAAAGGAAGAGGCTTCCTCTCCAGTATAAATAACTGTGAGGAAATGCCTTTTTGATCCTCCCTCCTCAACACCAGGTAGCAGCAGGGAAGAACAAATCAGACAGATGGGAGTTGAACTCATGGGAGGGTGATGAAACCACTGGTGAAAGAGTGACTACACCTAAATCCTGCCTATTTGCCTCTCTGACACCAGGCTGGACATCATTCAGTGGACGACTCTCTCCTCACCAAACAAACCCAAATCAAACTGAGGGGTTTCCAGACATAAAAATTCAGATCATGGGCATCTTACTGAGTCAATGCTGCAGTTTGCCCCTGTGGACTACTTTAGAGTTAATTTTGGTCATGTGGTTGCTTTATTTTTTCTCCTTTAATACATAATATTCTCTTAATCAGTTTGGATTACATTAAGTATTACAAGAAAGAAAGAAAAAATGAGATAAATCCCATAAGAAATTATAGACTCATTGAAAAATATCTACAGCATCATACATTTTTAAGCCGTTAATACTATCTAACATTTTTCCATCCCTGCACCTATTTTGGGTAATCTTGTGTGTGTTTATTCTCTCTGTTTAATCAATCTAATTCACACATACTCAATAAATTAAATTTAGTAACAATTATTCCCCGTGTCATTTGTAATATGTTCCCAGGTTCCATCTCAAGAATTGCCTTAAATTCATAGAATAATAATGAAAACAAGAAACTTCTCCATTCTCAGTTGCGTCTCCCAAAGGATCTCTCTGAATAACTTAAGTCATGGGCATACAACATTTCTTCAGAGATTAAAAAAATGTCTTGTTCTCACATTAACAAAAATAACTTGAGCATTTTTGAATAATGACAGCATCCTGCCATAATAATACCTGTTTAAGGATAAGATGGCCAAATTCTAGGGTGGCATAAGCCATATAATTCAGCTGAAGCTGTAGTACCATAAGCACCCATGCTTCTCTAACCAACTTATATATATATATATATATATATATATATACACACACATATATATATACTGCAAATTTTATTTCATAGTGTCTATGATTCAAATGAAGGTTAGAAAATACGAACATATGGTGAAGGGATGCAAAATTAATTATAATCAAAATATTCTCCTGCCGGCCAGACTTACAGTTATCTTTTGTGTATTGTGGCTACATTAAAGAAATGGTGAATGTGCATTGATGTTCATATGCTGTTATTAAGTTGAAGTTCAAGAAATATGCAGTTTTAAAACCAAGATCTGAAAAGCTACTAGTTAATTACCATACAAATAGATTACTGCAGCACAGATTCCTTGCACGTAAATCATCTGAAAAAAAACCAAGACATTTCTCTTCTATGACAACAAACCCACAGCAGATAATGACATTGACTCATATTTACAGGATGCAATGAGCACAAATATTCTTGCAAAGCAAATACAAGCAAATATACTACGGAGAAAGAAAGAGTACAAATGTGCGAGGCCAGCCTGGGACTTCAGAGCTCTGGGTTTGCCTCCTTGTTCCACAACAGCATCAAGCAAGCTGCTGTGCAAGCATTAGGCTGATAGCGAGAGGTTTCGCTTCACGCACCCAAGGGACACAAGGCAGCTTGGTCTTTACATACCTCGGAGGCCTCATTAGTGCCATCCTGCTCCTGCCCCTGTACACACTGGAATCCTTCTTTGCCTTTGGGCAACCCAGGGTTGCCTTTGGGCAAGTGAGGAGGAGGTGAAAGACAAGGATGGGAAATGGTGGGCTAATTGGAAACAGGATAGGAGACAGGATAGGAATCAGGCGCTCGTGAGGCTCCTACATGCCCAGGTAGTTTCTGTGCAGGTTATAGGGAACACCAGAGCTGAGAGGGAGGAGGCGTGGGGTCAGCCTAGCATTCAAGGTCCAGTGGGGCAGGCTGGCCTGGACCATTGCCAGGAAGGTTTTATATATGGCCAGTGGTTTCGAAAGCAAATTAAGACCAAATCTTCATTATTGGCATAGGTTGTTAGCTGCTCCCTTTGCCTCAGTTTCTTGTTTGCTCAAAAGGTACAACAGCGCTGCTCTGTCTTACCATATGGTATGGAGGACTTAGCCACCAAGGGAAGAGAAAGCATTTAAGCACAACAGGTGAGGAAGTAACAGGGATTGTCGAAGCCACAGGATGATCAATGTGAAAATATAGTTACAAGACCAGGGTCCCTTGCAGGGAAACTTTTTCTTTTTTTCTTTTTTTTTTTTAATTTAACTTCAGAGATGTAAGAGTTCTGTAGAAAGTTTTGTATAAGATGAAAGCTGTGATTAGGGGGGTCTTCCAATATTTAACCCCCAGATACTGCTTTATTTTTATACATATATGTCTTCTGTTAAATTAAGCTCTGTGCATCTAGACATATGGCGACGCGATCTGTACAATTATACTGATAAGGTCACATACTTAACTGGCAAGAACTGGCAACAGCATTACTAACTTCAAAGAAGTTGTGTCAATCTTCACAGTGAGAGAAAAGCACTCTCATTAACATAAAGGGAAGGGGGAAAGTGAGGGGAGAATAATTTCACAGGAAATAATTATCTTTGGATATAACAGTGTAACTCTAATGGAGACGGAGAGTCAGAGAGAGACAGAAGAGGAAAAATAACATTGATCTACCATTCACCTTAATTTTGAACAGACCAGTTCAGCTGTATTGCAAGGTGATGAAGTTTAGGAGGTTTATTAGGTGCTGATACAACCTCCTACGTGACAGAAGACGAAGAAAAATTAATAGTTTGTAATTATTGACATCATGATGGCTTATGCAAACACACCTGTCTTTACAGTTGCCCTCCCTTCTTATTCCCATTTCCCAACTCATTTTTTTTTTAAATATTCACACAGAGAATAGGTCAATCTCATTCTCTCAGATAGGAAATGTCTCCACCTCTGCTTTTTGTTAAGTAATGAGGAATGGATGTCACCCTGAGAGTAAATTATGGCTACAGGCTTTGCCTCTAACTTCCAGTGAAGTCAGTAAAGAGAAATTAGAAAACGTTCATACAATAAGGTGAAGATATACCACTCAAGCCAGGAAAGTGCCTGTCCTAAGATGACAATATGAACATACTCAGAGCAACTATGGAAAAGGGAAAAATGCTGATCCTTGTATTGTCTGCTCTGATTTGCAAGATCCAAAATAATAGACACACAGAGTACCTCTGACTGTTGAGCAACAGCAAAATGCAAGTTACTTGATTGATTAAAAAGCAGAAGCAATAAAAAGAAAGCAAAAGTCAACATTCCCCACCCCCAAGCCTTCACCTCATCTGGCCCAACATCACAGCTTTATTTTCCTCCCCGGCAGCTCCTCCTCCACACCCCTAACCCTGCACGAACACCACACTCACAGGCTCCATGTCCCTGCATCCATAACTCACAAACCTAATTTCCCTTGCCAGAGTTCAGGCTTGGGCCACAAGCAATTACTGTAACGTAAGGGCATTCACTGCTATTACCATAATAATGTATGGCAGGATATGACAAGTGTCCACAGCATGTGCATGTGTGCATATGTTTAACAGGGCTGTGACTCGATACTTATGGTACATAGCTTCACCCAATAATCTCGATTATGCTTGTCATTGATAATAATTTTTTCAAGAGTAGTTGGCTACCTGGAAGGGAATGCAAGAACCCTAATTGCAAATTAGTGAAGGAACAGAACAACTTATGAAAAAGAGAGATGGTTTCTTAACCAGTTCTGACTAGCCATGGCTTCTGGAAATGTACGAATAAAGAAAGTGGACTGACAGACAAGGCAGAAAAATCAGATATACAGCTAAGGTGATAGCCAGAGTTCTGAATACAACCAAAGTCTGTTTTCCTGATGTTTTTTTGAAAATGATAAATGACTGTTGTAACATACAACAATGTAGATTTATGGGATTGGTGGCAAAATTCCTGCTGTTCCAGAATCTGTATAAGGGCAGGACAGGAAGGAGCTATTTTTCTGCAGGGAAATGTTGAAAAGAGGTTCAGCGTGGGATTGTCACTGTGATCGGGGGTGGACTAATGCTCCTAACATCAGCAGGGACATTCCTCCCCACTGGCACGGCATTAACTCAAGATCAGTATTTCCCTGCCTCTTTCTCTTATCAGGCAGTAACCTTCTCCAGGAGAAAACACGGACTCGTGGGCCCACACCACACTGCTGCCCTTCAGACATACATCTCTACCGAATCAGATGGGTAGTTCAGGTTAAAAACTGATGTTTTATTGAATAAGGATAACAATGGTCCAGTCGAGTCAATGGGAAAACTCACAAAGCTTCTTACCATGAAAGAGGGCTAAAAAGGTCATCATAAAGATCTAAAGAAAGGTTAAAATTTTTATATGCCATGTTTAAATCTGCTGATTACAGAAAAAAATGGCATTTATGAGCACTATTGTATCTGCTAATACAATTTTAAAAGAGACACTTGATATCAGAGCCATCCAGCAAGCTCAACTGTATTCAGTGCTTCACGAATCAAACCCCACTGCTAGCAGCAATCAGGCCTGTTCAGAAGAGGTGATAAAGCTGGATTTATTATTTTATTAATAGCAGCATTACTGTAGCCTCAACTAAGGTGACACAGCTCACACCTTTATCCCCATCCACAGATAACACATACAGAGTAAGGAGGAAATCACTGCCAGAGAAAAAGATAGAAATGGATGGGCTGAGCCCATGTTTTCTCATTTTCTGTGGAATCAGTGGTCTTGCCACTAGACCATAGTTACTTAATTTAAAAGGGTTTTATATTCCTCCTCAACCATCTTAGAAGCGATGTTCCTTTTTCTTTTAATATGCCTACGAATATATGACTGTGCATGGATGCCTATTAATGCTGAGATGCCTGAAAAATCAATAGCTTGCATTTTCAAAGCCTATTTGATCTGCAAACTGGACTAATTTCCAGAACAATCACATGAGGTAAGAAAATATTTCCACTTACACACACACACAGAAAAAAAAAGAAACAGAGTGAGGTTACGTGACTCAATCAAAGTCAAAAGAAGAGTTCGTGTCACTGCTGGGCTGCAGCTCAGGAGTTAATTGAAAATGTGCTCTGGGGAATAAACGTGCACTGGCAAGCAGATGGACTTGATGATTTACATCCTTTCCTTCTTTTTTTTTTCTCCCTAATTATTATTATTATTACTATTATTGTTGTTGTTATGACAAGCTCCTTAAGGCAGCAACTTTGACTAACATGTTGTACGATCCCTGATGGGCTTCTAGGTCCCACTGTGATTTAGCATGTAACTGCAACATCCACGGTCCTTTGATTTGTGAGCTGCTAACCCCAGGCTCAAACCACTGGAAATATAGTGTCAAGTAAAGAATGAGCCATCCCAAACCAGAAATTAAAGCTTTTAAAATACTCAGAAGCTCAATTTTTAACAGTGAGCATATAATAAAGAAGTCATTGAGAGTCACAGTTAAAAATATTGAGAGGTGAAAGAAGAAAGTAGATCATTTAGCATGTGTTGATATAATATAAATTACTGGAAGTGGAAGCTAGCTAATGTTCTAAGGGAATTACATTGTAAAAATCTGTGTTAGTTATGGGTAGTTAACAGATCAGTTATGGATATATCGGGCTGGACGGTGCAAGTGTTAGAGAACTCGGTATTTATACAAATAGTGCTGGATGCCACAGAAGGGAGAGCAAAGTCCTCAAATTCACCATTAATTTAAGAGACATACACTCAATGGTTGCTTGTTCTGCAAGGTTTTCTACAGTCTTGGGCAGGGCAGCTGAACCATGGGGACACCTGCAGTATGAATGGCAGTGGGCACAACACGATCTGCACGGCGGTGTTACAACGCACATTGCTGCTGAACACGGCACCGTGCCAAACACATGGGTAGGAGGTGCCACCAGGTGCCCTCCAGAAGGAGCCTCCAGCCTGGAGGGAGGCGATTGCCCAGTTTGGTCTCTACATCAAGTAAAATGTGCCCAGGAGGGAGATGGCAAGTTAGAATACACAATCGGAGGGGGGGAAAAAAACACAACCAACCATACAAAAAAAAAAAATAAAGGTCTTCATTTACGAAACGTCTAAGATATTTTCAGGGGATTTTAAAAAGAATTTAATAGCATGAACAGCATCAAGTGCAGTCTCAGTCGTGTTCCCCAGAAATCCCATAACAGGGGGAGGAGGGAGAAACAGTACCCAAGAATGACCACTGAAGTTGTCTATTCTTGAAGACTTTAAAAAGTAGCGTGAAATGCTTCTTACACAGTGACAAACAGACCAAGGTAGTACTACATTTAGTTTGATGCTGTTGATCCAAAGTCCCTTAGAAATGTTATCAAAAAGTAATTTTGTTTAATCTTTTCAAATAGCCTGGCATTTAACTTTGATTATGATTTTGTGGAAGGTTTTAGATGGCCCTTGCATTACTGAACCAATAAACAGTAGCCTTTTCCTTAACCCAGCGCAGCTTGGATTTAAACCTAAACGATATGAAAGGCTGTAGCAGGAACTAAGTCGCCTCCACTTCCATTCATTGTCCATGTGGCTTTTTGCACCACCCAAAGTACAGCACAAACGTTAATAACTGGATTATTAAGACCATCGAAATGTGCTTCCCAGTGCAAGGTGTGTACCCCTGAAATGTTATCTACCCCAAAATCCCAGCAGAAAAAAAAAAAAAAAAAAAGTGACGTTATTAACAGCCTTTCTTCGTCTTCCGGACAAAAAATAAAACAACAAACCAACAACGACATGACAAACTTGGGAGATCAAGAGATCTTGGAGATCAAGAATTTATTGCAGAGTCCCAGGAGTGCTCTCCTGAATATACCAGCCTCGGTCCCTCTCTCCTCACTGGCATACCATTACTTCTGGGCTGAGCAGAGGCACTGGGTAGCCAACAGCAGTACTGGCAACCTTCAGGACACGGTACAACAGCTGAGCACCTGGCTCAAAAAAGGAATACGTGTGGGGATCTCAGGAAAAACAAGACAAAAGTATCCGTAAAAATCAGGACGGCGAAGAACTGTTTTCATATGGCATAGCAATTGTGGCATTCAGCCCCAGCAGGATCCTGTGCTGTCTCAGTAAGCGCAAAAGAAAGAAAAGCCTGCTTAGAAGAGGTGTCTTCCTCAGCATTCGTATCAATTTAAACATGACACTCGCTATTCCCACATTAGCCTATATAAATATTAATATTACTTCAGTATGAAAATATCCAGTCTCTTTCCAAATCTAGGTGCAGCATGTGACAGTTCAGAGACAACTTCCAGAAGCAGGGAATCGCTGCTCTGAAATGATGTACTGACCTACATACACAATTTCTAACCCCACTAGTGCAGCCTGCTTTAAAGCCACAGCAAATACTATTTTGGGAGTGCCAGGGCTCTGTCTTTGTTAAAACACTGCCAGCAAGAGCCAAAGCAAGGTGTAAACAAAATTCTCAGACACACCAGCGTGAATTTAGAGTAAACTCATTAACATCAACAGAATTGCTGTGCATGAGAGCTAAGTTTGGTCTGCTGGCGTGTTAGTTAAAATATCTCTTAATCTCATCTACATAAAACTGAAGAGAAGCTTATGGGGTTTCTCCAATATATGTGGAACACTAAAAAAAAAAAAAAAGTGATGGCTTGAATTAAAATTCATTGTTTTCTTCAGAGCACAGAAACTAATAAATCAATGTAGTAAATTACCACTGTGCTGTGCTGTGAAATTAACGCCTATATACATGAAATTAAAATAAGAATTTACGCCCCTAATCAATCTTTTTTTATATATAACTCCATCATACGTTTTATTTACCTTCTTCCACCAGCTTCTCACGCTGAAATAACTCACTGGGCTGGGGGCTGCTGTGGCATGCCACGGGATCAGCGGGGAGCCGGCCGCCCCAGCTGCCTGCCCAGCCCCTCTGCTCCTCATCGCTGGCCACAGCCCCAACCCACAGCCCCAACCAGTGCTGCTGGGAGCAAAACCCAGAGACCTCGTGCTCTGCTGAAGGGAGACCAAGCCCTCCGCTGCACAAAAGTCATGGTAAGAGGGAAACCCCCCGTCTCCCACATCAGCCCCATCAGGCTGATCCTAATGACAGGCGATGCGACTTCTTAACACTTCCATCACTGCTGGGTGCACGGTGTCGCTGAGAAGCGAAGGCACTGAAGGAATTAGTGTGCCTTTCCCTGCGGTAATATAACCAGGAGAGTCACTTCAGCTACTTGAAAAACATGTTAACTGCCCCCGCACAAACCAGTGTACTGCAATACCTCTTGCCCACTAAAGAAAAATCCTGATTTGCTCTCTTGGACCTGCTAAACTTAGGAAGCAGTCTCCGCCAGGTTGCGGAACAAGGTCTGGCATTTTATGTTCTTGAGCGTGGGTGATTTATGGTTTCACACGTACTCATGTGCTACATTATCCACTCAGTGCTAGTACCTATGAATATTAGCTCACGAGATAAAATTGCACTCCGAGGTGTAGACTGATGCTGGGCGGTATGCTAGAAAAAAATAAAAAACACAAAGGAGGTGAGAAAAGAAAGACCTTCGTGGGTGGTGACACCTGGCTAGCTTTGTACAGGAGGGCTGCATGTGTCCCCCTCCTCCTGAGGAGCAGACACACAGCTACTGGAGCCTCTCCTGGCACCCCCACAAACCCCAAACAGGAGCCAGCAGGGCCGAGCCACGGTGGCCCACTTGCACTTCTATTAAATACAGTTAGGAGCTCGAATGACCGCAGATAAGGCACAGGAGGTTGCGCAGAGGTGGAGAGGGACACGCCATGACCAGAACGAAGCAGCACCCAGCGTGTTTGTCTTCACACCAGCAAGGGCTCTCTAAAAAGAAGGGATTGCCCACCTCGCTCAGTCTATGCCGTTCATCAGCACCACGGATAGCCCTGTCCTCTCAGGTGAGGGCAGAGATGTCTGAAGTAACACCCACCCTTCACACAGCCATGATACACCCCGTGCCCTCTCTGCACTTTGTAGAAAACCAGGTCTTGAAAGACAGGAAGGAAGAAAGCACAGGAGGCCAAGGCCGACAAGGCCTTGTCCTCCAGCAACGGGGGGAGATTTGTTGCTGAAATATATCCCGATGATCTAAGGAAGTGATCAGCAAACCACGATCAGTGCTTCTTTGCTGCAGAGGAAGCCGGCCTCCTCTCCTGCCTGTCATCCTGACCCTCCTCATAATCTGGATTTAGGAGACATTTATTTCTGACAGCAAATCCAACGAGAATTTTAACCCAAAAGCCTCATCAGTCAGGCATCTGAGAAATGTCTGATTGCCACAGAAGCACCCATGTGCTCCAGCCCGTTTCCCATCTCCAGTCGAGGCCAATTTCTGCACAGAAGGATGTAAAAAATGTGAGATGGGGCCTTCGTGCTGCCTCTTGACACCCGATTAGTCACAGGAGAAAGATGTCAGTTTGTTGGTGCTGTCTAAACTCCCGAAGTGACAAAGAAAACAAAAGATACCTCCTCACAAATGACTGCTCTCACTCAACCCACACACGCTGCCATCATCACATATTTCGGTTCATGTTAAACCTTTTAATCTTGATTATACAGCACACTGCTGCACTTGTGGCTGCTGTACGAAGCGGTGCGTGAGTTATGGCATCGCTGAATCCCAGCAAGGACACGGGGCCGGCACACTTCTCATCTCTCTTGTGTGTGCAGAAGTCGCCTCTATAAACAACCGGAGTGTAAGCCACTGTCTGAGAGAAGGTAATGCCCTGCAGGAACGTACCGGGGACAGATATCTCAGGGAAAATTTCATGCAAACCCATCCTCCTCCTGGGATGCCAGCCTCCTGTTGGAAGGAGCCTCCTGACATGGAGCACAGGGCAGGCAGAGCTCGCCACGCTTTGATACTTCACAAGGGAGGAGGAAATCCTTGTGTTCAAATGACAGACCTCCCTTTTGGGGAATCAAGGGACCTCAGTGCACACACACTCCATCAGTCCAATCATTTTCAAAGGAAAAAAAAAAACAAGAAAAAAAGCAGCAATGGGGGCCCCCCAGGGGTTGCCGAAACAGTGAATTGTTAACTATGCTGATGCCCTTAAGTTCTCTGACAGCAATTTTAGCAGCACAAACTGAAGATGAACCTCTTCAGCACCACCTGCGATTCAAGAGGACGATGATTTTCTTACTGGAGAAAACTATTCTTGCCCTCTGCTCTGGCGTGGGCAAGTGCCACCAAAATACCTGGTGCTACCAGCAGCAGCTCCCAAGCAGCCATGGCTAGGACTTGTCTGAAACTCACGGCCGTGCAGAGACATGTGCTGATCAGCATGCACTGTGGGAGGAGCTGATGGCAGGGATGCACGTGCATTAAATGTAATTAATTAAATATTGCTGAGTCCTAACTCTGCTATTTTGCCCAGATGGGATTTATGGGGCAGGGGGAGGAAGGGAAGGGATGCAGATGGAAGAGCCATCTTCGGCCATTTCAAGTGTTAAGAATAAGTGAGATATGTGCCTTAGGGCTCAGCAGATTGAACGGTGTGAATACACATGCTCTATGATTTCTTCACCTGAAGAAAGGCTTATGTCTGAAATGATCCCAGACCCTTCTTAAGCAACACATTGCAATAGGATTGACAAATGTTGAAAAGTTATTTAGCGAATATCATTGCCTTATAAATTAAAAGCGTTCACTCAGGTATATTCCTTTTGATTTTCTAGCTGCAGCAGATATAAATAAACTTGAAAAATAACCCCAGAACAAAGCCAGGAGCATTACAACAAGCATGAGAACTTGAAGCAAGCATGAGCGCCAGGCGTACAGCAGTGTGTCTGTGACACTGCCCACACAGGCCACTCATCCTAACTGTTACAAATCAATGCAAATGCATAGATTTTTTTAAGGGCCGGAAGGACTGTTAGATCATCTCAACTGTCTTTTTGTACGAAACAAGCTGTAAAATTACATCCAGCTCGTGTAACACGCAGCCTAATTACGTGTACTTGACAACTGTAGTGCCACTCACTTCAGCGAAGCTACACCGGATTACAAAGGACAAAGCTCTGCTTCATGAAATCCAACAGCTTGAATCTGCCTGCTAGCACTGCTCTGCAGACTCAGAGCAGCAAAGTCTCATCCCTACAGACAAGGAAAAGAGGCAACAGCCAGCAGCTATTCAGTGACCTGCAGACGAGCAATCGCTGCAGTGGCACACGTGCCCCACATCAGCTGCCACTGCGCTCATTTACAAGTGCACAGCAGGATGCTTCAGACAGATAACTAACAAGAAAACACAGGTTGGGAAAAATACTGAAAGGGAGGAAGCCAGTAAATATTTAAATTGTATTTTCCTACCACCATAAGGCAGCAGGATTTCGTTACCTGTTTTGGGATTGATTACAAAGAAATTCTGGGGATTTCCACTTGTAATCCGGTAAGTCAGTTTTTCATTGGTGCTGGAGTCCGGGTCCTGGGCTTGGATCTGAATGACGGATACATCCTTCGGGGAGTTTTCCATGACGGCTGGGTAATAGATGGGTTCAGAGGTGAGAGGGGCATTGTCATTCACGTCCTCCACTTCAATGTAGACTTCGATGGTCGTGTAGAGTGGGACGACCCCGTGGTCAGTCGCATACACCGTCAACCAGTAGGACTTGGTCGTCTCCCGATCGAGAATATCTGCTGTGTAGATAACTCCTGCAGAAAAACAGCAAGCAGAAGATCTCAGGAAGAGGATCAATGAAAAAACACATCTCTTTTAATTTGGCTGTACTACAGAAATGTACTCAGATTTATTAAATGCTTCAACATTACAAAAGATAAATATGTGCATATAATGAAAATAGTCACTGTTTCCCAAAACCCTGCTCAACATCTCAGTCCTTTGTACCACAAAATTTTTTTTGGGAAAAAAGATGGCTTTTCCTAAGTGTCCTAGTGTCACAACCAGTTTTCTGCTGGGACTGCAGCTGGCAGGGTAACAGAAGAAATGCCATCATCTTCTGCCAGTAGTGCGAGCTTGTATGAACTGTGGTAGAGGGAAATCACCACTGACAGTGAATTGCACAAGGGAAGGTGGCTACTCATTTAAAAATCCTGCCAGTGCCCTTGCTGAAGAAAAAGCCCTAGGGGACAGTTTAAAATAATCCATTCAAGTTCAGAAAATAGACAGCAAATTAAACATTGAGAAAAGTCATTGCACGTTGCCAAAATCCCAGATAACGAGCAATTGAAAGCTAGCCTTGTAGAAGCTCTTAGACGATCGGTATATTCTCCTTAATCACAGAGGAAGGAAGGGTTTGCCCACACTACTTACTGGTCTAAGACAACATTGGCTGTTTTCCTTTGTGCACCTAAGAAACTAGGAGAGAATGCATTTGTCTGTAACAGAGCGAAGGACTTCAATATCACAGTATCACAGATTTCTAGGTTGGAAGAGACCTCAAGATCATCGAGTCCAACCTCCGACCTAACACTAAGTACTCCACTAAACCATATCACTAAGCTCTACATCTAAACGTCTTTTAAAGACCTCCAGGGATGGTGACTCCACCACCTCCCTGGGCAGCCCGTTCCAATGCTTAATAACCCTTTCGGTAAAGAAGTTCTTCCTAACATCCAACCTAAACTCCCCTGTCACAACTTTTGCCCATTCCCCCTCGTCCTGTCACCATGCACGTAGGAGAACAGACCAACCCCCACCTCGCTACAGCCTCCTTTAAGGTAACTGTAGAGAGCGATAAGGTCGCCCCTGAGCCTCCTCTTCTCCAGGCTGAACAAGCCCAGCTCCCTCAGCCGCTCCTCGTAAGACTTGTTCTCCAGACCCCTCACCAGCTTGGTCGCCCTTCTCTGGACTCACTCGAGCACGTCCATGTCCTTCCTGTAGCGAGGGGCCCAAAACTGAACACAGTACTCAAGGTGCGGCCTCACCAGCGCCGAGTACAGGGGCACAATCACTTCCCTAGACCTGCTGACACTGCTTCTTATACAGGCCAGGATGCTGTTGGCCTTCTTGGCCACCTGGGCACACTGCTGGCTCATATTCAGCCGACTATCAACCAATACTCCCAGGTCCTTCTCAGCCAGGCAGCTTTCCAGCCACTCATCTCCCAGCCTGTAGCTCTGCTTGGGGTTGTTGCGCCCCAGGTGCAGGACCCGGCACTTGGCCTTGTTGAACTTCATACAGTTGACCTCAGCCCATCGCTCCAGCCTATCCAGATCCTCCTGCAAAGCCTTCCTGCCCTCCAGCAGATCGACACACGCACTTAGCTTGGTGTCATCTGCAAACTTACTGAGGGTGCACTGGACGCCCTCATCCAGATCATCGATAAAGATATTAAAGAGGACCGGCCCCAGTACCGAGCCCTGGGGGACTCCACTAGTGACCGGCCTCCAACCAGATTTGACTCCATTCACCACAACTCTCTGGGCCCGGCTATCCAGCCAGTTTCTAACCCAGCGAAGCGTACGCCAGTCCAAGCCCCGAGCAGCCAGTTTCTTGAGGAGAATGTTGTGGGGAACGGTGTCAAAAGTCTTACTGAGGTCAAGGTAAACCACACCCACAGCCTTTCCCTCATCCACCAAGCGCGTCACTTGGTCATAGAAGGAGATCAGGTTCGTCAAGCAGGACCTGCCTTTCATAAACCCATGCTGACTGGGCCTGATCGCCTGCTTGCCCTGCAAGTGCCGTGTGATGACCCTCAAGATAATCTGCTCCATGAGCTTTCCTGGCACTGAGGTCAAACTGACAGGCCTATAGTTCCCCGGGTCTGCCCTCCGGCCCTTCTTATAGATGGGCGTCACATTGGCTAGCCGCCAGTCAACTGGGACCTCCCCCGATAGCCAGGACTGCCGATAAATGATGGAAAGCGGCTCGGCCAGCTCCTCCGCCAGTTCTTTCAGTACCCTCGGGTGCATCCCATCCGGCCCCATCGACTTGCACACATCCAAGCTCCGTAGCAGGTCGCCAACCATTTCCTCATGGATAGCGAAGGCCACATCCTGCTCCCCATCCCCTTCCACCAGCTCAGGGCACTGGGTATCCAGAGAACAACCGGTATTGCCGCTAAAGACTGAGGCAAAGGCGGCATTAAGCACCTCAGCCTTTTCCTCATCCTTAGTAACTAGGTTTCCCTTCGCATCCAGTAAAGGATGGAGATTCTCCTTAGTCCTCCGTTTCGCGTTGATATATTTGTAAAAGGATTTTTTGTTGTCTTTAACGGCAGTAGCCAGGTTGAGCTCCAGATGAGCTTTGGCCTGTCTAATTTTCTCCCTGCACAGCCTCGCTACATCCTTGTAGTCCTCCTCAGTGGCCCGCCCTTTTTTCCAAAGATTATAAACCCTCTTTTTTCTGCTAAGCACAAGCCGCAACTCTCTGTTGAGCCAGGCCGGTCTTCTTCCACGCCGGCTCGTCTTTGGGCACGTGGGGATGGACCGCTCCTGTGCCATCACGATTTCCTTCTTGAGGAGCGCTCAGCCTTCCTGGACTCCTCTGCCCTTCAGAACCGCCTCCCAAGGGACTCGGCCAACCAGCGTCCTGAGCAGCTCAAAGTCAGCCCTCCGGAAGTCCAATACAGCAGTTTTACTGGTCCCCTTCCTGGTCTCGCCAAGAATAGAGAACTCTACCATTCAAGGCACCTTCAAGTCTACCTAAAGTGATTTAAGTAGCCATCCTACTCATGAAATGAGGACCAAACCCACCATGACTTCAGCAATATCAGAGAGAGGGCCCTTATACCAGGAAGACCTGCTAGCACTAAAAGACCTGCTAATATTTGTGTAGTCAGAGCCTTCACTGACTTTTAGTGCTGCCTGCAAACACACAAGGATCAAGTACACCAGCACCACACACGCATTCACACCAACATCAAAATAAGCAAGTGCCCTTTCCCGTAACTTCTGTGACACCTATCCCAAGAGCATTTTCCTCTTCTATCCAGCATTAAACCTTGGACGGCACATGAATATGATGGGTCTCAAGCTTGAGATAGATACATTGAAAGGACAGTTTCCAGCCAAGCAATTCAAGTCATTAATAGAGAGGAACTAGTGAAGAAGTAAGGCAAGAAACCTGAATTTAGTCCCAGATGTGCTTGATGCTACTTAGAACAACATCATCAGTTAATTATGGAGGGAAGTGGAGCTCTAAGATCAGTGCTAGCAAGGGAGGTAGGTGTCTTTTTTTGCCTTTAGTTTTTTGGTTTTTTTTTAATTATCAGAGCACCCTAAAATTTCCTAGGACATCCTGAAGTCTTAGAGAGGCTTTAAAGACCCTGGAATAGTCACAAATGATGCTAACCTCCCTGCCTGCATGTGAGAGGGGTTTCAGGCAGGCTTTGGGTGCCTCTTTTAGGTGCACAGGGTGTGGGATGCCAGGAAGAGCTCCTCCTCACTGGTCCTATCATGAATCCTTAATGGCATAAGTGAAGTTCAGCCGTAATTCACCTACTTTATTCCTTGCCCCTGTCTTACAAGTTATGCATCAAATTTGGCTTTGTAGATAGCAACAATTATTCCATTTATGACACTGGATGAAGCCATGACCTTTGGTTTAAAAGTGAATTGGAAAGGCTATTCCATTTCTTGAAAAGCAGCCATGAAAATGATGGCCCTGCGCTTGTGAGACATCAGCAGAAGGAACTGATTTGATGGCCTGATAGAGCTTCTGATCTGTAACGATCTCAACAGCCCTGGTGTGAACTTCCCTGGCCATTTGATAGCAGAACCCATCCTATGCTCAAGGCTACTGGTGAACTTACTGCATTGCTTTTATAATGGGTAGCAGCAAGAGGCAAAAGAGGTAACTTCCACCCTCAGGGACCACCACTCCCCAGCGTAAGACAGAAAGTTCCCTGAGTGAGAAGAGATGGTGCCTGTCCCCAGGGAGTCAGGCTCCAGATCATGATGTCCCCCATCCAAATCTGTGCTGGGCGGGAGGCAGCACAGGATGCACCAAATGGACGCCTGTTGTATTAGTTCTTGTCTTCTAGAACAACTCTTCTTTTTTATACTTTTTTCAAGTTTGGATTTTTTTATTAATTTTTTTTAACACTAGTCTGAACTGGCAGGTATTTTCCTACAGTTTCATCAACCATACAGAGAGAAGAAAGAGAAGAAGGAGCAGTACCAGCTCCAGACAGGTTTGGGGCTTAGGTCTCTTTGCAGTAACACCAGGCCCATGTCCTTCTTGCTCGTATTATTCACCCAACAAAGGTGAGCAACACGGCACTGGAGGACAAAGGCAGACTGTATTCCAAATATTTTTGTCAGCAGCAGGCTGTGCTACATAATGACTTTCTGTAGAAACATGGGTGAAATATGTAGCAAAGTGTGATGAAAATGCCTGGAAGTCCAGAAGAGAAATTACATCGCCGGGATGAGAAGAGCCCATAATAAACAACACCCCGTTGAAATAAATAAATAAAATAAATCCACGTGGGCAAGGATGAGGCAAAAAATGATGAACACTGGTGCTTCTAGAGATGTTGATTTATTCAGATGACAAGAAGAATTATTTTAGATCTTTGAGCAAAAATTGAAATGAGGGGGGATTTCCCCCAGTGCAAGCAAGGAAGGTTTTAGCAGATTAACCTCTGTTTATGAAGCTGAATTTCACCAATATTGAACTGATAATAAATCTATCTTCCGAGTCTTTCCTTCATTTTATGACTCCTGGCAACAGTTCCTTTCCATTTGTGTATTTCAGAAGGAAAGGATGATGAAACAAGTGTTAGCAGCTGCCAATGGGTCTGCTACACTGATTCTTCCTTTTACTTTTGATTTATTAAAAGGTCCCAGATACAGATTAATTCCTTTTGCTCAATATGTCTTGTCATTTAACCTGTCAACACACAGCGGCTTGATGGATAGAGAAGGAGGTCTTTGTTTCCTTTCAGGTTTTCCATGTGGAGACCCTGTGTCAGCCCTCGGATCCCCTTCCCCTTCTACCTCACTCTCAAATGTTCCAAAGTTCCCCCTTGATGACTTCCTAAGCGTGGGTCTGAAGTTTGTACCCACAAGAACACATACAGGAATATTTAACCAATATCTCCATGTAGATTTGGGTAACGCCTTTCAAGCACATGTCAAATTTCATTTTCAGATGAGGTGCTAACTCTGAAGACTGGTGATGCCATTTAATTATCACCATTTCTTCATCACCCAAGGAAAAAGGCTGATAGTGCTGGTATTAGAACAGCAAGATATTCCCTGGGGCTTTCTACGGGTAGGCCCTGGGGTACCTGAGGTTAGCCGCGTGAAAGTATAGAAAAGGATGAGAATATCCCTGTATAAGACCACAAGAAAATCAGAAAAGACCTCACTTATTTCAAAGTTTATTGCTATTAACAGATACTAAAGAAGGCCAAAAGCTTATTTTCAGGTACAGGAGGACAGAGAGGAGGAGAGGGCTCTGGGAGCAGCCGTAAAGCTCTTCTGGGATAGTTTTTGTGGTAAACTCTTCCCAGCTGCCTGCTAATTAGAAGAGAAACATGAACAAGGTAATGACACCTGAGCTAAACAAATCATGAAAAAACAAGAAATATCAGCAGAGATCCTGAAAATTTCGAAGTCATTAAAAAGAGAAGTTCACGATTTTGCAGACGCATTTATGAATGAGGCAGAAAAGCAGATGTTCCCATCCACCGGGATGCTCCATCAGGGAGACACTACTGCATTGCCACACGGGGCAGCTGAAATCCAGGTGAGCGGGCTCGAAGCCAGCTCTTTACATCCCCCTCAGCAAGAACTGCCTGATTTTGCAGTATCCCTAAAGAACTGAAGCCAGCACTTCCTCGGGCCGCTGGCACCCTCAGAAATAAAGCCGGTCATCCATCAGAACAGCAGTGCCACAGATATGCTATCCACTGCAATCCTCAAAATCCATTTGTCCTATGTGATCTGCAAAGCACAACGTGCATTATGAACGCTCTAAGTGAAAAATAACAACAGAGTGCACTAATCTCTGATTAAAATCCTGGTCACATTTATATGTAAATGAAGTGCAGCCCTCGGGCTCGGCAATGTGCCAGCAACGCAAAGGTTGTGCGCTTGTTTCTCTTAAAGGCTTGTTTTCCCTCTTTCCCCAGGAAAATAATGGGGTAATGTTTTCTGCATGGCTCCTGCAAGTGGCACGCAGTGAGGGGCTGCATTATGACGGGTGAAGGCAAAAAGGCAAAAAAAAAAAAAAAAAAGGCATTGTGAAGCTAGTGGCTATTAAGCGGACAAAAATCAGCAAACTGGATTTCCTTCTTGCCTCTCCCACTGATTTGCTGCCCATCTTTCAGCAGACCACTTTAAATGACACAGTCCACTCAAAAATTATCGGAAAGTTATGTATTTACTACAGCCACAGGAAACCCAAGAGGCTCTTAAAACAAAAAAGGATTAGAGAGAAGCATTATTTCTTTCCTAGCCTCTTTTTGCCCCCTGCTTGTTTACCTTACACGTCTGACAGTACTTTGTGTATAGGTCGCGTGATGAATGAACCTGCCACAGCTCTGGAAGAGAGTGTTTACTGGAGCTGTCAGTCCGCGTGTTTACATAGGTGCCCATCGCCATGGATATCTGCTTCGCACATACGTTCCTCCTAAGAGTCACACCATCCTTCATGAATACCCTCAATAGCGCAGACACTGAAAGGAGTTCAATTCTGTTTAGTTTTTTTTGGAAGGCAAGATTAAAAGACAACTTGGTGGTCTGTAAGAAGCCGGGCAGGGAAAAGACAGAGGAGAATAACGAGGCTCTTTAATCTCGCTGAGAAAAGCAAATCGAGGTCTGATGGTTGAGAGTTGATGTCAGTAAAAGGAGAGTGCAAACACGCACCGCGGAGGATACCTGGCAGGAGCACCTGCGTGATGGAGACGGGCCAGAATCTCCCACTGTTTGGCGTCTTGGTACTGGGATGAGCCACTGTAACCTATTCTCCTACCCACCCATTGTTATTGGCATAGATACAGAAATATTTTAGTGTGTGATTTTGCTGAGTGGCTCAGTAGCCTGTGTTATAGAAGTTGTCAGTGGAAGTCGTCATAATCTCATGGTTTCAGCAAATGAACAAGGCAGGCTCCTGAGCAGACAGGATGAGGACTGACTTGGAAGAATGAGCCACGCTTCCAAAGACTTCTACCAAAAAATTACTACAGAGATACCTTAGCTATTTCTTTTTCAAAATACTGCAGTGATTTTGCACAGGGGCACCCCGCTTAATGCCATCAGCTCTCCTCAGTCATTCAGTTGAGAAGAGTGTCAGAGACAAGATCATAGAATCATAGAACCATTAGGGTTGGAAAAGACCTCCAGGATCACCTGGTCCAACCATCCCCCTACCACCAATGTCACCCACTAGACCATGTCCTTAAGCACCAGGCCCAACCTTTCCTTGAACACCCCCAGGGACGGTGACTCCACCACCTCCCTGGGCAACCCGTTCCAATTCCCGACCGCTCTTTCTGAGAAGAAATGTCTCCCAAATTCCAACCTAAACCTCCCCTGGTGCAACTTGAGGCCATTCCCTCTAGTCCTATCACTAGTTATCTGCAAGAAGAATGACCTGCACCTCAAACTGGGAAATTAGGAAGGGCCAGATGAGGTGAACAGCCCAGACCCTGACCCAGCAGCGGCCACAGAGGTGGGCAGGAGGAGCGGTGGAGGCAGCAAGGGCAGAACCTGTCCCCATTAGGAGCTGCCTGGAGGTGAGCCCACGCCAGCAGACCCACAGTGCTCCCACCTGCTGGGTGGCTCTGCGAAATGAATGTAGGAGTACAGCACGCCCCTTCCAACCAAAGCCAGCTCCTCGCCAGTGCAAATGTGAGGTCTGAGTAGTTATAAAAATGCATAAGCTTTAGGAAGGACTGAGAATCATGCACGCACCTTCTGGACCTACAGACTCACCACCACTGTGTGCCAGGGCCACTTTGGTTTGTGCCATGAGAAGTGCTACAAAAAAAGCATTTCCAGAGCCCTAAGTGTGCATCTCCCTCCTCCAGCTTCAAAACTAAGGGGATTCAGTGCAAAACTGCTACAAAGTAGAAGCTGGTCTCTGCCCAAATTAAAATGACGGGAATGAGGCAGAGTCAGGAATGAATACTGACAAGAAAATATTCAGGACTCTGTTTCATCACTCAGTTTCAAAGGAAGAAAGGAAAAATCACTGATTCTGAAATACCACTAACTATTCATGACCCTCAATCAAAGGCTCTGCCAGTCTCCCGGTAGTAAACACAACACCTTGTTTGTCACCGAGCCGCCACCCAACGGCCCTTGCTTGCATTTCCTTGTTGAAAGAAAAGAAGTAAGCAAAAAGACACAGATTAAAGCTTTATAATGACATTTTTTTTTCAGGTTTTCAGTATAAAGCACAGAGGCACAGAGGGGAAGAAGGCGTTTACCAAGCTGCTTTGGCCTCCCTGAGATGAAGTTTCTGCAGCCACCTCTTAGTACTCCTACCACCAGCTGCTGCCGTGCCCAGAGCCGGGGTCATGCAGAGATTTGTGAGTCCCACCCAAATGTCAGAACTAGTCCAGATTCCTCACAGGGAGCAACTACATGATTTCTGAAGGGTGTTTACCAGAGAGCTAACGTAGGCAGGAAAAGTATAAAAATTATGGAAGCCCTTAATTCATCAAACCAATGAACATAAAACCAACTAAAATAGCATGATTTATAGACGGGAATTACACTTCCAATAAAGAAAGGAAATTTATGATTTAAAGAAAGCTGACATTACGCCTAGCGCATACACTGTTTTATTTAGGTACTTCACATGAAATGGCTCTGATGTGTATAAAAGCCAAGTGTATACCTCTTTTAGAAGATATTTCTTCCATTACCTCCATTAAGGGTAAACTGTAAATATAACCTAAAGGACTGAACGGCTTTATAGTGACGAAGATGCGCTCTGGATCTGAGCACCAGTGCCTGACAGAATGAGAACACTGGGGCCACTGGAGCCAGTGGGACTGAGAATAAACCACACGTTATATTCACCCCTTTTCAAGTCCCCTCAAGCCGTGAATCACCAGGGCCAGACCCGACTACAGACGGCAGCATCACATCAACCACGAACTCCACCGGAGCGTGAAGGCGGCCGGCCGCTTGTGCCACCCACTGCTCCCAGCAGGCAGCTCTGGAAATCAGGCTCCTTATTCTGGTGATTAAATGCTATCGCAGGACCTTCATTTGAGCCCCCCCACTGTGCAAAGTGTGTCCTCCCATTTTTACTTTATTGCATGAATTTTGTAAGCTTTAATACATATTAAAACGCAAACCCAGCTCCTATTGAAGTGAATAGAAATATCCCCATTGACTTAAACGGAGATTAGATCATGGCAAGGAACGAGTCCAAAAGCAATATTAACTTTGTGAGGTTATACCTATGTAGAACTTTCTAATATTCTTTTGTCTGGTTCAATTGTAAAACATACATAATAAACCATGTTCGTCAAACAATGCAGGACAGGTAACACTCCTGCCTAGGGCTTAACTTTTAATTTTCTCTTTTTACTGATGTTTTGAATGTACAAATCTGCTGTTACCTCAAAATGCAGTTTCTGCAGTGGATATTATATTCAAGTTCCCAGGGCAGTAAAAGAGAATTAAAAATCCAATCCTCAGCAATGTTATTTCAACGGACACTGGATTAGTCTGCAAACACACCTTTTATCCGGTTATTGCATGCGATTGCATTAATATCACATCCAGTCAGGACCGTGACAAGGACATTAACATTGCTGTTAGTAAATGTAATATATCTGCATGCAAGAGATAGATAGGTTGATAACGTGAAGGTTTACAGCTCTTACTCTCCATGACATGCCACCATACATTTTAGGGGAAACTTCAAGTGTGGACTCTTTCCGAAGGCTGCTGGGGTGTGCACAGCCTTTTGGGTGTACCTCGGGGCTGCAGACAGCTTTCACTCATAAAACCAAACACAGCCATGCAATGGTTTAGACAAAACATGCCCAGTTAGTCAGCAAAAAACAGATCAAGTACAGGACAATTCGTTAAGTATGGAAACTCCAACTAACCTCTGAGGTTTTTGGCCAGCCAACTGAGGTGAGGGATACCCCGTATGACTTGGATACACGGTGTAATTGCACGGCGGGTCTGGCAGGGGTCTTTAAATCAGGTGCAGCCCCATCAGCACGGCTTTTGTGGGCCTGACCCTGACACAGGGCTGGGGACAGTGTCCCAGCTGAGCACAGACCCTGGCCAGCCCTGCCTCAGGCTGCAAAACATAAATGTAACTTCATTTGCCATGGCTGGGGGGAACTTCAGCTACTTAAAGGTAATACTCAAGCTTAGGTCTGGCCAGTGCCCTCTCAAATCAAAATATCAATAATAAGAGGGAACATATGCATTTTTCCATATTTTTTGCACATATATGTACATCTGAGGCAAGTTACAAGGTGAATGTTATGCCCTGAACTGACAGTGCAACCCAGCACCAGATCTGGGTTTTCTCACGGGACTGAAAGGAGCTCCCCAGGTCTGACAAGGCAGCACCGAGCCCGTGGCACTGCAGAGCTCCTGGTAAACAGCACCTTCATGGCACTGGAATTAAGGCACATCTCAGGTTAGGTGCCTGACCTTCCACGTTACTTAGCTTTTGAGGTTTGAAGGTAAAGATTTCCTTCTTTACTTTCAAACGACTTAAACCCAATGTGTCACGTTTTCTTTGCTTGCTGTGTTTGGGGCACGGAGGTGGAAAAAAAGGCTTACAACTTCAAATCAAAATGAGCTATCGCTTAAATATGACATCTTCAAGGTCGTTTACACATCAATTTCAGAGCAATTTTCCAAACATATCATCAAGACACTGAACCAGACACCTAGTCAAATAAATTCTCTATCTTCTTCCATTTATGAATTAAATAAAATAAGATGTGCCAACATTTAAACCTGACTAGACTTTATTATACTTTCTGTACCTTCCATCACAGCCCTCTATTTATTCGAAGAAATACGCATATGCTGCTTGCTTTAATGCTTTTTTGCTTGGGAAAAAAAAAATCATAAAGATAATCTTATATGGATAAACAAAAATACACAGTGGGACATCTCCAGAAGAACCAAATTGCCTTCAAAAGCACAAATACTATAAACCCCCCGCATTTACGAATAATCTCTGTCAAAGCCTCACACACTCCATCACTGCCAAGCAGCGCACTAAAACCCTGCAGTAAAACCAGGCTGTGAGGATCTGGGAAACCCCAGCGATGACTGTATGCTACCACGTGCTGCTTCCCACTCGGTGCAGTCGGAGAGTGATGGGACCGAGCATAAAGCTGCTCTGACAGACAGGATGTGCTGCAAGGCTGGGCGGCTTCAGCCGTCTCCTTCAACCTTTACGGACAAGGGCTGCTGTGTTTTGGTCACCGAGACACAGCAAAAGGCGATGCCTATTTATGGGATCTGCTTTCTGCTATTTGCTGGACATGTGCAGGCTCATTTTTTTTCAGCCAGCAGAGCAACCAGAACAAATGAAAAGTGCAATATTGTGGCTGTGGTGGGTGTCTCCCCAAATTCAGACACCTCAGGCACTTGTAAATGCTAGAAGGAAGATGTAATGGGGTAACATTTGCTTAAGGTAACTCTAAAAGGTCAACAGCTGACTGTATAATTTCATTCTATTGACAATGCTGTTTTTGTTTGTTTGTTTGTTTTTAAGCACTTGTGGCTACTGGGTTTCCAGCTACACACGAATTATAAACTGTGAGCTCTCTCCTATATTACAGCACATTTCTATACATTTATGCCTCTGTATCTGTTTGTCTCTCCAGCAAACTGAGCTCTGCTTTGTTTCCTGAGCCTGGCTCGGATTATAAAACTCACCTGTGCAGCCCCCCAAAGGAAGGGGAAAGGACCAAAGGAAACCCACAGCCGGTATCAGCAGAAATTCTCCCATTGTTAGCACCAACAATGGAAGTTGTTAAACCTCGATAATAACCCGCTCGCGTGGAGGCACTTTTTCACAAAGGGCCTGCCTAATGCCCAGAGTAACCCAGATTTTCTGTACATCCTCTTTAGTAGATTAATAAAGAGATCAAAGTCCGACCCATGTGTCCTCTGCCAGGAGGACTGGGAAACTATTTTAAAAAGAAGGGTTTGCTCCCGGTTATTTTAGAAACGAGATCAGAAGCAGAGCAAAGCCAAAGCAGGAAGAGGAGACAGAGAAAAAAGGCACGGGATGCTCAAAAGGATCCTGATGAAAGTCCTGGCCTGAACAACAGCAGCAAGGGACTTCTGTGCAGGTTCCTCTTCCTTTACGAAGAGCTTTGCACCTTTTGTGTTGCCTACTGTAAGAGGGATTGTTTTGGGAACCCTTCTACTAAATCTGTCCCAAGCAGCTTCAGCTTTTTATACCTCTGGGGAGGGACTGAAAGGCACTGGAGGCAGCTCCGTGGCGGAGCCTGGATGCCAGGGGAGGCTCCCTGGTGCTCTGTGCCTGCCCTCCACCATGATGCCCACGGAGGACATGTGGAGCTGACTCTACCTGGGCTGAAATAAAGCATAAAAGGACATCGACTCCTCTGATGGATCTCAATGCCAAGCAGAGTCAGCCTGGGATGGCTGGCCAGGGTAAACAAGGGACTGTCAGGAATACATCTCCTCATAAAAGACTTTCACCTTGGAACTGAGTTTTTATTATACTGGAAATAGAGTCTTTTTTGTTTTTCCTCCTTTGCTGCTGTTTCTTTCAGCTGCCTGTCAGCCCACAGCAAATGGGTAGCCCTCTGAAAAGAGTAATAACATCAACCCTGAAATACGCCTTTAACTTTTTCTCTATCCAAAAATAAACCCAGAGGAGTAGTCAAACAGGAGAGAATGAGTACCTCTGAAAGGGGTTTAATAGTCACGCTGTGTTCGAACACAAACGCTGCGGGGAAGAGGCGAGAGTGATGCACAGCGTAAGCACCGGAGCACCGCTTAACCCCTCTGCCAGGCACAGCGGCATTCCCTCTGTCGGGAGACACCGCACCTGACTCTGGAGTCTACTTTACAAAGCATGTCAAAAAATCGGAGAAGGTATAAAAAGAAGAGCTCCACAAACAGTATGAGAAGCGGAGAGAATGATTTACAGTAAGAGAGTTTAAGACTTCGATCTGCTAAGCTTATTAAAAAGAAGATGGAGAGAAAATTTGATTATAAAATCCATGCAAAGTTCATGGGGAAATATGGGAAACTAAAGGGCTCTTTAATCTAACAAAATAAGGTGGAGCAACATCTAATGATTGGAAACTGAAGCCAGGAAAAATAAAATTAGCAATCAGCTTGATACCCTACTTTATTATTTATTTTTCTAAAGTGGGTGATTAATTCTTGGTATAATTTTTCCACTCTCCAGATATCTGCAGATGAGGTCTACAAGCTGCTGGGGGAGAAAGATTTTGTGGAAAAATGTATGATATGCTTCTGTCAGAGGAAGACTACTAAATAGAGAGGTAAGAAGATTAAATATAATAGGCAGTATTATATTATATCCAACATAAGCGGGATGAAACCAGACAATCTGGTCCCTTCTGGCCTTTAAGCAGGCTGAATCTGCAAACACTGTCCTGCTGCACTTACTGAAGGATCCTGGAGAAAGGGGGTTCCCTGGATGGTGCTGGGTGGCTCCCAAATTGCCTGGCTTGATCCCCCTGACCGCCATTTGGTTGTTCCAGAAGTCTCTGAATTGCCATCCCCACGGAGGGGAAAAAACATATATCGTGAAAAAAAATCCCCTTCCCCACATTAAAATCCTCACCACCAAAATAGTTATGTCTGTAGAAACATACCATGTCCTACACTGGGAGGTGATTTGGGATTCAAAGCAGAAGTTGCACCACGCACAGCGAAATGCACAGTTCCCAAGCACGCAGATGTGAGGTGGGCGCCCAACAGCACTGCCCAGGTGGGCACCGAGTGTGACTGAGCCCAGCAGCACCAGCAGTCGCTTCCCTTCTCTTTTTGTAAGGGGTTAAGCCAGAAGCTTACTTGTATCTTCTCACCGGGTCATGCAAGAAACCCTGTTCTGGAGGTGTGCACAAGGCATTAGAAGCAGCACAGCTGCTGGAGGTGAACCCTGGTGAGCCTAGAGCAACGTCCGTCATTCCGTCCATGCCGAGCACCGGGCCAGACAGACGTGCAGCAAACGGCCTGGTCCCCTTCTGTGCTTGAGTAGAAACTCTCAGATGACAAGAGACTCTTACACAGCAAACCTGGCTTCGTAAGAACAATTGTTTGCTCACTCCTGTGTTTCTGAAAATAAATCTTCCGATGGATAAGGGCTCTCTAGGCAGCGTACTTCATAAATATTTTCCATGATGTAGCAGAATATTACTGTTTTGCAAGGCTTTATGCCGTGAAACACAAGTTGGATGCACTGAAACCTGCAGCTTTATCTAGACCCGTTTGCAGGGATCTCCCCGGGACTAGAAAATGCAAGTTTTCCATCTGTATCACAGAACTGTGTACGGGGGCCAGGGTAGCAACAGACAGCATGTCAAAGAAGAGGCATCTTATTTTGAATTGGGATTACTGTATGTACTGTACAAACCACTCGGAAGCAAAGCTTTCCATGTTTTCTTCAGTACACTTTCAGCTGTACTCTCTCCTCTCCCCTCTAAAGAGGCTGAGAAAGAGAATCCCCCTTTCATCCTCCACGTCCAGGGAGTGTAAAAACACCTCAAGCTGCTGCTTCTGCTCCAGGCAGGAATCTGGGTGGCTGCAGCAGAGGAAAGGCAGGAGGATTGCCTGAGGGCCAAAATTTAGTTCAGGCCTCTGAAGGAAAGATCACTTGCCAAAGCCAAGAAGATTAGGAGCATCTCTTGCCATTCACTTCAGGAAGGATATGAGTTCAGTTTCCTTCCTTGAACAGACACAAGAGTGGTTCTGGTCTCACTCCTAAGCATACCAATAGGTCTTACACCCCAGACCTCTCTCACTACTGGCGCATTACCCTCCACAAAGAAGTCCCCAAGGGATATCCTTTGCATGAATGCTGCACCTCTGCAGGGAAACCACAGTGCCATCACGGTCTTGCCCATGCTGTCATACCTGTTGTATCCCAAGGAGGCCACAGCCACTTACAGATGGTTGATAATAAATAAAGTAAAATAAAATTTAAAAAATAAAAGGGCGAAAGAACTAGAATTGATTTCCATGCTGGATTTTTTCCAAAACACTTTGAGCAATCTTGTGGCAACTCTGCAGGAAAACGCTGCACATGATCATTAAGGGAGTCAGAACTTTAATTTTCTACCTTGTGTAAAGTGTGGCGGAAATGGAGCTGGGGTTATAACAGCAAACCTAGCACAGACCCTAAACAAGCAGACAGTAATGACATTTCTGTTTCACTCTCCATACTCTGCGTGATAATAAATCGAAGGGTCAAAGAGTATATGGGAATATACCAGAGTGTATTAGTGGAAAGTACTATTCTTTTAATCTTCTGGTAGCTTTAGTCTGAAATTTATCATCTTCAGAAGTATTCTAAAGGTAGAATACTCTTCTTCAGACAAGAAAACAGAAGGAAGCTGAGATACACAAGGGACTGTGGCAAATCAGAGGATCACGATAAAAGCCTTCAAGCAGACAACCCTACCGTGATCATTGGGAATGGTGCCAGTGACTCAGTGGGTGCTTCCTTTTGGCCCAGAACAGAGAGAATCAAATAAATGTGCTGTGGCTGCGATTCTCCTAAGTACTGTCTTTCATGTCAGACAGAAAACTCAGACCTTTATCTCACCAGAGTCCTCAGAAGTCATGGTACTTTCTGCCAGCTCTCCCTGCCCACCCTTCCAGGAGATGATGTGGCTCCGTTCAAGGGGCCGGGAAGCAAAGAGGGCAGTCTGGCATCTGAGGGGTACCGAGGCATCAGCATCTGCCCAGATGCTCCCTTCCCATTCAGGGTAAGGCTCTAATGGACTCAGTGGAAATAAGCACTGTATTTCCCAGCTGGTGTATACATACACGCACAGGAACTGCAGCAGCTCAATTTTAGAGTCTCTTATGATGAGGCAGACTGAGCTCCCTAAAGAGGTGGGGAAAGTCAACATCTTGATAAAGCAAATAATGAAATGTTGCAGTACCAATATACATTCTCTAGTCCCTTGAGAGAAACCACAAGCATGAGACGTAATAAAAGAAGACACAGAAAATAAGGGCTTTGTTGTGGACACAACCCTTATGTGCTCATTATGCACTGCAGTGACTTTTGTCTCTTTCTGACACTTATACACCTTTGTGTGATGTTGTATATATGTACAGACAGATAAGATATGTGTGAAAATACGTATACATACACTTGCACATACATCTATCCTAAATGAAAGAGGGCAAAAGAAGTGATTTATTTTCATTCTGTAAATGGCCAGACCATAAACACATAGTAGGCTTCTCTGCATGGCTTGCCTTACATCATCAGATGTAGTTTAAAGCATTCGTAAGCACTTAACATTTGAATTGGCATTTGTGAATATTTTAGCTTTTAAACACTTCCTTGTATTTTATGCTGTAAATTCTTAAACATTCAGTAGTACCAGTGTGGGCTTTGCCTACGGCTAATCTATAGGCTGCACTTAAGACAGAAAAAATCTGTCTATTTATACACAATTTTGAAATGGAGTTTATTTTTTCCTCTTTGAAATACATCAATTTGAGCAAATCTTGAAAAGGGTGATTCAATTATTTATTTATAATGCAGCTTGGCCAACTGTGGAAGCAATAAAACCATCCAAACAAAAACCAGGAAATTATCCCAGATCCAGGAGCAGGAGCAAGCATGGCTCCCTCTAATTGAGTTTCCTCCGTTCTTATCTTCTATAGATCCCTTAGATTGTTTTCCAATTTTCATTTCCATTTCTTCCATTAAACGCCTCTAACCTATGACCTCCATTTACTGCCACCCATTTATCTTCCGCTTTTAATTGAGATGTAACTTGTCCACTTGTCCAGAGCTGAGCACTAAAACTCTGACAGCATGCTTGATAAATACTGGCTTCCTTCAGCAAAGCTTACTTGGGAAAGCGCAATTCAGAACTCGACTTGAACATCACTAAAATGGGGTTTACCTTATAAACATACCGCAGTGAAGACAAATAGAGCAAATAATAATATCCTTGGTTTGATTTGCTTTTTCCAATACAAGACTGGATTAGATTTGTTTTGACCCTGGGATGGTGAGGGGTGGCAGGGCGAGTGGGAAGACAACAGATAAGGCAAACTTTCAGCAGTCAGTCATTTCTTACTTTAAAATAGAATAATTTTAAATGTGGTGGTTTTCAATCAATCTCCCTCCCCCTGAGATTCGGCATACAGGAATTTTGGAAGGATGGCATTGTTTAGAAAACAGTTAGGCCTTATACAACATCACTGCAGGAACTCTTGGCAAACATGCGTGAACTCCCACCATCCGGGTGCCTCTGTACCATTTAACCAAGGGGCAAGGCCAACATTAGGAGGGTCAGAAACACAACACAAAACAAAGAGTAAAGCTCCAGCTACTAAGCAGTCGCTTTAATCCTGTGGAGTACTTCTAAACTAAAGCCAGAGAGAACTGAACAGCAAAAGCTTAGCCTCTTGGAGCAGCACAGTAAAATGAATACTACACCCCAGGCCACTACTAAATTGTAAAAGTTAAGAAAACATACTGTGGTCAGGCATTCAATCACTCAAAATAAATAGATGAATCACTCCCCAATTACTCTAATGGCTTGATGTTTGCACCAGTGATACCAAGGAAAACATGACTTTGCTGGAGTCCTGAAGGCGAACATCCAGGAGGAACGTTCTTCATCCACAACCATCGTAGCAGGGCCTGGGCTGGAAAGCACCACGGTCAAAACACCTGAACGTGGCGCTCTCCTATTTCATGCCACCTAGGTGTGACTGAAAATGGTGCTGACGCAGCCCAGACAGCTTCAAATTAAGGTTAAAACTTGGCAGTGACAGACAGAGAGGTGCAGCCCCAAGGCCCTGAGCAGGCTACATGAATCACACCAGGGTTGTGGTGCCTGAGGTCTGCCCAGCACGGCAATGGCTGCCAGAGTCCACGCTAGGCCTCTCCCCAGACACAGTGCGGAGGGGAAAAAGGTGTCAAGAGAGGTTGGAGAACTTTGGGTAAGAGCCAAAGGCATCCAGGAACAAGAAATAGGAGCTGCTCTATCTAATTTTCTGAAAGAAGGTGACAGGCAAACCAGCTCTTTCCCCTGTTGAGCAGTAGAGCCTCCAAAAGTGGAACCAAGGGATATTGTGCTTTGTATGGGTGCCATTTACACAGATACTGATGGATAATCAGGTGTGTACGTGGCTCCCAGCAGAGCAGAATATTGAACTTTATATTACAGCCATCTATAAGCTGAACATTTCCCTGTGTCTGGCTGTCTGCCTGCCACCATGAATCCCATCTGAGGACCATGTCATCCATCACCTGCATGCCCAAACTGACTCTCAGAGCCTTCAGTCTGGCTGGTACTGGAGCAAGTTGGTTGGCACTTCTGCTACCTGTCACCCTGACCATGGTATTGAATGGCAGCACGGTCTTGGCTTTAATCCCAGTTGACAGTTCCAAGGGGAACTGGTCTCTTAGAGAACCACTGCTTGGGGCCCCTCTAGTGATGACTCCAGAATGGGACCTGTCAATGAGCTTTATGGACACGGCCTCATCACCAGTACTGTCATAAAGCTTGTGAACCTGTATGCTGATGGAAGAGATCTTGGGAAGACCCAGTGGCATTACTTCAGCTGGTCAGTAATTTTTAAGCAACACATAAGGTCATGGCAAGGAAGCTTTGATGGAATGGTCTTTGTAAGGGACTTGAAAGCACAAGGAAAAGGAAAGCAGGGGCTGGGGGTTAGGAGAGACCATGGTTGGTCATTACAGAGAGCATCGCTCCGCGAACAAAACGAGGGGAGGCGGCAATGGCACTGCAAGGACATTGGCATTCCTGGCATAAGCCCCCCTTAATTTGCTCGCCACCAAACAAGCATCGGGTGCCACCTAATTAAAACACCAGTTCCAGGAGGTGACATCCAGCATCATGAATCAAACGAAACATCTGCTAATTCTTACAACAGCGAGACAAAACAAGCCAAAAAATGGCAAAACAAACACAGATACACAGACATCACTAACTTTGGCACTCACATCCCCACTGAACATAAGAAGCATCTAAAATTCCCACATTATTAACTAGCGCATCTTCAGTTTAACTGATCGACCGTGCAAATTTGCTACAGCACATGTTCAGCGGTTCAACGGGAAAAAATGGATCAAGTTTTCTAAAAGTGGGTGAACGCCTCACCGCACAGCATTGCACCGCAGAGGGGAAGCCTCCCTCGAGCTCGCGCAGTCTGACGGCACAAGCTATTAGCTCGGATGATTGAAGGACTGGAGTATGCAGGAATCTCAATACATGCATGGCCTATAATAGAAAAATGCACAGTGTGTTCTCCCCAGCGACAAACAGATGCTTTATTTTTCTTTCTGCTATAAATAATTGTTGTTGTTTTTTTTAATAGGTATAGATAATCAGGCATTTACATGGTTTCCAGCAGAGCAGCAATATTAAACTACTACGTTACAGCCATTCATAAACTGAATACATTGCTGGAATTACTTTTTAGTGTCATTATTATCCAACAATCTCTACAATATGTGTTGTTACCACAGCAGTAAAGTGATTAGATTCTGAACATTGCTGGAAATCTGTAAGTAACACCATGGTAGTGAATCCTGAGCAAAATCAGGCATTTAAGGAGAACTTTCTGACACCATTTGCACGATTCTTTCACCAGCAAGATTTAATTTACTTGGTTTAACCCTGCAAATGAGCCTACAGCACAGGTGTGTAATGGCACTTTTTTAAGTGTCTCATTTCAACACATAATCTTGTTAACGCTTTGTTAATTCTTATGGCCTCTCTTCTCACTACTCTTACACAAACCGATTGCTTGTCTTACTTTGAAGTTGTCTTTTTTTTTTGCTCTACTGTAAGACCGTACAGGCAGAGGCTGTGTTTAACCTGAATGAACCCTCTGGAATGTAACTTTGCTTCCTTGCTCTGGGACTGATTTTTAAGCAGCATTTTGTATAAAAGATGTAATCAGAAACCGAGCAAAAAGACAAAAGATATTCTACATCTACTTCAGAGATCACTAGGTCAATCTGGCACTAGGGCTGGAGATACATGAGGGCACTTTGGAAGTGCTGCAGAAGGAAAATCCTACAGCAACCTCTAATGACCTATCTATGCTGAGTCAAAGAGAAAAAGAGCATCTCTCTTTTTCTTTTTTTTTTTTTTCCCCCCCTATGATGGAGAAGAAAATAGGAATTTCAGGAAGGGATAATATGCAAGCTGATTGCAGCAAGTTGCAAATGAACTAGTGGGGGGTATCTGGGAATAGACACTAATTTCCATTCCAACAGGAATGGAAGTTTCCGTATTAAAGGGTATTATTTCTGAGCAGTCAGCACAGAAGGAGAAGCTGGTGCAATAAAACACATGAAATTTCTAAGTGATCAGGAACAGAAGGAAAGAAGGAAAGTAACCGAGGCTGCAGTCCTGCTAAATACTAAGATGGGGGGATATGGAGAAGATGCAGCTGCCAAGGCAGTCGCTGAACAACACACTTCAGAGATAAGAGGCACCAGCCATTCTTCGAAGAAATCGTAGCTGCCAAGAGCTACAGAGAAAAGAGTGAATTGAAGGGATAGAGGGGTCAGCTGCAGTGAATACAAAAACAAGTCAAGGCCAAGGACAGGCATGACGCTTTGGGCTTTGGCCAGGAGGTGATAATTTGTGGGTTTAGTTAACTGCCATCTCAGCGGAGTAGAGAGGGCAAAAACTCGATGAGAAAAGAGAGAGTTGGCAGCGAGAAAACGAAGGCAGCCAAAATACAGAGCAGGAATAAGGAGCTTGGGTAGGAGAGAAAAGGAGAAGGGGCGTCTGGCAGGAGCAGATATGCTTGGAGAATTGTGGGTTTTTCCCAGTCTAGGGACACAAAGGCAGATCTGAAAACTGAAGTGATGCCAAGGGAGAAAACAGGGTTAGGTGAGGTGGCAGGAACAGCCGTGAATGAAGGAGGTCACAGGGGATCACAGGCAGAGCTCAAGAGGGAAGTCAAGAGTGGGAAGAACGAGGTTTATCCAGCGCAAGCAAAGAAGGAGAATTTCCACCCCGAATCGCCACTGACTGCTATTCCTCAGCCAGGGGAAAAGCTGTGCTCTCTCACTGCATCCTGCTCGAACGGCCCTTTGAGGCATCACGCCACGTGTCAGCAGTTTGGGAAAACACTTTCCAGAATTTCTCAAAGAGCAATAGCATCTTTTCCTGTCTTCTGTTTGAAAAATCTGAACTGCATTTCTATAGCGTCTACGTGAAAACAAGGTACAGTATATTTTATCCTAGTTTTCTATTATCCTATTAGTATAGTATCCTATTATTTTATCCTAGTATTCCTCCCAGTTTAAACTCTGTCTCGTGACAAGAAGCAAGGAATTTGACTTGCTGTCATCTACCCTCACTGCACTGAGGAATATTGCATACCAGTTCCGTGAAGTCTACCTGCCTGAATTTCCACCAGGGCTCTAAGCAAATGTTGCATGAAATCATAACCCCTTTTATACCAACACTGAACCTCTCATGCCCTCTGAAGGAATCCAGATCTTGCCCTCTGCTTTTAGGAGTCTCCTGTAAGAGAAGCCATGATCAACAGAACATAGCATTTACTGGACATGGTATCACTTATGTGTCACCCAGATCACTGTTCTCACTTGATATATTTATTACTAACTTCAGGATATAATTTTGTGTACCTAGAGAATGCAAAAATATGTGCTAACAGTTTACAGGGGAAAAAAAGAGTGCCGTGAACAGACAAGGACAACAGCATTAGAACCACAATGACAACAAAGCTGCACTTATTGACCCCAGCAACAAAGGAAGACTTGGAGGAAAATTCTTTGTAATATTTTATATCCTGAACTAATTAAAGATCTCACTCCCCAAACAGCCAGATAGCAAACATAAGCAGTGCCTCCAGATGAAGAATTCCTATTTTGATGGTTACTGTAATGAGCACACTCCCAAAGGAAACAGCCAATAAAAAGCATCTCCTATCTGGAGGATGCTGAATGAAAGTTGGACTTTTCTTCATTTTACAGCAATTCCTTATTGCACCATATCAGCCTCCACCAAAGGTCTCAGTTCAATTTTTCTGTAATGAATTTGGAGACTCCAAAGAAAGATTCTATCCCATTTTTGCTGGCTAAATTTCTCTCTTTGACTTAGAGCTGACAATGATTACGAGAAAAACACCATTTTTACATCACTGTATGCAGTTTTAATTAAAGTTTATTAACTTGAGAGAAACTATCTCCTTATCACCACCAGACACTAGAACAAAAATGCCTTTTATTGTGTTATTAAACTGATGTTTTGTGCAGAACCATCTCTACAGCACACGGTAGCTCAATTGCCTAGTGGCAAATTAAACTGATCTCCATCCCCCACTCTTTCTTTTCATGTGTGTTGTGCCTCTGGCAAAAAAGATCACGCCAGTACCTTCTGCAAAATTTTATACCTACAGCCTGTGTCTGTGGAATCACATAAAGCTTTCCTTACTGAACTGCAGAAGGAACGAGATCACTTAGGTCAGAACTACGCACCCTGCCCGCTTTTATAACAAAAAAAAAGCGTACACCAGGGGCCAGGCTGTGATGCATTACGCCCAGGACCACATGCACAAAAGGATCTTTGGAGTCACTATTTACAAAGTGACAGCTGGGGTTAAGAAAGCCAGAGTGAGAGCACATGAAAGTAAGAACAACTTTTAAAAAATACTTTTAGAAAAGCAGTCACAGAAACATAGAATACCCCAAGCTGGAAGGGACCCAGAAGGATCATCGAATCCAACTCCTGGCTCCGCACAGCGCCACCCAAAAACAGGACTATATGCTCAGAGCATTGTCCAAATGCTTCTTGAACTCTGCCGGGCTCAGTGCTGTGACCACTGCCCTGGGGAGCCTGTCCCAGTGCCCGACCACCCTCTGGGTGCAGAACCTTTCCCTAACACCCAGCCTGACCCTCCTCTGTCCCAGCTCCGTGCCGTTCCCTCAGGTCCTATCACCAGGCACCAGAGAGAAGAATAAAACTTAAAATGCCAATGAGTATGACAACAGGGATTAAGCAATAGGGAATGATTAAGGGAGCTGGAAGACGGAGTGGTAAACCAGGAGGACTGAATATTCCAAATGGGAAGAGAGTTGAACATGGATTGGGAAGACGGTATTCAAGATGATGATCCAAGAGAAGAATTACTAGTGACCTTGCCAAGAGTATCTCCAGAGACAGACACAGAAGAAATTAGGAAAATCACTCAGAACATATTCAAGGTACTTGAAAGTGCATGCTGGAGATGTTATTACAAATGGAAGTCCTTAATCTGGGATAAGAGTTATGAAAAAGAGGGTATCACTTGAGCAGGAATGGATGTGGCTTATATCAAATAAATAGACACGCGGGGGCAATAGGCGAAAGAAGAAAGATGTCCCAGGTTTGATTGCAGAGAAGAGTGATGGGACTGAAGGCTGCTCAGCCAGGCAATGCAGGATGGAACATGGCTAAAAATAAGAATAGGAAGGAACAAGCAGTGCTCTCAGCAGTGTAACTTGCAAAATACAATTTACTGGGGGTTTTATTCATAATGTTTTTCTTGCATGGGGAGGAGAGGAATGGGGACCACAGACAGAGATAAATACAACTATCATGAACACAAATCTTTTTTTACTTGACGAGCAAAACTAAAAGGTTAGCAATGGCATGGGGGTGAGGGGAAGGATTTTCTCCTTGGTGGAGAGGAGATGGGGGGCTTTCTTCAGCACTGGACCAAGGGCAGAAAGCACAAAAAAGAGAGCCTTCCGACACGGAGAGGCTCACTGGCCTGAAGTGGTTAAAGAGGGAATAGAAAGATTAGAAAAAGCAGAGCAAGGAATCAAATTGCTTCAGTGATAAAGGACATTCAAGGTGACAGAAAATACTCTGCAATAGGTATTTACTGGAGCAGATTGAGTTGAGCGGGATCATTTACGTGGGCTTTGAAAAACACCACAAACACAGCAAGCAATTACACTGCAATAAATAAACCAGTAGCACACGTGCAAATGAGGAAGCCTAGAAGAGTGCACACGGGAGACAGAGCAATCGCCAGGAGACTCAATAATTGCTCCTCGGAGCCTGACTTGAAGGGACTCAGAGGGTGGAACGAAGATGTTGTGTCCATCATGGGCACAATGAAGCAGCTGTGGCTCTGCACAGCCCTTCCCCTACTAACCTGCTGCACACAGGCACAGAAAAACAAATGCCTGAACTCAGCAAAAAAAGCATGCTTTCAATCCCCTTTCTCACCTCCCTGAAGATGACCTGCAATGCTAGACACACACTGAGCTACTTCAGGTTCCCAGTCCCGAAAACCACTCCAGCTCAGTTTTAATGGGGTTTTGCAATTTGCCGTGTGCAGGTTCCGGCAAATTTTTAAGCTTTCCTGCCTTCCAAATATTTTCCAAATCATAACCTTTCCTCCTGCAATGTGGCACTTGTGGGACTGTTCACAGCTAACACAAGCTCCAGAAGACCTCTGTCCCCTATGTGGCTTCCTCCCTGTGCACGTGCTACCAACCGTGTAAAACATCAAAGTTTGGTCTCACGGAATATAGCTATTTTCACCCATTATCTACAATTACCAGCTCTTAACCTACCATTTCAGCTTCACAAAGAGCCAGCACACAGCTCCTGGCAATCTCCCCACCCGTTTTGGCTGGTAACAGTCCACAACACACCGATTAATCCCAAGGCCAGGCCTATTCCACTGAGAGCACACCTATTGCCAGGAAATGTTGAAAGCTGACAGTCAATTCATCCTGCCTGTGTAAAACCTAGGCACAAAACCACAGCAAAATGAAGTAACAAACCACTCCTCTGTATCTTCACCCCTCGCTTGAGTTCAGGAGCTTTTGGGTGAGGGCTGAAGTTGAGGGTGAAGTTGAGGGTGATCCCAGGCACATGAGGGAGAGAAAGAACTTTAGAGAACTACTGCTTGTACTCCAAATCCATTATTTTTTCCCGTTTTCAACAAGGCTGGAATGTAAATCAGAAGTGTCTTCGACTTGAAGACACTTGTTGCTTTCCCAGAATTTTCTAAACAAGTTTCAAAACCACATCTGTTTTGCTACTTTCCTAAGTCACTTCTTTGTGTCCTGGCTCTTCCTTTGGCTGCTCAGTGTCTGGGAGACAAAGGGGATAGCTTTACACCTAGCTGGTAAGAGACCACATTGGACCCAAGAGATGCCAGCACGACCCTCCACATGCCAGCTGAGCTGGAGCTGTGCAGTTGCACTCGAGCTTTTTGCAGCTCTGGAGATGTGCAGAGCTTCGTTTTCAACGCCTGCCTCCCAGCAGCATCTCCTGCTAATAAGCTGCGATTTACACTTGCAAAAGCGCTTACCCTTACAGCATTTCTGGGACTCCTACAATTCATCTTGCACTGTGAGGTGTTTCTGAAAATCCCACTACCTGAATAGCAAAAATGAGTGTCTGACATTAACAGGCCATCTTCCTCCTACTTTCTGCCTGTTTATGATGAGGCTGGGGGCGATGCTACCATCTTGGAGGTAGAGCCTATACACAGCTCTGCTCACCGAGCTCAAGAAAAGCCTTTGTCTTCTTTACTCACAAGCATCATGACTTTGTCAAGCTGCCTGTCTCAACTGAAAACAATCTGGGCATTGATTGGCACTGGGATGGGCTTTAAAGCTGGCAGGGGAAAAGTACTTTCCCACTTGTAAGCTCAGCGAATTTGACAAAGAAGTGTGCTTGGACAGCTACAAGTCTCTTTCTACAAAGTCAGTTTTCAGAGTAAAATCACCCAGCAAAGGCTTTTTCCTGACAGTCACAAATAATTCCAGCAGCAAAGTTATCAGGTGTCTAAAAGATGTTTTAACCTGTCTCGAAGAACCTGTATGACATCTTTGGCTGTCATGAGAAGGACAAGGATTAAAAACATAGTTACTGGTGCTAGGAGTTGCTCTTAGAAACTGGAATAACAGGCACACTAAAAATTTATCCAGAAAACGAGCAAAAATAAAAAAAAAAAAAAAAGGAAATTTATAACTCTAGCAGCCTCTAAGGATGCGTCCCCAAAGCAGATACTACAGCCTCTTTCTCTGACCCCAGGTGCCATCCTCATTGCTGCTCAGATGGAGAAACCCCACAAGAGATGAGGTGCTCATGTCCCCACCTCAGCCATATGCAGCTGTAGAGACTTAATGACACTTTATAGAAGAGAGAGAAGAAGAAACCTCAGATAAACACTTCACTTCTCTGTCCTGAATACAGCTGGGGAAAGCCATGCCATGGAACGAACTAAAACCTCGCCATGCAGTCAAAAAAATGGTATTTTCAACCTTCTGATAATCAGCCCCTCAGCTCTGTCAAGTCTGAAAGCCTCCCTAGTTCCTGCCTTGTCTTCTTGCCTCTCCAAAGCATGTGTCTGTGCTGACCGCTAACATGCAACAGACATCTAACTACGCAAAGTCCGAAATAGGAAACACAAACATACAAATCACAAGCATACGGACAGCCGGCATTCAGGCTTATTATCATCATTACTTAATCACATGTTAAACGAGCTAAGAATTAACAGTTAACACATGAAAAAAGTTGGCTTTCCATCAAAAGCAATTATAATTAATTCCTAAGAAATGTATTTCTGGATGCCAAATCAGATGGAGGAATCGACTGGGGGATAGATGCACTCCTTCCATAGCTCCACTCAAAATTCTAATTAAGACCAGAAATACAAAAGTGGTTGTGGTGGAAAGGTTAATAGAAGAGGAGGAAATCTCAAGAGAAACCATGCCAGATATTCAGTCCCTGTTTTTGGCTCTTCTGCACTTTTTTCCTTAACAGAAAAGTCCCTAGAGACAAGAACACACGTGTGCACGCACACACACTCTACCATGTGGATATTTTAGAAAAATAAGATGACCACAAAACAATGCGCTCTGCCATCCTAAAGGTCTTGTGGAGAAAGTGGCATTGAAATCTTAGTCTCGACTGCAGTCAGAAAAATCAGCTGTGTCAGAAAAGTTCATCTCCTCAAGCTATTGAAACATGGAGAGAAAGGATTTGTAACGCTGATGATACTGAGCGTGCAATCTGCCCCCTAAGCAAGAGCAATGCTGAACAATTAAAGTGTAGGCAACAGGATGGTTCGGAAGAGCAAGGAGAGCATTTCAGCTAAAAAGCCCCTTTCTTTTGCACAGATTCTCCTGAAATATTCATAATGTAAAGAGAAGATGTAGAAAAGAAAGGAGCTTTCTAGATGAAACCATCTCCAGGCTGGGGGAAAAGAGAGGCGAGTGCTTCCGGCAATGCTTCATGCTGCAGTCTCCAACTGGGGTGCAGAAAGGCAGCTTGAGAGAAGCCTCATGAAAACCTCAGAGTTCGGGCTGGGTGTCACCAATTTGCAGTTTCTGCAAAAAAAAAAATGGGAAAACCCAGGACCGGCCACCAGGAGCAGGAACAGCCTGGTTAAAAACAGACTTTTCTGAGGACAACAAAAAGAGGCTTGGGGGAAAGCTATCAAAAAAAATATTTCAAGAACTTGTCATTTTTCATCTGCTTCTCCCATTCATCAATGCTTAAAAAGACAGGGAGGAAGTGAGGCATTCCAAAAAAAACCTCTTTGCCGTCTCCCAAATCCTCGTGCATATGCTGCACAGTGGCAAATTCTCCTGAAGGGAAAATACAACTTTCAGAAAATATGAAGCACTGTCCTGTGGGAAGTGATTTCACAAAGGATCACAGAACCGAGCTGTTTTTTATACTTCCATGTAAGATATTTTTCTTTGAGAAAGAATTTTCTCCAGCAGATCCCCCCCAGCAGCAGCCACTGAGATGCACTATGAGCCTCCATCCTGCCTTTGAGCGACCAGACCTCTTCTTGCATTTTACATCAGTTTAGCCAGAAACAAAAACTGTCCATTAGGGAGGCCTTGTACTAAAATGTTCATCTACAACACCCTTTTCCTTACCATTTCTCTTTCAAAGCCTTCTATCTCAAGGTACTGCCCCCAAAATCCCTAAAATCAGAAAATAATACCGATTACCATTGTTATACCTGGTAGCCATGCACGGTATGAAAGGAGCTGTACAAAAATGAAGCAAGCTGGCTGTAGCTTCAAAATCTGGTAGCAAAAGGCAGAAAGTAAGGCAAATCATTGTGGCTATGTTTTTTTAAAGCTCACTGAAACACCACGTGCCAGGAGGTGCAGATCCCCAGGTGCTATTCTCAGACAGTGAATCACTTCCCAGTCCCAGGCGTATCTGTCTGTTCCTCCTCCATCTCCTCCTTCCCTAAAGGCATGAATGGAACCTGGGGTCATCAAATGACTCAAATTAATGTAGTTAAAAAAAAAAAACACACCTTACTGAATGTGCTTTTTCTGATGACTCAAACGTCATTCATCTGGAAACAAATACGCACAGAAGTCCCACTGTGACTTCAATAAATATTTAGGCTGTCTAACCAAAGCATGTGCATAAAGGTATCTTTAGGATTATTTTAGACTTGCCATCTTATCAGCAGAAATGCTTCCCTTCCTATTATTTATCTTGCATAAAGTGAGCCATCATTTTTTTTTAATTATTATTTTTTATGTATTTTTTAAAGAGTAATTTATTGGAAATTCTCTGTCTGCATTAAGATTAATTTAAACCCAGTAAAACTGATAAACTGTTGTTATTGGCTTCAGTCCACACTACCTTTTAAATCTTTGGATTTTCATTCCAAGGCTCTGATGAAAGATTCATTCCAAGCACCTAAAGTAATCTCAACTTTCTACTCCCTCTTCCACCCTCCGCTCTCTTCCAGTGTAATCTATTTTATGGTTTCACTTATAAAAACATAGTTCTGCCTACCTTGCACTTCAGATAACAGAGGTCCGATATACCACAGTCTCCCTTGTACATGTTTAACGTCAATCATGGGCACCTTCTCTCTTATTGATGCTGGTCACCTCATGCTTGGTGTAAAGACAGAGGGTTGAAATATTTCCAAATTCAAGCTGGAAAAATAGAAATCATGGCTCTGCCCCAGGTCACCACACCTCAGTAAAACACCATCTATAAAACATTACAAATCTATCAGTTTGGGGATCAAACCTGGTAAAAACTGACGTCCTGAAGAGACTGGACGAACTTTACTCAAATGGAGGTTAGTTCATGCTGTATTTCTGTTCTTTTAGCTGACTGAAATGCAAAAGGTAAGTGCTATGTACAACACTTCCTGCCACTGAAAGCTGTGAATCACACTGGAGGCTTTCTGTAAAACTACCTTTTCAACGACATGCAATATATTTTTTCTTTTAAAGTCAAAAATCTTAGCACTCTGGAGAATATCTGATGCCACAGGAAATAATTACCCACAAAGAAAGAAGCCTGCCAGCTGCCAACACACACCAATGCACGTGCATCAACACAGTTACACACCGAGAGCTTTCACTTCATGGGAGCTGGGCATATAGCTGAAGTTCAGCGTACTCAGCTACATAATTTCCTGCTAAATAAGCATTAAAGCTAAACTAATATTTAGTGTCTTTGTGATGTAGGACAAAAAAAAAAAAAGGTCAGAAACGTAGAAGCTTCCTAATACAATATTTATACGAATCAGCTTTATTTTTTATGACACCTTGCAAGGCATAAAATGCTTTAGAAGGTTAAATAATAAATGATAGGAAAGAAATGAGAATGTTGTAAGGACTAAAATCTGTATCATCTGATGAAATGTATAATGACATGGGCTCACTGAAGGAGGAAGATACAAAGAAGCTGCCCCAGACAGGGAAACCTGGGGAGGTTCTTCAGTGTTAAAAGGGCTTGCTTCTTCGTTTTCACCTTTAATTTCATTTTTTTCTAGGATAATACAATATTCACAGCCCTTCTTAGGGGTAAGAGCTTTGTGAAAGGACAACATTTATTAAGTTACTATCAAATACTCTCCCATTGCTCCAAAGCGATTCCACTGCTTTTTCAGATCGTGGATCAAAATTTAATTTTTCAAGCAAGCCTTGCATCCTTCCAGTTAGTTGCTCCCCACAAATGCACACCAAGGGGAATGAGGGCATGTGGGAACCTCGCAGCCCCCGTGTGATAGGAGGGGGCAGCTCAGACACTGCTCCCCTCCCACACTGCCTGCCATTGATGCCACCTCTGCCGGCAGCATCGCCTGCTCCAGCCACCCAAAATATCACCTCACAGGCTCTGCTGCGCTGATGATCATGCTCCAAGAAATATTCCTACCAGATCCACTGAGTTACATACAATACCAAAGCTTCTTACCTATGAGAGTATCGCATTTCACACTGAAGTTTCAGCAAGATGGTTACGGGACTCCTGCAAGGCTGCTGAACACAGTGCTCACAAGGTGATACTGCATAAATAACAAGCATTTTCTTAACTGGGTCTTTCAATTATTTAGAAATACTTGGCAAATGCGCCGCTAACAGCTGTTTTATAACAGATTTCATGGTACTGTACACCTGGTGCTAATGCTTCAGCATGTCTAAATGGTTTTCTAAAGATTACACTATCAAACATCATAAGATAAAATCACGGTAATTGGAGCCCTCATCAAAGAAGAAATTACTGTTACACTTTACAAACCATATCTATTACTTTCCAAAGCTGAGCAAAAGGTAATAATAATACGATAGCCACAGAGCCAGAAGATCTTTCCTGACCTCTCCGCAAGAACAGGGATCGTCTCGTGATCCCGCAACAGGCATACACCGTCCTTGTGACAATAGGGAACATAAAAGCTCTCTCTGATGCACCTACTCCATTCTAAGCAAAATAAAGATTCCAGCTTGAAATCTGCAGCAGAAAAATATCTGAAATATCGTGTCACAGACCCCTTTTTACTTATCTGGTGGCATCTCTAAAGTCAAAATATATTAGTGACCTTTGAGTCATGCCTTAAAAATTGATTTCCTCAGCACTGATATCATGTTGAAAGCCTTTATTCTGATCCCTAAATACTACATAAATAAGTGGATGTTTTTTAGATGCTGAATATCAAATCAGTGCCAGATAGCTGTGAGCTTTGCCCAGGTGTTTTCAATAAAATGAGCTGGGTAAAAGTAACGCAGTACAGATTTACTGAATCTGATGACGGCTTTAGAGCATTCGCCATTAAAACAACACATGGGAATCACACGCGTATCTCCAGGTTTATAATCTGCATGTGATTTCTTAACTAGGAGGAGAATTTTTAACTATGTTAATTTTTGCATCTGTTTAAGTGCTGCAGAATTACGGTGACTGTGATTTGCACAGAAATGGCTCTGCAGATGGCTAGATGAGCACATATACATACCAGGTGAAATCCCAGGTTTGTCAAAATTAATGCAACACTTGAATCTAACTTCAGCAGGGGTTCTGAACATAGACTATGTTAGATGAGCTCACATTAGGTCACATCAGATCAAAGACGGGGCTGAATAAAGCAGGAGGACGACTCATGGGCAAAGCCACAGGCACAGAGCAGTGTGGGCAGCTTCTGCGTGGGCAATCAGGCACCCTCCTGAGCTGGGAAACCCAGCAGGGTCTAAATGGGAGAGTCACCACTCTCCTCAGTTAATTCCTATGGAAAAGAGCTCAATATTGGTCAACGAATGAAGCAGCCTCCTCCCTGCTCCCAAGGACCGCTTCACAGGATGCATTTCAGCTCACAGAGAAGAGCAGCAACCTCTTTCTCACTGCAGACCTTTTCTCCACTGCCAAGCTGAAAGACTTGGTTCATGGTCAGCATGAATGAACCCAAATGCCCACCTACTTCTCAGAGCAGCCCGACATGACCGAGCAAGTTAAAATAAAAGTTATCCCGATTAACCCCCTTCTGTTGTTTTCCCCTTGGGGAGTCGCACTCCCACTCCAAAAGGCTGGAAATAAACTGTTTTTATTAAATCACATTCAATTACAGCAGTATTTATTAAAACCAATAACTGCAACTGGTAAGAATCCCCCTGTGCTTGTTTCTAGGTATTTAAATTAAGTTAAATGCACAATAAACTTTGCATTGTTTCAATTTACATGACCCCAGAGTCTTTAGACATCCCGTAGGCAAAATTCACAGACTTATAAACTGCTATTAAACATGAACATATGGTGGACTCGGCATCCTGCTCTGTAGCTGCTCTTAAAGGAGTGCTGTGAAGTGCCTTGCTGCCTCTAAATCCACGAAAGCAGCCTTACAGCAGGCCAAAATCCCCCTTCATCCCACGGAAAGGTTTCCAGCAATGTCTCCAGTGAAGCAGTGATGTGCCAGGCGCCAGCTGCTTCGTTGGACCTGCGTTTTCCACTGCAGATTCAACAATATCCCACTCATCAGGGCCACTACAGCAGCTCATGGACCTCAGAGCCCACCAGAAGCATGGATCTGAACGAGCTCAGTGACTAATAGGAGGAAATTTCCTTACTGAAGGATGATCCCAAGCCTGTAGCCTAGGAGGTGTTTCTCCTCCTCTTAGAGCACCACCTCACCCACTGCTCTCAGGGTGGCACCCAGGTGTCCTCACCACCCAAAGGACCCAGCTGCTTCTTGTCTTCAAATGCAGATTCCCTGCCTTCACTTGCCATCTTCTCGCTGTTGTGTGAGGTACTGCTCTGCAGTCCGTTTGCTTGGTTTTCCATCCAGAACAGAAGCGAATCACTGAACTTCTTTGGCTAGTCCAGAGAAGGGCTACGAAGCTGGTGAAGGGCCTGGAGCACAAGTCCTGTGAGGAGCAGCTGAGGGAACTGGGGGTGTTTGGTCTGGAGAAGAGGAGGCTCAGGGGAGACCTTATTGCTCTCTACAGCTACCTGAAAGGAAGCTGTGGGGAGCTGGGGGTCGGCCTCTTCTCACAGGTAACTAGTGATAGGACTAGAGGGAATGGCCTCAGGTTGCACCAGGGGAGGTTTAGGTTGGAAATTAGGGGACATTTCTTCTCAGAAAGAGCAGTCAGACATTGGGACGGGTTGCCCAGGGAGGTGGTGGCGTCACCATCCCTGGGGGTGTTCAAGGAAAGGTTGGACGTGGTGCTGAGGGACATGGTTTAGTGAGTGATATTGGTGGTAGGGGGATGGTTGGACCAGATGATCCTGAAGGTCTTTTCCAACCTTAATGATTCTATGATTCTGCTTTCTCCCTTTTGAGCCCCATTGCTGGATTTAGTTCCGTATCACACTCAGGCAAGCATTCAGTTTCATCCCATACCCTTAGTAATTCTGCCTGTAACATTTCTGTCAGGTTCAAAGTTTCCTGAGATACTTTTCACGTCTTTTTTTTTTTTTGCACATCCCTCACTGCAGAAGTACCCCAGTTTCCTCATTAAAGACAGCTTTGTGTCCTATACTAAGAGCAAAGCTCAAGTTACACACAGTGTAACACATCTTCCCTAAACAACAGAAATCTCAGACAGTATTTTCCAAGGACTCTCAAATAGGGTCATTTGTCATTTCGTGAGTTAAAATCAATTGAAAATGGGTTGGTAGCAACCTCCCTCAGCCCCTACTCTAACCATATCTTCATCCCGCAGGCACAACTTAAGAGGAAAACATCATTTGAAAGACCAATTTAATCTGTTCCGGGACTTTAGAAAGAATAAAACCCTATTATTCACTCACCATAATTATACAGATATTACACGACCTCAATACAGAACAGAGAATTCTTTGGGTGAATTGATTGTGCATTTCCATTCCTTAGCATGTTTGAGTTCTCTTAAGGTTAACCTTAACTCTAGATACACTGCATTTATTAAGTTTGTTTTGGAATAATTACAATATCCCTGTAATGTGCCTAGCCCTGAATTACTTCCATATACTCTCATCCTTAACTCCATTTTAATAAAACTTTCATTCAGGAATATGTTTTAAATTATCCCCTTGCAAAATACAAAGAAAATCCAAGTTTACTTTGACTCTGTGACTCTTAGGAAACCTTTATTTGAAGTTGATTCACCTTTTAATGTGTCTATTCATGTCTATTTTGCTTTGAGAAGTTCCTATCTCACTTCAAAGGGTAGAGAGTGTCCAAACAAGCTCATTTCTTGCTCTGAAAACCCAGCATGTACTGTCCCTGCTTCTGCCATCTGTTTCCTATATGGTTTTGCTCTCATCCTACTATACACAGAAAAACTCGTTCTACTTCTAGCAGCCGAGCTCCACACCACAATACTCGTATAATACACTGGTGCAGAATGACCAACGCTATTTATTCAGTCATCTACCTGATCGCCTGTAGCACCTGGGTTCTTCCCTATTGCTCTCTGCCAAGCGTTGATTAAGTCACATACTGCTTATCTCCCTACTGTAGGCATTACCTGGTAAAACTCAAAGAATGAAAACAATAATCCTAGTCCATCTCACAAGAATTCTAAAATGGCCTCACCATTAATCACTAGGCCCCTTTCAACAAACTTTATCTGGCAGCCAGACAAATCACCAGTCCGTATCTGTATTAAAAATAGAAGACCACAGGAAAAATCCCCAAAGAAATCTGGTACAAAGCCATAAAACTCATATACTACTTATTAATTTTGACATTCCTCTCCAGCCAAATAGCATCATAACCATGGACTGTGTATAACAGATGTGGATTATCCATATCTGAAATGGATAATGGCACATAATAATAGTTTTTAAGGTCCACAAGGATCATTAGGCCACCTAAACTGACCTCTGGTGTAACACAGGCAACATCATTTCACTCATCTGACCCCTGACTGAACTTCATAACCTGGGCTATGTAGGTTGCATAGGCTACATAATAACAATATTCCCCTAAGGCTTATTTTCCTGAAAATCAGGGGTATAGCACATATGCTGTCCCAACGGTTGGTTGCTCACACTTGGGATTGAAATGTAGCACTGATATCCAACCTCGAGTTATTTGGCTGCAAATTCCCCTTTTTGGGTTCTTTCTCTTTCCCCCCTTTCTCTACTGCACTGAAGACCCCAAGGTACCCAGCGCTGTCTCTAGGTTAAGGCTTTTATCACGTTCACCTGTCATCACTTGATCTGATTTGATAAGCTAAGCAGAATATTCTCTACAGTTTCAGGTTTCTCTCTGTAAAGCGTCTTCTCCAAAACTCCCAATACTGTTTCCTTGCCAGCTCTTCTGACTCAGGTTAGGGCATAGGTATCCTGTCCAAACTCTCATCTCCAGCACCATGTTAGAAATCACTTATTGTTTTTTTCCCTTGTTTCCCTTCACTGTCAGTCAAAGACCAATTATTTCATTAAAGCATCACCCAACCCAAAACTTAAACACTTTGTTCTGAACAATATAAAACTAGTCAGAATACCACTGTAGGTCTAGACAAATAATAAGCAGACCTAAACGGATGTTACAACTTGGGCCAAAAGGACAGCCATCTCCACGCACTCAACGCCATGCTGTGTGCTTCCAGCCTTCACGCCTGTAAGCTTTACTCGCTGGTTTGATCCTAAATCACCAAGCAGCTTGGCAGGCTGCACTATCCAGCAGCTATGAAACGCATGGGAAAGCCATGGGAAAGTGTGCTGTGCTGCTATCTACTACGCTAGTTGACCTCAAAAAGAATAAAAGTAACAGATACCCAGCATAGCATCCTGTAACAATACATGCCAGTAGAGAGGGAGCATGAACAACAAAGGTAACTTTATATATTGCTTCCTTTTGAGCTGCAATTGTACTCATTGTACAAACATCTCATTTCATAAAATCTTGAAAGTCTATGGCTCATTTTCTTATTCTCTGCTACTGAAACTTCTTCTCATTGCCATCTGCTTCCAAAGGTCCATCTCCCCCATTCCTTGGACAGAGAAGTAGTCTACTACTCTTGAGGGCGTTGCTTTTCAGCCAGAAACACAGACAAAAACTAAAAAAACCTGGCTAGCTCTGACGCTGAGGTGAGGAAAAACCATCTGTAAGCTTTTAAAAGCACACGCGTGCACACACACGCAGATAAAACAAAGAAACCATTTCAAAGCGGAAGCTATAATAAGAAGGGTTTGTATCAGAGTCAGAAAAACTTATGGCAGGACGCCTGGAACAACCAACAGCAAAAGAAGAGGCATCTTCTCCTTTTTTTTTTTTTTTTTCTTCTTTTGATAATTTAGATTCAAATACAGATTTCTCAAAAAAAAAAAAAAATGTGGTTAGCAATTGCTGGCTGCTGGGCATGGCCATTAATCCAAAGGACCGTGGTGACGTTAGAGGCAGCATTTTCCTCTGGACTTGCTTCACGAGGAGGGGAGGTGTCACTTCTCATTGAGTCTCTGGCTGCTGGAGGGAAAGAAACTCAATGAGCTGGACCCAAAGCAGAATTGCTTTTGGGATGCTGTAGGAAACGTGCATTTTTTAACCGTTTTATTGAATGCAAAACCAAACCAATCAGCAAACTTGGCTATGTGTTATAGATCACATCTATGAGCTGTCACACTTCAACTATCAAGAATTGTTATATTAAAATTGATCATGTCTGGTGAAGTCAGCATGCACATTAGGTAAATATTTTGCTTTTTCCCATTAATAACACGGTGTAACAGAGAAGTAGGGGAGGCTACAAGATCCGCCCAGGACAAACACTGTCCCTTGCCTTGTACCTGGGCTGACCTCATGATTTCCCAAAGGTGCCAAATTCAGCAGGCTGCACTGCAAACATCTCCTGCTGCCCACAGAAATAGTCACTGATGCAAATAGTGGGTTCTTCCACCTGGCAGAAATGCTTGTAACGTATCCTACAAGGTATCTCTGAGGTTAGCATCAGGCTTTTATTTAGGATTTCTTTCTGGAAAGGTTTTCCAAGCTTGAGGGCCACCAAAAAAGACGATTCTGTAAAGAGGACCCATAAATAAGGTCACGGGTAATTGCCAGTGACTCACTTAACATGAGAGAAATTATTAATATTAACCCAATTATATCTTACAAATTTTATCTTCCACTCCTTTGCTCTGCCAAGGAAGGCAGATGGCAAGTCAGCCTACAACTAAGACATGAAGGAAAAAACCAAACCCTTCAAGACAAATAAGTGCAAACTGACCTACTTCCAAACGAGACTTTTAAAGAGTTCTGGGTTTTAATTACAGCTATGTTAAAGCAACGTTTCCTCAAAAACTTCTAATAATATTAGAAAGAGCTGATCTGAAAGCTCAGCAAGACAACAGACACCGGGATGGCTGGACTGAATCAGCCCGAGCTCCGTTTCGCTGATGCTTGGAGCCAGATGTAAGGGACACGCTGAGTACAGGGACACCTCCCCAGACAGCCCTCAGCAGCTTCTGGCAACCTAAAATTAGAGGTTTCCTGAGCCACGGGAAACAACTGTGCCTTTGTAACTAATAGCTCATGAAAGGCTTTTCATCCAGCCCTTTTGTGAGCACAATTGGGTAGCAGAGCAGCCCGTGGGTGCTGGGGGAAAACGTCCTCCTACCTGTTTGCTCTCACCTTGCTGCCTGGTTATCTCACTTGAAGTCCGTAGACCTTTCAGCAGGCAGACCCGTGAAAAATCATTCCTTTCTACCTTCTCTTTTTGCCACTTTGGAGCCTCCGCACACCTGGTGTTTCCACTCTCAGCCCCCCCTTGCCATCCAGCTCCTCTCCTCCTGCCCAAAGCTGTCCCACGCACCTGGTCCTCACCATCGCTTCGCCGCAGCTCCCCTGACGCCACATCCTCGTGATGGGCATATTTTTGCACGTCTGTTTTGTTTCTGCAGTCTCAGTGTCTTGGCAAAAGGGTAATAGTGATGACTCAGTCTCGCACAGCACACACACAGACGTACGCGTTGCGCACCCGCTACATAAGGGGAATGTGCACTTCCAGTCAATTCCCCGTTAAATGCACGCACTCTCAGCCCTGGGACCCTGCTCCTCAGCACTCTGCCAAACTTTAATGATTCAGTACTTAAACTTTCGTAACGGAGCTCTGTCTCACAGCAAATTAATTATCATCACTCTTTCTTTCAGGCCAAAGCAGAAATAGCTACTATTTCTCTGGATCAAACACTTTGCTTTATAAATTTAGTGAGGAAAATCTCGATTTTCACGGGATGAGCAGAGATGCGTTTGTGTTAGCCTCCTCAGGATGCGCTGGGTGTCTGAGCTGCACATTCAGGGTGAGATGTCCCTGGGACTGCGGCTGCACGGGGAGGCAGGGGTATTTTTATACGGTATATGAAGTGATAAATGAAATGGGAAAATTGGGAACCACTGGACTGGGAAGACAGTGATGGACTGGGACAGGCAGATGACATGGGGAAAAGGAAGAGTGAAGGCTTGTGACATCCCCTTCCCCCCTGCCTGGGACTTGAAGTGTCACCACTTCGGTGTGCCTGCAAATATCTGTAAAATCCACCGGCAGTCTGCCCCTGCTAGCCCTGCTGGGGCTCACTAAACACATAGGGGAAAAATATAAAACTAGTTATAATAATTAAAAAAATCAACACTAAGAATACTAAGGTTGCAAAGTCAAGCATTCAAACTTCGAAAATGCCAGAAGTTCCAACCATACAAAACTTAATTCATCCCTGATTCACACATCTATTTTCTTCAGCAGCTTTTGTCTAGCTTTAGGCACCAGAACGTGCATCTGCTCCTCCACGTGGGTCCCACAGCAAGACCCACCGAATCCTACCAAAATCATATATGCTCCCCCGCCACACACGAGCTCAGTTTAAGTTACCAGCACAGTAGTTCACCCTGCTTATTGTCTTGCACACAAAGACATCCTGGCTCCTATCCCTATACAAAGGGAATAACAATGGGAATGATAATAGAAAAGCCCTATAAACTCCAGTGATTTACATAGTGCCTTTGTGTGAAAAGACACCAGCACCGGCACAGTGTGCTGCTCTATAGGGATGTACAGGGAGAGGAATCAGGGTGCGCACACACGGCTCTGGATAAATGCTTACCCACAGGACCCATTTGTAGACAAGGAAAGGAGGCCCAGAAAGCGACTTCCTACAAAAGAAAACCACCAGCACCACATCGTTTCTGCCTCAGCTTTACAATTTTGTCCCCCAAATTCATCGTTCCCAAGTTTGGGGTATTTTCATTTCTTTTTTTGAAACTGAGGGAGACATAAAGGACCTCTGCTACAACATGCTTCTCTGTACAATATTAGGAAGCCCGTTTGCACTTTAAAAATCCTGGTAGTGTTATTGGTTTTGCATGAACTTTGTGGGGCAAAGCAAACAGGAGTCTCCCAAGACTTTCAACATTCAAATATAATTCCATTAGTTTTCAATTAGCAGTTTGCCCACGTACATGCAAAATAAATTGATTTAGCACCTTAGTCCTGAGATACCAAAACCTAAATGGAGGGTTTTTTTCTTCCTCTATTGTATCCTGTCTGCAAATATTAGTTACCATAACGGAATATCACGTAAATCAAATAACCGCCTCTCTTTCATAATCACGCTGGCAGCTGCAGTGCCATGTTTCAATGGCTATCCACTGGAACTCATTAAGAAAGCATTATGTATAGTAAATTAAAATGCAGGGTCTCTGATCTGCAGACAAAAGGATGACAAAGCTTATCAAATGTGTGCTGTGGACTTCACATTAACTCGGGGCTTTAAACGGCATTGTCCTCTCCGAGCAGGTTCCTGCGCTCGAGGATATTTCGCTTTGTAATGAGCAGCCTGTATCTGGCCTCGTGGAAATTGCTCTGAAGAGAAAGCCGTGTTCCTTAATCAAAATAAGAAGAAATTTTGATTGGGATGAGATTGCGCTCTGAGTCAGCTCCGAGAAATGTGGTTGCTGCGGAGAGAGCCGGCAATAATTCACTCTCTGCAACCGGAGCTCAGCGGGGACGGGCGGCCTCGGAGGACTTCGGGTCACAGCCCCCGTCACGGGGGAACACGCTGCTGCTGCAGAGCCACCAGGGAAGCTCAGGAGGGCTTCCCCTCTGTCCTCGCAGGGGACCAGGAGCAGAATCCGTCCCTCTCAGCCTATAATACTGTGGGGTTCATTCTCTCAGCATCCCCTTTCCTGAGCACAGCTCTGCAGCTTCAGCATCATGCTCCCAACGCCCCAGCAGCGCCACTGCCACAGATGGAGGCACGAGGCTTTCGGAGCAGCACGGGGAAGTTTGTCATGCACCGCACAACGTTAGTTCCGTAAGCAAATCAAATCCTTGCCATATAAAATGTCACGGGTTAGTTCCACAAGCTGTGACAGTCTTCTGTTTTCCACTCCAATTTCGTGTTATGGGTGATTGTCTTTTACATTGCGGACGGTGCGCAAAGCATCCACACCTCACAACACGACAAGCTATTGTAAAAACATCCCGAAATCCCAGCGGCCGACACAAATTTTCACAAGTTCCACGCAGGGATGCACAGAGCATTTCTCAGTGCATCTGACAGACGCATAATTAGCTTTGCCTATAAGCTTTGCTGTAATACTGCTGGACTTGCACCGAACATGACAGCGCAGACAACACTGGTGTGCTTCAGTACATCTCTGATTTCCCCAATGACAGCTCTCTTTGAAGAACATCATTCATTCACCAGAAAATTAAAAAACACATCAACAAACTGCCCAGACCCAGACAAGTGCTTAATTATCTACAGCCTCTTTAATACAACTGGGGCTATCAACACTTACGCCCCGTGCCTCACCTCTGAAAAGAAGAAGAACCAAATCCACCTCCCAGAGATCGTTTATTAAAAACTGCCATCGAAAACTCATCTGGGCTGCAAAATTCACAAGCAGAAAAATGCAGGGAAGGAGTACGTGCTGGGGACTGAAAGGTTAATAGCTCTTCTTTAAACCCCAACTACTGAACATGCCTTAGACCTTAATAATTGAAGGAGAAAATTTGCTATTTTCAATGCATTTTCCTATCTGTTCTCAATGCATCTGAGCAATTACTTTTTGGTCCTTTCCGGTGCTCGGCATGCTGACAAGCAGCGCTACAGAAAATAAAGAGCAGCAGCAAAGGAAATAATGTATGGCACAATCATGCGTTAAAACTGCAGAAAAGTTGTATCTGAGCAGACGCCAACACAGAGGTTTCCTGTTAAAGAGAAGCTGCCGTAATGCCAGGGAAACAGCCTCCAGGACTACCAGGCTTTGGCTCTGTCAGCCTTTCCAAACCTGAATTAAGGCACTGCCAAGACGTGCATTCCTGTGGTTGCCCCACTTCCATGTGCTAATGCCTCCCTCCTGCAGGACCTGGACCACAGGCTCGTTGCTGGCAGGTTAATTAAAGTGGGCACCCACAGCAAAGCAACCACATGAGCTTTCCCTGTTTTCCACAGGCAGCTTCCTGAGCAGGGCTGATGGTGCTGAGAAGCACAGCTAGGTGTCCTCCCGCACCCCTCTGGCCACTCCGTGTCTCTGCACATGGACCTTCATCACCCACAGGTGGGTGCATTACGGGTGGGTTCATTTAAATTCACTCCTATTTCCATACTGTGGCTATCAGGCAAGTATTTGGTCCATGCAAAGGTGTCAAGGGGCAGGCACGGCTCTCCCATAGGGGATGCTCATGCTCATGGGCTCTCCCAGGGAGGATGCTCTCCCATGGAGGATGCTCAGCAGATGCTCCCTTGCCCCAGCGTAGACATCACACGAAGTGGTGGGAGCAGGGACTCTCCTACAGCAAAGCCAAAGCTGGGATTAAAATCTGGAGTCCTCCTGGAGCCAAAGGAGAACTTTGTTGTGTTGCAAAAGACCACATCTGAGCCTGTGAGAGATAATCACCCCATAGGAAAGGGCTCTGTGGTCAGACCACATCAGCTGTTCAGACCACTGAGGTCCTGTTTCACCTTTCCAAGTCCCACGAAGTCCAGCTCTTCAGTGCTATCCAAAAGGCCTTCATTGTGTTATTTGTCCCTTCCTTCTTCTCCCCCTCTTGGCCGTCTTCTATGCAAGACTGAGAAGGTTTTTGTAGTTATTCACACTTTGGGGAGATAACAATGTGGCCAGACAAGGAAAAATAAAATGAAGATTGCAGCCCCCGAGCTTTGCCAAATGAGTGAAGCTTATACAAGCATTACATTTTTTTCCACTGCACACAGATGTGGCTGAGGATGCAGAATAGTTAATGCTCTTCTGAAATACTCATATGACATATTATTATTGACTGACAGTGTGGAGGCTGTAAGACCCTACAGAAGCAAAGAAAAAGGGAGAAACCTGTGATGCTCAGCCCCACTCCTGAAATTTGGTACAGGCTTAATGCTTCCCATGCCATGTACTCATTCCTCAACTGAGCCAAGAGATTTGGAAAACGTCAGTAATGGAGATAACTGTGATGCCAACAGCACTGGAAAAACAGGAATTCCTGAGAGCTTGGGACTTCTAGGTAATAAGGATCATGAATACAGAAGGACACAGAAAAGGCAGGTTTACCAAGAGAGCAGTTTGGATGGGATAAATAAAAGATGTGTAATGGGTTGGGAAAAACCTACTGCAGCACCTGGTCAGCTTCCAAATCCCAACGGGATTTAGCGTTTGCAGGGTGCTCCTTGGGAGGAGGAGGAGGAGGAACGGAGCTTGTCCTGCTTGGCCCCTTATTGCTGTTTGAGGCAGTGGCCAGGCCGTGCCCTGGGGGGCTCCAAGGGAGTAGCTGCCCTGCTGCTGGCTCTACCCAGCTGCACGGGAGCTCGGGCAGCTCCCCGGGGAGCAGCACAAACTGCAAACATCTGCCAGAAGCAGACACATGCTGCCACCTCTGTGACCTCAGGAAGGTGAAAGAGAAGACAAGGCTTTAGAAATAGGGATGGGTTGAAATCAAGCGCATTGTAAGACCTGTGTTTTGAGATCTCACATGGATTTATCAAGAATTTGTGTGTTTTAGGATTTGGCTGAGCGCGTTGACTCCCTGGGGATGGAGCACGGGCTTCCTGTGCTGCTCGTCCAAACTCCAGGATGGGGCCATATGGGGTTAATGCCGGGCTAGGGCCCAACCTTCCTGATAGAAAAAATACACAAAACTGTAAAAACCGTGAGTGGTTTTAATCTGCACTGATGTCCTTGTGGAGTTAAGAAGGCCAAAGCAAACCCGAACTGAGCTGTGCCACCAGGCAGTGAGGACACCGCCACGGCTGAGACATTTGATCACTTATGACCCCAGGTTACAGCAAACAGACTGTAAAAATATTCAGATGTGGGCGCTGGTTTGTTTTTGTAAACATTTCCTCTTTCTTGTGGGTGTCACTAGATGGCAGAGCCCATCACTGGGCTTCCTAATGACACATTCCTACAGCTTTCAATATTTGGATTTCAATTAAGCTGTAAATTCCTGAGGTTTTCAGTGGCGATCTCTGGGGTAATTACAAAATCAATGTCCTTTAAAACAAACAAAGAAAGAGTATAGGTTAATGATATGAGCAATCGATCCACCTTAATACACTGTATGTTCGGGATGATGACATAAATTTAACCTTTGATTTAAAAATTATTCAAAATAGCACGCTCAGAGAAGTCACTTTGATGTTGAAATGACCCGAAGGGCTGAACTTTGCTGATGCTCTCCAGAGCAAAGGCATCTGGAAAGCACAAGCTCCTCATGCTGGGAAGCTTCCCCTTAGCAGGGTAGAGTAAAAAAAAAAAAAACAGCCTTAATGGTTAACCTGCAGCTCGTTTATGGCCTGAAGTTATCAATGGCTGAAGATGATGAGGGAAACTCACCAACAAACCAGGAAACAACTGCCACAAATCCATCACGAAAAGTTTGCACAGGTTGCGTCTGTCCATCATTTAAATCACCTGGGCTGAAAACAGGCTTTAGCACACTGGTGCTTTATTGTCTAAGACCCATTTAAAATATAAATAATGGGGAGTGAACTCAGTCGAGAGACTGAACCGTGTCCTCAGCACCTGTGGGTGTGCAGAGACCCCTTCACTAGCTGGGGTCGGAGCATCACGGTGCTCAACGTCTCCTCCGGCTCCAAATTCTGCCTCCAGCACAGGACCACGATTGCCAGTTGCCACAACTGACATACTCACACGCGAAGACACACACGCAGGTGTAGCTTATGTATGTGCAGGAACAGGAGGGAGCAGCTCGGCCATCACTACGGTTTGGAACAAAAGGTTGCTCAAAAGAAGCAGAATCCTACTGTGCTCGTCTCTGGGTTGCTTTGTGTTTGTTTCTATGCATTTTCCAGTAAAGATCCCATTCATAACGTAATTTACTGCAGGAAGCTATACGTTCACTGTCTGTTAAAGCTCTTGGAAAGGATGACAGAGGCATTTCTTACACAAGAGTTCAGCCACAAAATTCTGTCTTCTCCAAAAAAAAATAAAAAAATAAAATCAGGGTTTACACAGGTTGTAGAAAATTATTCTCCAGGAAATTAAACATCTGTAACACCTTCATCTTATTAGCTTACTTGCCAATTACTTCCCTCCCCATGATTACAAAGCACTCAAAAACCGAACCAAGCTGGAAAAGCGACCTGTGCTGCTCTACATGAAAACCCATCATTACCCTGCTCGTGACAAGTGAAAGCGCTTGTGTTTCAAGGACCGTTCTTTCTTTTTTTTCCTGTAACTGCTGCCTGCTGGGACAGCCAGCCTTGCCAAACCCTCAGACTGTGGCACGGCGGGTGGCCCAGGGGGACAGCGGGTCACGTCCCTGGGGCTTCAGGATGCTGAGGGCTGCAGGGCAGTGTGCTGCCTGCCCTCTTCTTCATGCCGGGGTCCCTCTCCTTCCCCGATAGAGGCACTCCTCACTCCATAGCAAAAGCTACTGAGGTGGGTCCCAAGGAATCCAATCATCTCCTTAAAAACTGTAAATTTTAATTAATCTCCCCAGTGTCAGTGAAAGCAGCACCACGCTCAAACATGCAGATTAGACGCTTGAAGACACACTTTCGAAGTCCAATCCTACGCTGCCCCTTAAGGATGCTGAAGCTGTACCCTTGAGGATATGACCACAACTGGTCAACAGCAGAAATACATGGCAATATGGGATCAGCGAGGAACTCACTGCTGCAGCCATCCTGATGTATCTTTGCTGGATTTGGCTCCACTGCTCAGCACCAAAGGCACCCCTTCCAATACCCATAGAAAAAAAGGCAATTTCAGAAAAGACCAAGCCAGCTCTTTCACCGACTCTCTCTCTCTCTAGAAAACTGCTGTACTGGAGTATTTTCTTCAGGAGTTTTTACTGAAGCAGTAAATATTATGTTAGGACTCCTAAGTGCTTGCTTTGATTTCATTTGTCCCAGAATTTCTTTTGCTGCCTGAGGAGGAGAGACGGCCCTGGCCACTGAGTGCACCCAGTTACCTACTGGAAAGAATCTCATCTCTAATCCTTCTCATTTTTTTATTGTTTATTTTTTACGTTCAGCTCCTTCACAGGGCTCATCAGAAAAGCCCACCAGTGGTAATTAGGCATGTAAATTGCCTTAGCTAGCCAAACTGAAACAGCTCTTTGAATATGCATGATGCACATCCACGGGAGCAGTTTTGAAGGACATAAGACCTGCTGACAGTATCTTGATTTTATAAATGCTGTGGCCACTGAAAAAGAAAAAAAATGAATAAAAATCCATGTTCCCATTTAACTATGTATGAAAACCAGCCAGAATGCCAAGATGCATTTGCTAGCACACAGAAAGCAAATCTCCTGAGGAAGAAATGGCTCAGTGAAATGATTGACGATGTTAGTCCTTCCTTCAGCTCTCCTGTCTGCCAGTCTGAATCTCGGGTTAGCAGTGACAGCAAACGTGGCTATCGTAGGGCACGTGTGATAGAATCAGCACAGACCTACCACTGTGAGGGCACAGGAGAAATGCTGTTCTTTCCACAGGCTATTCTGTCATGCAAGTTTTCAAGAGGAAGCACTGTAAATGTGTGCTCTGCATTGATGATGTGGGCCCATGCATGGGAGAGGAGTTCTGTGACCTCAGATGTCTTTTTCTTTTTTTTAAGATCCCTCAAAAAAGAAAGAAGCCACACACGCACAGGAACACACACACACACACAGCCTGCACCCTGTGTCAACTCCTGTGCACTTTCTCAGCTAACATGTTTCACCCAGTTGTGGGGAACATGACTCGCCATCACCATCTGAACACCTCAGGGAATGATTTGGCCAGAAAAGCTTCCATCAGGCCTCCTGCTCCTCTGTACAGCTTCTTACCCCCTGTGCTCCCTCCCAGATCCTTAGAACAGATTATCTTGTCTCTTGCTACATCCCAGTGTAAAAGTAAGTCTTTAAGTAAAAGTAATACATCCATACAGTTCTGGATTTTGTCTGTCAGCGCAGTATCCTCAGCAAGTGACACCTCTCAGGGCTCGGATGTGACGGTAACGCTATCACAGTGACTGACAGGAATGGGCTCTTCCAGTGCCCATCAAGCACAGCCATGAACACAAGCTCCTGCGAACAGGCTAAAGCTAAAACTCTGCAAGCTGCCATTAAAGGGATGTCCCAGCTGGCCACTTGGCACAAGCAGATTCGTATCTCTCCCTGGGACTGTTATATTTAAAGGTGTTTTTTTTTTGGTTTGCTCTGCAAGCTTGGTGGTCGTGTCAGGCTTGTGAGGCTCCCCAGCTTTACATGGGACAGCCACAGGAACACTCATTGTTAGGATCATTCAAGAGCACAAGCTTGGTTTAGAAAACCAACCACCACCTTGACTATGGCCTCAGATATCACTATTTTTCTTCTCAGAAAGAGCAGTCAGGCATTGGAATGGGCTGCCCAGGGAGGTGGTGGAGTCACTGGGGGTGTTCAAGGAAAGGTTGGGCCTGGTGCTTAGGGACATGGTTTGGTGGGTGACATTGGTGGTAGGGGGGTGGTTGGGCCAGATGGTCTTGGAGGTCTTTCCCAACCCTAATGATTCTATGATTCTATGATTTCCAAATCACCTTGCAACGGCACAGCCTACGGGTTGCACATAGGTAAAGAAATACGTGGTGACTTCAAGGATTTCTTACTGAGCAGCAAGACTTCCTTCTGAGCAGTGTTGGGGGTTGTTGAGAGATGCCAGGGTACATTTCAGTGCCTATTTCATCCCTTCCACGCAAAGAAGCTTCAAAACATCAGCCACAAGAAAACAACCTGCTTGTTCGCAGCTTCAAACCATGTTGAAAACAGCAATAAATACTAACAAAAGCAGAAGCTTTGGGAAGCGGAACATACCTGCAAGGAAGCACAGGGTATTTGGAAGCAGAAGTATTATTTTTACAAATATCTGTACAATTCTCTTTGAACTGGAGTATGCAGATGTGTAAAATATGAAACTCTGTATTTAAAAACAAGAACAAAAGTATCAGTCCAGAGTTTTCGTTTTTAATCTTTTAAATGAGAGGGGTTGCTGTTATTCACAGATAGAGAATGCATAAAGCCATATGCATGTAATTATACTATGTTTCATACTGCCTATCCATTTCCTAAATTATTTTCCCTTGGGACTGGATATTGTACTGTTACTATATTTGTTCTCCTGTTATTTATATTTCTTCAGATTTATTTCAAAAATCCTGCAACAGATTATAAATTTCTGGCTAGGACTGGAATTTTCTGAGAGAAATGTTTTGTTACATTTTGATAGAAGTGTAATTACAAAAATATAAACATGCAATTTACATACAATAGATATTAAAAAAGTCAGCATGTAACCCACTTAAAATAGTTGGCAGGCTATTTATCTAAACTATTTCAATTTAACGCAGATGTGCCCTAACAAATAAAATGTGCTTTAAAATCTGTCGTCATCCCCAGTCAGACATCCAGTTGTCCATGCCCTTAAGTTGATGTATATTTAGCATTAAAAGAAAATGTTGAAGATGGTGACAACAATACAGTTAATCATTCTATTAATCAGCAAAGCTGGGGAGGGACTTTTTGTCAGGGGGTGTGGTGATAGGGCAAGGGAGAATGGCTTTAAACTGAAAGAGGGCAGATTTAGGTTAGATATAAGGAGGAAATTCTTCCCTCAGAGGGTGGTGAGGCCCTGGCACAGGTTGCAGGGGGCCGCTCACTGGCACACCAGCTGACAGTGCTGTCCTACTTTTCTGGGCTGCTCGAATAACGTTAATTACCACAGAGGTTATTAGATTCCAGTGTAACAACAGCCCAAAACCAGGCTGATATTTTAACCTCACTTCTACAGTGAGGCCTTGGCACAGGCTGCCCAGAGAAGCTGTGGATGCCCCATCCCTGGAGGTGCTCAAGGCCAGGCTGGATGGGGCTTTGGGCAACCTGGGCTGGTGGGAGGTGTCCCTGCCTGTGGCAGGGGGTTGGAGCTGGGTGGGCTTTAAGGTCCCTTCCAGCCCAAACCATCCTGCGATTCTATGATTCTTTATTTATGTAATGTTCACCCCTGTGATATAGTTCCAGTGATATACTCCCCCAGTAAAAATTAGCAAATGTCCCTGATAAAATTTGCAAAACTCAAAAAAAAAAACCCTCCAGCATCCTCCTGTCTGGGTGAAAAGTGAAGGGACCCTTCTGTATTTACCTTGCAGCAGAGGGTCTCTTCGTCTATTGTGTCAGCTTTCTGTTATCCCCAAAGTACTGTCATTCACACGCTGATGGCAATTTTTGAGATTTTGGTTTGTTGCATTGAACAGGACCAAATCTTTATGAAATTTAACAGAGTTCAGCTGTACCAGGTGCTTGAGCACAATCCCTGTGCCATGCGCATTTGCCTCAGCCACATCAAGTGGTTTGATACAGGTCAGCAGCAAATGCATTTCAGGAATTTCAGCTACTGGCGTCATCTGCCAAGGGTTACACAGATGGGAGGAAGCAGGAAAGGTCATTTTTAGGAGTGAAAAGCATTCTTTTGCATTTATTTTTCCCAACGTTGTTATAAAGTTATAACTGCCAGGTAAAAACATGTTGGACCAAAAAATAGTGCTTTCAGGAAACCTAAAGAGTTATCACTAACAAACTTCCACAGCAAAACAGCTTTAATTGCTGTTACAGAGAAATGGAGCTTAAATCCCAGCGCATTTGTAGAAAGAGACATTAAGGGCAGAGGAAGTGCTTGGTCAGTGCAAGCTTCCATTTGGGTATTTGCAAAGACCTCAAAGCTTTTTAAAAGCAGAAGTGCACCATGCAAGGCCAGCAGCAGCTCTGCACAAGCCTCCCAGCTGCAGCTGGATGTCCTACGCAGCAGTGTCACTGGTGTCACCTGGAGCGGGGTCACCCTCCCCAACACAACCCCAGGTCTGATACAAACATCCCAAAAGACCAATCCGAAAGTAAGCTGCACCATCTGGGAGCGCGAGACACACAAGGCCACCTTCCCAAAATGATGACTTCGGAGGTGACCAGCTCGCTGGGGGTCTCACTGCAGCCGGCAGTGACTGAAGGTTGAGGAGCAATCCCGCCTGGTGTTGAACACTTCGGAGCAGCGTTTACTGCCTCCGGGTAATGATTTACAGGGTTTGATTACCCATTTTTCATTACGACCAAAAGTGAGATTAAAATGTTTTGGAGGCAACTGCTCATATCAATCTCCCGGGCGCGGGCAGGGAGCGTGGCTGTCACTCCGGCAGCAGTGGCACAGCAGCTGCCAGCGCTGCTCCGAGGGGGGGAATCATTAAAAGCAAATACCTTCTCGTAAGATGGACCGGAGACAGGGAGAATTACAGCCAGCCAAAGAGGGTTTCTGAACGCTGGCCAATGCACACACAAAAGCAGCCAAAATGTACTGACCATCTTCTGCTGCTTTCATCTTGGAACGAAAAAAAAGCCTGAAAGCACTAAAACAATACGAAGCGTTGTATAGGAATACCACATCTATTTTAAATATCTGTATTTAAATCACCTGTTCCTTTGCACCTAATCGGGAGCAGAAATTAAAGCGCAGGAAGGATCAATGGCTTGGAGCTGCTCCAGCGAGGCAGGGCAAAGAGGCATGGAAAAGAAGGAGACAGAGCATCGAAGTCCCTTCTCACTTGACTTCAAACTGCACGATGATGTCCACTCAATGCAGGAGAAAATTTAAAAAAATAAACAAATGCCAAGCCAAAAGTCACAATCCCTTTTCAAGGGATTTTGCAAATACCCGAGCAAGTGCAGTTACCAACAGTAGCTGCGTCTGAGTGCCTGCTCCAGCCCGGTAAGAGATGCAGCTCAGAGGGGTGTTGGGTGTGCTGCACATCAAAACTAAATAAATCATAATTACAGACTGCTTTGCTCTGTTGCAAGGGGAGACAAACATTGCTTTCTCTGCCTGTCTGCCCACCCCCATGCCTGACATTACCTTTTTTTTTTTTTTCCCTCTGAAAATGAAAAATAAAAACATAAGCCTTTACTGTAATAATTTACTGCTGGGGTCAAGAACATGCTCCAGGGGTGGTAGTGGCAAAGAGGAACTTCAGTGGGAATACAAACAGATACTTTCCTCCTAAACTGCTTTGATGTGCCATTCCTACGAAGACTGGCTTTCTTCCCTTTATAGCTTTGGGCCTGTGAAGACTTCACACTTTTTTTTTCCTTCTTTTTTTTTCTCCCAGATATCCTTAATGCAGGACCCCTTCCTGACCTCACAGTAATAACAAACAGGAGATGAAAAAATCCGCGTGCCTTCTTATCAAAGCCATCTGCAGAATTTAAGCTTTCATTTAAAAATAAAAATTAAGCTTCTAGCCTTTAAAGGTCGTAGAGATAACCTTCTCTACGTGAACTGATCCACAGCCATCCTCTGTTTCTACAGAAGGATAACTCCCGTGTCAGATTTCCTTCAGGTCCCTGACTGCTCCCCCTCTCCAAACTCGCTATTTGGGGAAAGGGGGTTTGCAGATAGCATTGTCCTGACTTTCCCAAGCATCACCTGCTCCCCACTGATGCTTAAAGCTGATAAGCAGAGGCAAAGTAAGGCTTTTGCTGGAATCTCCACAGGTTCACAGGACCCAAACGTAAACCTCTGTAACAAACAGGCATGTTTGTACCTGAGCTCAGTACCCAGGAGTCTCATTATAGCTCACCAATAGAAAACACCTCTTTTGGGGAGGATGCATCTCGCCAGCCTCCCACGTCTGCGGGCACATCTAGGCGAGGTTCCTCAGGCACATTTTAGCCACCGACCTGAAGGTGAACTGCTCTCAGGGTGCCTGAGGCTGAAATTAAGGATAGCCTCGGAGCATACAGCCCCTACTGGAGACGAGGCAGGGAAGTGATTACAGCAAAAATGTGCAACATAGCCAGGAAAATACGGCAAAAATGACTGCCCCAGATGACGGATGAGCCCCGCTGAGGAGATGAAATTTTCCCAAGTCCTCAGTTAATCACAACAGGGAAAAACCTTCCCTGGCTTCAAAGAGCCATTGCTGTGATGTTGACCACAGAGACAAGCCTTGCTGGCCAAATTGGTAGCAGCAAGCATTCGTTCATCATGTTCAGTCTCTTATCTCCAAATGAGGTCCCTCTCTCCCCTGAGAGTGCAGAAGGGAAAAAAAGCCCAAACCCAACAAATAAAAACAGACATATAGAGAGACCAGGCACATCCCCGGATAATTGCATATTGAGAAAGAAAGTGGTCATTCATCCATTCTGACCCTGGCAGACAACAAGTTCTAGAGGAGAAATATGGAATTGATTGTATTTATCAGCAGCACAGAGAGACACAAGTATTAACAATTTCCTGAAGGCTACGCAGGTAATCTTCATTGTGCTCAAGGGCCATCAAGGGCCAGGATGAGCAGATGGATATATGACTTCCATCTTTCCAGGTCAAGAGCGTGAAGCACAACTGCCCACTAATACCTGTATGTTTTTCTTTTTCAGAAATAACTAATCCATTCGAAAGTCTCCAAGCCATGGGTTCATTACCTTACTTTGTAGCCATTCCGATTTTTAATGACTTTTGTTGGTAAGAAACAGTAGCATTTCAAAGTAAAAGATTTCTCACGTCAACTTTGAGTCATCACATCTTGTTGTGCTTTCACCAAGAAAACCACAACACCTTCAACAGCCCTCCTGAGTGCATCCACATGGAGGGGTGAAGACACCAGCCAACGTTCTCTTTGATAAAAGCAAATACAGCGAGATCCTTGCTTTTGTGTCTTTTTTTTTGCAGCAACTGAAGTTTCCTCTGATCTCTGTTCAGTACATGCATTACCAGAACTAGAATACGATAACAGGTGTTTTTTTGGTTGTACCCACTTTGGAGACAGAATCTCTTCTTGGCTTCTCCTTTTATGCATCAGAGGACTGAATTAACTCTTTTTGCTACAGCACTGCACTGAGAGATAACCTCCTCACTTTTCAGCTACCTTTATGTCATCTGCAAAGATTTCATACCACTGACTAGGTTCCTGCTAAAAATATTGAGCAACATCAGCCCAAGAACTGTTCCCAGAGGTATCTAGTGAGAAACTACTTCCTCGCTGATATCTTCCCACTACCAACTACAGTGTGACACACGTCATCAAACTGGTTTTTAATCCACCTAGCACGTGCTGTTATGTCTATACAGGCTTAATCAAAAGATCTGGTGTCACCAAGTCCAATGCCTCGGAGAAACACAAGTATACTGCAACGGCAGACTTTATATTATCAAGCAGGTCTCTAAATCCTGGACCGGCAAAAACTATCTTTATAGATGTGCTATTTCCATAACAGAGTGGTATCAAGGGAGCTTTTGCTTTACCTAACAAAACGGTGAACTATGAAAGATTCAGGAAAGGGACTGAAAGAAAACAAAAATAGTTCCAAAAAGAAGCATATATGGAACAACACATAAAGGGGAATAAAGAAGAAAATGAAGACAAATTCAGACTGAATCCAAACTGAATATTTTGTTCCCTGTAAGAGTAAAAAAAAAATAAATCTGTAAATTGGTCTATTGTTTCCTAGACTAAAACTGTCTAAGTGATGTGTTCCAGCAAGAAGCTGTAAGAATAACTGAGTAACATATCGTTTCCATCATTCACAAAGGTTAATAACGGTCCTTTAGGGTCTTAAATTCTTTGACTTTTTCAGACAGAATAAGTCTATGCCTATGTTAACAAGAGTATGAGGTAACTGGAGCAGGTCTGTAAAGCAAAATAACTTGTACTGAGGACCCCAAAGCCATACTGTGCATCAGGGAGATATGCTCCAGCCTGCACTCGTGGCTGCATGCCCACGCTGCTGGAGTGCTCCAGGTGCACCTCTCCTAGCTCAGTTTCCAAAGCAGAGGCTACTCTGGGGACTCTGGGACCGTTCCCCAGCCTGAACAAAAACCCAGTAAGTGGGGACAACCAGATAAGCTTCCAAAGGACCCTCTTGATTCAAACAGACCCACGCATGTGCCTACAGCCTGAAGAGTTAAAAGGAAGATGAAGGCTGGATGCAAAAGGTGAGAAGATATCACCAAGGTGACCTTACCAGTTTTTGAGTCAGGGCAAAAAGTTCCTTTATTTAATGATGTATTTTGGGACTGAGTCTACTGACAAAATGCAAAGCTGTTAGTAACAGGCCTAAGTAAGAGGACGTCATCAAGAAGCTTACCAGTAACAAAAACAGCCAGAGGACTCAACTGGCACTGTGTCCCACCACATCAGGCACTGCAGAAACGGTGGGATGCTGCCTCAGAAAGACAGGACAGCTTGGTGAGCTCACTTCAGGCGAGTAAAATGCAGATACCTGTGCCTGCGTCTGTAGGAATTATGGTTGGTGGTATCATGAGTAATCCCCAGGACGTGCCCAAGCGCTCATTCCCCCAGTTTAGTGCTTCCTTCAACTATTGTGTGGGAGAGGAACATGGTCTCACCACGAAGCCCTCAGTGTAGATGAAAACCAAGCATGCTGGATGACAACTCCCACAAAACACTGCAGTACTTCCAAATGCTTTTTTCCCCCAGCTTTAGGCCATTTTTTTTTTCCTTTTTCTGTACTCTTTTCTGTTTCTTTTTTCTGTACTTTTTCTGGTACTCTTTGTCTGAAATTGTCTGAGCTTTGGCCAATATATTTGATTATTTCTATTTTTACCAGAAACTAAAAAGGCATCATCCATGGAGTGGGGCACACCACTCTTTCTTTTTTTTTTTTGGCTTTCAAAGCATCCATTTTCTCCATTAGATCACATCTGTTTGCTTTAGACCTCAGAAATAAATAGCAGATGACATTATGCTGCAGTTACTGTATGTGTTTGCTTTATCCATTTTTGTATTTATTGAAAAAAAAATTCATTGGTGAATGCTTCCCCAAGTGATACCCTTCCCCATTTGTATCTGTGTTATACAAATGTATTATATACCCTTGAAATGAGGTACCCCTTGTTTCTGGAGACAACCCCACACTGTTCCCAAATGCCGCGATGAAACATGCACACTGACCACACTGACCTTACAGTAGTACTAAGAGGTCTTTCCTTGTTAAATCTTTTTTTTTTTTTTTTTTTTCCAAAATCTTGGTCAATTTGGCAGTGTTCCTTTCACCCGGGCCTTCTTAAGGGATGGGAAAGAAACAGGCTTGGGTTAGTATAAACCAAAATGTATTTAAACAATTCTCAGAGGGTGCCTGTTTGAAAAAAAGGAGAAAATGGCAAAACCCACAAACAAACAAAAATCAAATTTGTCCTGCCATCAGCGCTGCTGTGCTGCTCTGTGGCACAGCACACTGTAGACATCGTCCCTAAAGAAATGTGAAAAAATAAAAATAAAAAAAGGAAAAAAAAATATCCCGGCATCAAGCATCCTCCTCCAGGACCTTCCCAAAGAAAGCCACCAGGAACAGAGGTGGCGCTGGCCACGTCCAGACACAGCTTTCTGCTGCAACAGGTCTGAAGGCTTTCACTCAAAACAGTCAAAAGCACAGAAAAAAACAGGGGTCCGACTGATGGGCAAGGCTTTGGGCAACTTTACAGCTCCCAAACATCGGATTTCCTTCGGGTCAGCCAGCTTCGTGCTGCAGGACTGGGTCTGTGCTGCCAAGGGCACCACGAAGATGCTGTTGTGCGTGGTGTCTTCTCACCATCCCTCCCCACCCAGTGCCTGCTCCTCACCACAGGTCCCGGGTCCCCGATGGCACTTATCAGAGAGAGAAAAATGTGCCCTCTGTCTCTCTCCTTGTAAAGCACAACTGTGAAAGAAGGTGGATGCTCCTCTTCAGTCCCCTCCAGCACAAGAGATGTTGCTAACGTTAAGGGTTAAAAACGAAGTGTGCAACAGTGAGAGCCTCCTCGGGGCCCAGGCCAAGACTGCAAATGCAATTCCTCCAGGAATACAGGCTCGGAGCAGGCATGCATATTTAAAAACAAAAGGCAAAATGCTACCAAGCAAAACATTTCCCTGCACGCACACACTGCTCCATGCGGGGAGGGAGCGAGCCACACAAGACAAAATCTGGCCACCTCACTCAATGCCCCGGCTTATATTTAGGAAAGCAGGGAGGCAGCTGGCCCAGATGATCAAAGGAGACATTATTAGAGCATCACTGCTAATGCCTAAAGCAAACACGAGGGGACTGCATCTTAGCGATGCGTTTAGATTGGAGGGAAAATGGCCTTACTACAGAAAAGCGAAGGACACAGAGCGGGTAGCTCCCCATGGAGTTGCACTTCGTGCAGTACGTGTTTGCATGCTGTATGATCAGACTAATTCAATCTTATAGCCAATATACAGCATGAGGGCTTTGTGGTGGGGAAAGAAAGAAATGTGAGGGGAGGGAAGGGTTCCACTCATTTTTGTTAGGATGCCTAATGACTTCTGGTGTTAGAGAAACATAAATAGCTGTATCATCATGAAGCAGAGATTAGATTTAAAATAGATTTAAAATATTCCTTGGAATGCAAAAAACAGATTCTTACAAAGGTCTGGATTGACACGTGGAATAAGGCCATTACTTGTCACGATGCCCAAACAAGTGGCACTTCGTGGAGGGAAGACTTATGAGAGCGCTCCTCTCTGAGACAGCAAAGACAGCTCTTTGCTCTTCAGGAACAGAAACACATTGCTATCTCATCTGGAGCACGAGTGATTTCCCTCTTTAATATGCATGTGAGAAGGCAAGTAGTTCAGCTTTAAAAGTTTGCTTGTTTCTCCATGCAATGAACATCAAGCTTCACAAAATAACGGTTTTGGTGGTGGTGCGGTTTGCGTGGTTTTGTTTTTTTTTTTTTTAACAAAAACCCTCAAGCAGTAATTTTCTGCTTGGTGATCAGTGACCCATTTCATATCATCCGCTACAGGGCAAAGCACCCTTAGGATGTGATCGCTGAACTTGAGCAGGTTTGGTATCAAAGTCTCTGCTGATTCTTTCTCCTTTGTGCAGTGTCCTAGAGCAGGTTAACTGGCAAGCTGTTGCACACTTAGGCTGTTTTTTGGGGATCGCGAGTTGTAGTAATATGTGCCTGGCAGGAGTCCTGATTAACATTTTCTTAAGAAATCTTTACACTGGCATTAAGAAGTTTTTTTGAACTCTTGAGGGCATGCACCCCCCCTCCCACCTCGCTAGCAATGCGATGTAGTCCCACAGTGTGACGATGTCAAAACCTTACTCTTAGCAGCCCGCAGGATCCCAGCCGAACGTGGCAGTCAAGTCTGTCACTTGCACCTGGAGATGAAAGAGGATGGCAAGGCAGAGCCAAGCCTAAACAGCTCCACGCTTACAAAAATGTGTGTTAACGCTGCACGGCTGTGCCTGGAATCAGCCTCGTGGCTGCTGATGGATGCTGCTCTCTTCTTCTTTCTGCTAATCCATGCAATGAGAGAGCATCGGTTTCGAAAACTCACCAGCCCCTACCATCATGAGAAAAGTATATCCAGTGCCTCAAGGAGGAAGGTTAGATTTGCAGCAGTATTCCCCAGGGGAATTGCTTCAGTGTCCCAGCCAATTGACTGCAGTGGAAACGTCATCACACCTCAAGTGTCCTCTTACCCATGGAGGGCTCTCATCTCCCCTGCACCGGAGCAGCTCACAACAGCAAATGTATTTCTTACCAGCATCACTTCTGCAAGAAAGGCTTTTATCCCTGCTTACGGGCAAGAAGTAAAAATCTGTGCAAGTACTCGGTATCAAACTCCCTCCAAGATCAAGAGGAGCTTCTTCTACACTTGTCAGGATCTGGACCTACGTGATTTGCTGAAAAGCTTCCAGTGTTATCACTTGCAGGGTAAGAAATGGAGCCTGCAGAGCCCATCCTGCAGCTGTTCATCCTCCCCAGGGCTGTCACACAAACAGGAGCCCAAAGGTGACCAGTGGCGTGCTGTCCCCGGGTACTGAGCGCTGCCTACGCACCACTCACGTCACATAAATCTGCCCCAAATCACCTCACGGATCCTCTCTACCATACCCAGGAGCTGGGTAAAGGAGAAAGACATCAAAGAGCCATGGGATTGTCTCATCAATATAGGTAGGGATGTATTAGGTCACAAAATTGGTCTACCCATGAGGAGAGCTAGAACTTGCCTTAATTAATTAGAGAATGATGGCTTCGTCCTCCTTCCCCAATGTGGATGTTACATGACTCCAGACTGGAAAAATATTTCAACACTGCAGATGAGCACAGCAGTCCAGAGTCCACGCGAGCAGTCTGCTTTATTCCCAGCTCAGCCCTGACCAGCCTTGCCAATGCAGCACCTTCATTAACATAAATATGAGATTTAAACAGAAAATAAGGGTATGGCATCTCTAAGTCCAAACGTTGCTACAAAACCTACCCACTGAGCAAAAGAAAGATAACCAGCAAAAATGGGTTCCTCGGACTCTATATCTAGGGACAACACCGTTTCCTTTACACTGCTCTGATTTTCACAAGCTGAGTATCTGGCCATGTAATCGTAGGGCGTGCATTGCACACAGATGGATGGATGGACTGGATGAAGGGAAGCTGGGATGGATGAATGGGTGTTGACCGTAGATATCACTACACCTACAGGGATCTCCTTTGGGTTCACTTTCCTTCAGTGTCCCAGCTCTAGATAGTGTGAAGAAGGACACAGTAAAGACAGCTCTGCAGAGATCTTTTCTTAATGCAGAACTCTCAACTGTCTGCTCAGCAGGTCTCAGTTTTGAGGGGGAAAAAAAAAACAAAAAAAACCACATGATTTTTTGAAGCAAAACCAGAAACATCAGGTAGCACAACTAAAACCTCTATCTGGTATGGGTTGTTTATTCCTACATCTGTTAGGAATAATAATTCCTACATTCATTATCTGTTTACTTGTCATAACCAAGATAAGACGAAAAAAGTCAAATAAAGACCATGAATAAATACTATATATGGACACGAAAGAGTGCCGTTAAGCTTATTTGAATCATGCTAAATGCAACTTCTTCATGATTAACCTATATAAATTAACCAGAAACCTCTCAAAAAATAAGGCAATGATTTGATATCAATGCCGAAGACCTCAAACTTCTTTATTTGGAGAAGTCCTCCATAAAGAAGAAATAATTCTTCATACTGCATCTCTAGTGTACTGTAAGTTCTTAGGCTTCTACAACACCGAAAAGACATCGTGTACACACAGTATCTGGGCAAGGGAAGTATCGTATGTATCAGCTATCGTGCATGACACCCAGACAGGACACCGACACCTGTCTTGTGACCAGTTCATGCAGTTCTCAAAGTATCCCCTCCCGGTGCCCATGGGAGACCTTTCTACCAAGTGCAAACAAACAAAAATATAAAGCACATTACTTTTTATTGGGTAAGTGCAATGATAGGAAGTAGAATGATTGATAGAACCACTACAAAATCAGCTCCAAAAAATATAGCTGCATGTTTTTTTTTTTTCCCTTCTAAGTGAGCTTCAACAGACCATTCAGCTGCTTTCTCCTTTACACCCTCCTTTTTTTTGTTGTTGTTTAAATCCCTTGGGGCAGAGCCAAGAATCTCAATGTGCCACAATAACCACGTTTACTTATTTCCAACTCGTATCCGTAGTATCGTATCATATCATCTCAACCTGGCATCGACATGGTGCTTTTCGCCAATGAGCCTAGTAAGGAATCCAATCTGTTCCTCATTATGTGATGCTTGGGAGATACGGGAGGGTAAAAAATGGAAAGGAGAGAAAGGGGAGATAACCAGGGCACCAGTGGACAGAATGAGAAATTGGTTAAAAATGGGTAATGACAGACAAAAGTGTGAAGGAAAAACATGTTGCTGGGACGTAGAAAGAGTGAAAAATAAAAATACGGTGAAGCAATGAGGAAATGGGATGGCTGGGAAGGAGAAAAGCAACAAGACAGCCTGAGTCAGAGTGAGAAATCCTGTAGAAAACAAACCCTGTTGGAAAGGAGTCCTGTCCCTCCCTAAAGTGTAGGCTTTCTGAATACTTCTTCCCAGAGCTTAATTTGATACATCTTCCCAGAGTTTAATTTGCTGACAGAATTGGAAAGAAAAAAAAAAAGAAAGAAAAAAAACACATCAGAAAACAAAAAACTTTCAAGGCAGGTGAAAAGCACCAACCCACTCCCGACAGTCTGTGATTTCCTTTAATTGCAAGTGAATAATCAGGTTCCCCCCAGGGCAAAATGTTAGTGAAAAACCAGAACTAAGCAAGCAAGGGAACACCTGCTTAATGAGTGGATTTCCCTTTCCAGAAAATCTGGTGTATAGGTACATTATGCAGAGCCACAGCAGAGTTTAGGTGTGGGTGTGAGTTTACACAGTCGATTAAGCATAATTTAATTACATTTAAATAATTAATAATGAAGCATGTTTTAATTGCATATAAATTCTATGCTGTACAATGTTGGGCACCTCATAAAGCCCAGCTCGCACACATGGGGCAGTGCCAAGTCCCTGCATGTGAGTGCTTTGGACACGGTGTGCAATTAGTCCGATGCATGTCATTATTTCGTTTGCAACCTGACTCTTGCAGGGCACAGAATGGACACAGCTCTGAGGGTGAGGGAGCCATTCAACATCGGTTTTAATCTGCCGCATTACATTATGGGCCACAGAAAATAAAAAGACAGAGGAAACAAGTTGATGACTATCTAAACTGAGCTTAAACTGGCAGTCAGGCTAAGGCATCCACATGATACTGAAAGCCTGGTCTCATCTCAACCTACAGGTGCCTCCCTGGAAGTATTTAAGGTATACGTGGACATGGCATGATGGGACAAGGCTTAGGGATGGGACTTGGTAGGTTGATGGTTGGACTTGATGATCTTGAAGATGTTTTCCAGCCTAAATGATTCTACCATTCTGTGATTCTCCTGAGAGTCTTCTCCAGAGTGCCTCTGCAAGGCTCCCTGCTCAGCACACAGATTCAAAGACCATTCATTCCTCAGCCACAAGCCTCTTTCGTTTTTCTTTTTCTTTTTTTTTGATACGATAAGGAAATCCAGATGCTTCATTTCAGTTGCCTGCTGGAGCTCCATATATACTGCTGAGGCTTTATTTAGCTATCAGAAGTATGCAAGTATGGTTCTTGTCCCTATGCTTTCAAGTCTCCCATTTCTAAAACAGCTGCTGACTAGGTTTGCCATATACGGTTTGGATGATGGTGTGATTAATACCAGTTTCCCTGGAACTAGCTCAGGTTGGTTTCCACATCTCACAGCTAATTAGTCAAGAAACAGAAGAAGCTCTTTTGGGCCAGAGGCTGATCCACATAGGAGATTCTGAGCAGACTGCAAGATAAGGGCACTGAGAGATGCCTGAGGCAGTTGCATTGCAGAGGAGTGGTTATTTAACTCCTTTTGGACACCACCAGACTTCTTATGGCATCTATGCCTGGACACAGTGAGGTTCCAGGTCACCTGGATGTGTCAATATCTCAAAACTCACCAAAAACAAAATGTAAGGGTTATTTGCTCCAATATGCACGAATAAGCAAGCTGGAAAGCAAGGGAAGGGACATGATGGATACCTTGGGAAGCAGTATGAATAAACATTTGCTGTTAAATTCACAGTATTTAAGTTCAGAAAGCTCTATCAAATCATGCAGATTGATCTGTACACCACAGGTAAGTATATGACTCCCAGCTACTCCAGTACAGAGCCTGGGAATCTGTTTTTCATTGAAGCATAGTTTTGTTCAGCTAAAACAAGAGCCAGCAAGACAGCCAGCCTAATTTGAGTACAGAGAGAAAAATCCAGTGCTTTCAGTGATAATTTGTTCCAATGGATTGTGACTCTCTTAAAAATGCAGCTCACTTTCTATGTGAATTTGTCTGTCTCCAGCTTTCAGACACCAGTTTGTGCTATGCCTTTCTTCACTGGATTGAAGAGCCCTTTAGTGCGAAATGTTTTCTCTCCTTGAAGGTCCTTAATGCTCACAGTAAAGAACTAGCCATTTCAGACAATTTTCCTCTCAAAGCCTGTTATTTTAGAGTAACCGCATACCAAAGTTAAAAATCACAAAGTGTCTAGACTAGTGAATTCACTCTGATAATGTGCCTACCAAGCAGGATTATTGGCTAAAGCTCAACTTAGCTGGTCAACTGTGTAATAATGTCTTGTTTATCTAATACTGTTACCAAAGGCTTTACAAATTGCCTGTATAAAGTCTGCCCGTCACCGAAATCACTGCAAACTGGTCGTTGTTTAACAAGCCTGAGCGGCGCTTTGCTCGTGGGCGAACACAGGCCCACAGCCACGGGCGAACACAGGCCCACAGCCTGCCCCAAGCAGGGGGCCACTCACTGGCACGCCTGCTGACACTGCTGTCCTGCTTTTCTGGGCTGCTCGAATAACGTTAATTACCACAGAGGTTATTAGATTCCAGTGTAACAACAGCCCAAAACCAGGCTGATATTTTAACCTCACTTCTACAGTGAGGCCTTGGCACAGGCTGCCCAGAGAAGCTGTGGATGCCCCATCCCTGGAGGTGCTCAAGGCCAGGCTGGATGGGGCTTTGAGCAACGTGGTGTGGTGGGAGGTGTCCCTGCCCATGGCAGGGGATTGGAAATGGATGGGCTTTAAGGTCCCTTCCAGCCCAAACCATTCCGTGATTCTACACAAGAAAAGACTGTTTTGATTGGCATCCGCATTAAATGCTATATGGGCAACAACAAGCGGGTGTGCACACACACCAGCCCACGCTTGTTGGAGTGGCGGTCAGTACCACCACCTGTTGTTACGGTTGCCCTAAAATCCTTTATACAAACACTGTTTTCACTGGCTTACTTGCTACTCGTCCAACTGTAACCACTTAGCCTGAGATTTTCCAGGCCCGACCGTCTGCATCATGGTGAGCCCTTTCGAAATTTTTACTGAAGACAGTACAACTACTTCATTACAAGTGCTAATAAAACAGAGCTGTCTGAAAATTTCCACTGTTCTTGTGTTTGGGCTTGAAGTTGGCAAAGGGAGCAGCCTTCATTTCAGAGATCTATTTGCTTTCTTTCTCTGTTTCAGTGCTGGCTGTTTTCTCTCCTGAAGTTAGAAGTGTTCCAATAACTGTCGCTCACAAATGCTGGCTGCTCGTTTCCTAGAAGCTCGGAGCCCATTTTGCGGTGTCCCTCCACTGTTTGGTGTGATCTACCCCATATAAAACAGGTCACCTTGCACTACTGCTGGTAATGGGCAGTGCCAGGCCTTGCTGCCTGCTCATCCCAGAGCTGAATTCAGGCACTGCGCACACCGATGCTCTCAGTGGTCTCCCAAGACAGAGAAAGAAAGAAGCATTTTTGAAAACATGCTTAAGTTTGAATAAAAACAAAACCTGGAAGAGTGCAAGAGAATAGGGAGAAGAGGTTATGGCAAAGATGCTGAGGAGGAAAAACAGGGAATTAAAACCTGCAAAGCAGGTTCAGGAGATTTGGGACTCCCACAGAAACAAGAATGCAGCTTTCTGAATACCAGAGAAAAAAGGGCCTGTGACAGTGAGCCCAGGAAGGAAAACAGTGCAATTACACAGAAGTGAAAGAATCCCTATTGCAGAGTCAAATGCTGGGAAAAAAAGAAGTTAGCTTCCAATGTGTTTCGACACCTGAGTTCTTCCAAAATTATTCTGCAATGGAAATAAATCTTTGCGGAGGTTAATCGTTCTCTATTCAAGCCCTGCCTTATAAACGTTGATTAAATAAGGGCCTCACTTTGAACAGGGAGGAGATCAGAGCTTGATGGTCAGTCCAAACCCAGGCACTACCCAGGGAGGGGACTGCATAAGGTGGCAGCCACCAGCAGCCCTGATGACACGATCCTTTTGATTCAAAGCCACGCACAACGCAGGGCACGAGGAAGGCAGCAGCCCTTAACCCAGCACGATGGCACCCTGAGAGCTCGCCTTCGCCATCCTGGTAATCCTCTCGTGGCAGACCTGCCCTCAAAGGACAGGCAAACAGGCAGCTTGTCCTCCCAAAGTCAGGCAACTTGGCTCTTTTATGACTGCAACAACTTCCATTTTTGTTAAACAATGAATATAGATTATTGTTTTGAAGTTTACCTGCCCAAACCCATAAGCAGGTTGTGTTTGCTTTTTGCTACAACACATTGTTTTCTAACAGGAAGGCAGAATTATCTGATAGGAAACACAGCTAATGTAGCACAAGCAAGTTATTAAATGGAGTCCAACTGGGCGCATGATGAGCAATCCCGAAAACACAATTCAAGGGGTGAAACACCACCATGCAACTGAGCATAATAACCTGCTTGCAAGGCTTAGAGACTGTGCGACAGAAATAATTTTAAATCAATTGAGTTACTGTTTCTTGGCAATTTGATAGAAAGGAGAAACAGTGTAATTGGCAATCAAGTACTCCTTTGGGAGCTTCCAAACAGCCAGCTGGATTTGTAAATGCATGGTAATCTGCTGGGGCCAAATCCTGCAGCTGCTTAAACAGCGGTGTAAATTGCCCACTGGGTGTAAATTACTCCAAACATGGATGTAAGCAGCAGAGCACTACCACTGGTACGTCAGAGAAATGCTGCTTTTGTCCCAAACTGTAAACACAAACCTGTTTTCACTCCTCTGCCAAGGCAGGGAGTGCACTGAATGCAATCAAGCACAGATCTACTTACCCTTCGCTTGCTAAGCTGCAGCCAAATATAGCTCAGGGATGAAGACACAGTCTGCATGATTAATTAGCTGCCTCCTTTATCTAACTTTCCTTCAACCTTTATATGCTTAATAATATCTATTTATTAAATCAATGAGCTTACGTTTAAAACCAAGTCCATCAGTTTATTTCAAGTCACTGTATAGATGGGATTTCATTGCAGGAGCAAATAGTGTGGGCAAACTTCAGCAGTCAGCTGGAAAAAGCATCTGGGAGGAGTGAGAGGGACACAGATTCTCAGCTCAGCTCAAAAGGACATGCACTGCTATGGTGCTTTAAGGATTGTTACAGGGTTTACTCTGAAAAGAACCCCATTTCATTTGAGCTAATAATCTGTTTGCATTGCTGGAAATAATCTCCTTCTAGTATTGATTGTCTTTATTTGATAAACACAAAATTTAGCTAAAGTCCCTTGCCATGAAGGAAAATGAACTGAAAGTGACCTTTCTTGCTTACCAGACAGACTGTTGGGATGAACAAATTCAAAGATAAATTTTCTCCAAAGAGAAAGGCGCTTCTTGCCCATGACAGCATCTCAAAACCATCCAACCTCCCACCTCAGGTACCCAACTGAGGAGGATGGCACTTTGTCCTGCAGGGCCCCCCTCTGTCCCTTACAGCAGGAGCCCAGACAACCAGCCAAAACTATGCATTTAATTCTAAATGACTGAAGTTAGGTAAGATGAATCCTAGCCCATGTGGTCTCTACAGGATGCTGATTCACAGCAAATCACCGGCATGTCTCTGACAGGAGGGCAGACCTTCCACAGAGCATCTCCAAAGAGCTTCCTTTTGGTGGATTCCTAACAAAAGCCTCTCTTTTACATAAAATTAATGAAGGTTTCTGCTGTTCCTCTGTATCCATACATCTCTTCTAACTTCTCTGAAAAGGTGAGAGGGTTCTAAATCCTAGTCCCACAGCAGCTCAGCTATTTCTTGAGAGGTGTTTGAAGTCGCTCATAAAACCAGACCCTCCAGCTGCAGGGGCAGGCATCCTGCAAATAAATCCTCCAAGGTTGCTCTGAGAGGCTGTGAGATGCCCAGTGGCTCAGCCAGGCCAGCACCTTCTGAATGCCCTCCGGTAGTTTGATATTCCACTAAGCGCAGCACTTCAGGGGGGTTACAAGCCAAAATGGGGTCAAATATGAGAAGTTTAGGGAATGTGCCCAGCTGACAACTACTGCAGGACTGGTCGTTTGTAAGCAACACAAACAGTGGGGAGGAATAAATTCTTCCCAGGCGAAGAATAAATATAAAAAATAACCTACTCCATACAATTCTATACCAGTAAAGAACACAGGCTCCAGGAAACCAAATTTTCTCTGCTCCCATAAAATGCCACTCTCCATGTTAAACAAGGCAAACAAATTGTACAAATGCAACATAAGTCCAGGAAAACAAAACAGAACAAAGCAAGTTTCGCATCCCCTAAGGAAGCAAAATCACGTAGTCCATGTCAGTTCCAAAGGTTCAGACTGAAATTAGCTGCCTCCAGGTGTAGTAATTCATCAGCGTGGAAACTGAAGATGACTTCTGTTATTCTTGAGCCATTTGAGAAAGATTACTTCATTCTGCATCTGGCCTGAGCCTGTTATCTGAATGTCTCTCAAGAAAAGTGCTCTAACATCCACAAGAAGTGAGTGTTTTAGAACCAGAACAGACTAAACAGTAGAAAATACAACGGGAAGTAAAATACAGCACTTTTTCCCCAGAGATGGCTCCATTACAGTTTTCAGTAGTGCAAAGGACCACAGAATTACTTCCTTTCTCCTGGTTATGATTAAATGTTAATTTGGAAAAATGTACCATAAAAAAAAAAAAAAAAGAAACTTTAAGAGTTGAGGAAAGAGTCTGATGGTCTTAAAGCCAAGACCAAATCCCACCACAATCGATACAAGCTGCTGCTGTCTGTTGTTTACTTTTTTTTTTTTTCTATTTTTTTCCCTAGGTTTGTACCTTTTTCTTAGTTTATTTGCTGGCAAGCCTCCAAATTTTCCCATCTGAGCCCACAGATTGCTGGAAGACCTCCAGCCACTCTTGCTTTGCATCACCTTTCCCATGGTGGAAAAGCCAGGTAAGCAAATCTCCCTCAGCCAGCCAGGAGCAGGTCTGCAGGAGCAGCTCCCCGGGCCCCCTGCTTTCTTGCAGAGGAAATCCAGATGTAGGTCCTGGGAGCAGCCCTGCCAGTCCCCATGGCCGCTGGTGATGTTCAACCAGGCACATCGTAGAGATGCAACCAGCAAGCAGACATCGAGGTTGATGTCCTGCCCTCTGCCAAGAAGGGTGTATACCAACAGTCATGGATATGGGATGAAAAGTAGGGGAATTATTTTTTTTTTTCACTTATAACAAGGATGGATATTGTACTAAAGGCTACTGTAGCGTGGCTCTGGGAAGCGAAGCTCAGCCATGGGTCTATCGCACAGAAACACCAAACCCAGCAGTCTCCTGAGATAAGGAACAAGAAAAGAGCTCCCTGGAAGACCTTGGAGAAGAAGAAGGGAGTGGGATAAGACAGTTTATTTTTGGCTATGACTAATACAGCATTCAGAATAAATGTTTCACACCCGACTTGAAAGAGAAAGGAAAAAAAAAAAAAAAAAAAGATCCATTTGTCTCTATTAACAACCATAAATACAGTACTTCAGCCTTCTCTTTGACTAATGCTGTGATTAAAAGGTATATAAAAAGAGCTGGGATTTCACATTTGAACCTGAACAGCAGGGATAGAAATCGTCTTATTTTAGCTGTTTAAAGATTAGGAAGTCTATTGTAAGGTAATCATTTTAGTTCCCATTATAATTCCTGAAGAAACAGACCCCCTGCGTGTGCCTCCAAAACAACTTTTTGACTTACAACATTAAAATGCTATGAATACTGTTGCTGCTAACCTAAGAGACGACAGTGGGAAACATTCGAAGACTCTCCTCTCAGTACTGTGCCTATTTGCTAACCAAATAATACATGACATTTACTGATAGGAACTTTTATGAATTGGATAGGACTAGTTTGGAATTTTTCTCCAAAAACTGTTTTGTGGTGGAAATATCTTCTTTCTCTTCTCCCTTCCTTCTTTCTTTAACTAAAAGTGAAATTAATTCAATTAATTTAGAATTTATAAGCTAGAAAAAAAATCAAAATTAAAGAAATTTTCTATTTTGAAAGTTTCAGAACTAAAAAATCAGTTTCTCAATTCAGTGCAAAAATTCAGCTTAAAATGCAATGTTACCATTCAACATAAAAAATAAAAAGTCTTGAATTGGAATAGTTCACTAAACCTACTCCTGAATTTTCTAGATTCTTCGTTTGTGAAAACATTCAGTTCTGGCTTTTTGGACCAATTCAAGAAGGAAAAGCCTTCAAAATACCAAAGCTAGCCCTTGATGAAATCAGTTCCTACCTAGACCATACTTCTGTGGCTCCTAGTCACCAAAAGTTTGGGGCAAGATTAATCATAGCCAAGTAATATTCTTGTTAGTTGCTTGGATTTCAGCTTCTAGAAACTTCAGTAGAAGGATAAAATAACAATAAAAAAAAATATATCAGTGCTCCCTCCTTGTCTAATAGGATGAACCTGAGCAATCTCTGAAGTCAGTCTTTCATTCCACAATGCCAAATGGACTGTGAAATTGTTTACCTTAATGGACAGTGCTGGTTTCTTTTAGAAACAGAATGAAATTTATTGGGTAATCTAAACTAAGACCACTGAATTTGATTCATTTTTAGTGAAACTGCTTCTGTTTTTTTTTTTTTTTTTTTTTTTCACATGGCCAACAGTTCACTAGGGAAGGGGAATTTTTAGCAGTCACATCTGTACCTTTGTTAGGCACTGGGAGCAGTGGTGCAAACATCTGTGCTGACACCACTTGGGGTGGGAGGGGCATAGCCCATTTCCCTTCGTTGTCACCAAACCCTTGGCTTTTTCACTGAGACCTACCAATATGGGCAACACATCCTGCTAAATGAAACACAGGGCACTCTCTGGATTTTAATCTTTGATGCAAGAATTACCATTTTCCAGTGACCACAATGTTGTGTACTTGAAATTTCAAATACAAAAATAATAACCCGAAAGAAAGTAAACATATAATAAAAAAATAAAAACAGAAAAATCACTGTGTTTTCATCTAAACAGATTTAGACTCAAAATACGTTTAGTGTACTGGCCTACTTCAGGGATTAGATCATCAGGCCCCTTTAAAAGGAATAAATGGAATAATCTCCTCTTTTAAAAAAGACTACATCTGGACATCATTGCTCTAACCCAGAGTCTACAAACCACAATTAGGGTTATGGCAGTGATAAATGGGGTTACAGGCCATCCAAAATTCAATCTCATTTGATGTTCATGTTAGTATTAAAGTAACATAAGGTCTTAACAGAAAATAATTCAGAAACTACTGGACAAAACTCTGAAGGAAAAGATCCAATATCCCTTCTGAAATTAACATCAATGATGATAAATCTTCGTGGTCTTAAAAATCTCTTTTAACATACAGGATAGCTTCAAATCACTTCCTGCGAGTTATCAAGCTGATATCAGATGGCAACATTATCAGCCCAGGACTATAAATGAAAAAGTCTGCTTCCACAAACAATGCCATAAGCCCTCATACATTTCTTCAAATTTCTCTTTGGAAAACGCTGCCAGAAGCAATCATGCAACACACGACAAGTACACAGCACGCGAGGAGAAATCCTCCCCCGTAAACCCAGGCGCTCCCCTCGAACTTCTGAAGCAGACAGTTGCAGCATTTGGGTTCTTCTTTATTTTATTTTATTTTTTGAGGGAACATAAGAGGAAAAGAAACTTAAGATTACCGAAACTGCTATAAATACCAGATGGAGAAAATAAGGCGAGTTGTAAAAGATACAGGGTAGAGACAGAAAACAGGAAAAACTCCAGGATAACTGACTCCCTGATTCTCCACCCGCCCTGACTGTCCCGCACCATGGAAATATGGGCACCCAGGAACCTCACAGTGTGAAAAATAATGAAAATAGAGAGCAGTTGATTTTCAGCATAATGTAAGTGCCACAAACAATACTCTCTAACTTCTGAATAAACAAATTCAAATCCAAGGAAAATTAGACAGGAAGCATTAATGCTCTCTGGTATTTATTCACATATAATTTATACAAACAATTTATAGAACATATCTGAGACGTTCTACAAGGTTTGCTTTTAAATCTGTCTTCCTTTCAAATTAAAAGAAAATAACATATTTCAACTTCAAATGCATTTAAATTAGGGTCTTAACCTGAAATCCGCTGCAGAAAAAAATTCAAGCCCTTATCTTGAAATCTAATGGAATAAAAGCTCCTCTTCGCAGCTTACAAAATTCAGACATGATTCTGGGTGAAAGACGAGGAGAGAAAAGATTCCCTTTCTCCCCTCTCAGGAGACAAAAGCATAGAACGAATCTTTTTTCAGTGAAAACACTGAAGTTCCTACAAAAGAGAGTAAAATAACCTGGATGAAATCACCACAGTCCTCTACACTGAAATTACCTTTTTTATAATCTCAGGAGCACAAACCTTTTGCCACGCATTGCCAAGACTAACAACAAAACAAAGAGCCAGCCCACAATGCACCAAAAATCATGGCATTCAAACCAGACAGCGGCAGAACTGAGAGCAGAATGGGAAAGTCTACTGGACCTAAACATGGAGCTGGTGGGAGAGAGCTGCTCTTTGGCCTGATAACTCAGGGTCCTTAAGTCTCACCACATATGTCCCTAAGGTTTAGATATTTCTGGATGATATTTCTGGATGATCTTCCTGTTGTCCCACCATGTTGTCAACACATCGGCCCTCTGGCCATGCTGCTCGTCCTGCCTCCATCTTGGGGCCCAGCTGGTCTCTCCATGGACACACCAGGTTTTCCCTGGTTGATGTGACTTGGGCACAACACAATAAACAAAGGTTAAGACTGCAGATCACAGAGCCTAAAACCACAAATCGAAAGGTTCCTTGGCCCAGCTTCCTCATGAGAGTGGCAAACGTTAAGAACCAAAACCAGTGACATTTTCTGAAATCCCAAAAGTCAGTTTGAATTTGATATAAGGTTATAATTTCTCTCCAACTACCATTACATATCTAAAAGTTCAGTGTCTAGTCCAATCTGGTTCGATAGACTTGCTTTGCAGCCAGTAGAAAGAGACAGCAATCTCAAGATCAAAAATCACCCGCAGCACCTCAGCAGGGCCCATTACAGACAAAGCCCAAATGACTAGATGAGACACAACTCATAATTTCTAGATGACCAACGTCAAGTGTGTGCCGCATCACCTGACCAGCAAAACACAATGCCATGAAGTGTATCAAATACACAACACCAACTAGATGCAAATAAACCTCTTCTTGAAGCACTCTTCCTCCCAGAGCCAGAATGAGTTTTGGTCCTTCCCACTCTTGCTAACAGGCTTTTACGCAATAGAGAGACATTATTATGAGGTATCAGAAGCTTATGAGGGATAAATACAAAGTGTGCTGATACTTATATCACTATGAAGAAGTATTCTAGTAAATGTGACAATTGTTTCAGGGAAACAGCTTGGAAGTGACCTCTGGCGCAGGTTGCGCAGGACCATGTCCAGGTACCTTTTGAAGGTCTCCAATGAGGAGACTCCACAACCTCTCTGGGCAGCCTGTGCTGGTGCTCAGTCATCTGCAGAGTACACACAAGCTTCCTGATGTCCAGAGGGAACCTCCTGTGTTCCAGTTTGTGCCCATTGCCATTTGTCCTAGCACTGGGCACCAGAGAACAGAGCCTGGCTTTGTCCTCTTTGCACCTTCCCTTCATGTATTAATAGACATGGATGACTTCCCCCTGAGCCTCCTCTTCTCCAGGCTGAACAGTCTCAGCGCTCTCAGCCCCTCCTCACAGGAGAGGTGCTCCAGTCACCTTGGTGGCCCTACACTGGACTCTCTCCAGCATGTCCAGGTCCCTCTTGTACTGGGGGGCCCAGAACTGGAGACAGCACTCCAGGTGAGACCTCAGGTGAAACATTGCAATGAATTTATGAGATAAACAGGCAGTGATAAGGGGAAGATAGAGCTGCATGGAGGAGGCCCTGGCCAGCTGAGAGCCCGCAGTGCTGAATCAGCATGGAGGCACCATGCCGGCATCTGAGACAGTCTGTCCTGTAAAAAGAAGAGGTGGATGGAGCTCTCTTTAAACTGGAAGAGAGCTACAGTCATAGACTGTGGTACTCATGGTGGACTTCTGTAGTCAGATCAAAGTTTGACTTTAACAAAGCTTTCACTGTGGTTTCCGCTACTCCCTGTAGCCCACTTGAAGGGATCTGCACTAGTTGGGTAGGCTACAAGATGGATGAGTAACTGGGTGGACTGATGGGCCCGAATAGCACAGGTCTATGGTTCAAAGCATCTATGTCTCAGCACACGTCCATTGGCTCATCATGACAAGGGTTTCTAAAAGGTCATGTTTGGTATCGACACTGTACAACCACAACTTGGATGGTAGGATAAAACCCACCTCATTAAGTTCACAAATGACACCAGTTTAGGAGGAGCATCGGATATTATGGAGGACTGGGATACCCTCCAGAAGCATCGCAATAAGATGGAATGGCATGAAAACGGTTGACATGAACCTCCCAAAACTTCAAAAAAGGCGCATGCCAAGTCTTGCAGAATGCACTAAGCTGGGACGTGGTGGAAGCAGAGTGACAGAAAATGTCATGGTAGTCCTGGTGGACAACAAACTGAGCATAAACTGATGCATCACTGCATGGCTGATCAGATACTCGGCTGCTTTGGGTAAGCCAGAAGGGTGAGGGAAGTGAGGCCACATCTGAATAGCAGGTCCAGTTTTAGACTCCCCAGTGCAAGGAGATTAGGACAAACTTTTGTGCACCCAGTAAGACTTCTGGGGAGCAAAGCATATGATGTAAAACAAGAAGCTAAGGGACCTGGGTTTGTGTAGCTTGGAAAGGAAAGATTAAGTGTAGAAGTGGGGACTCTCATTACAGTCTTCCCCCACCTAAAGAGGGGCTATAGAAAAGAGAGAGCACAGAGAGGCAACAGTCACAAGTTGCAGCAGAAGAAATTCCTGTTAGAGGTAAGTGAAAGCTCACAGCAGTAAGCACTGGTCAAGCACTAAACCAATTCTGAAGAGGCATGGAGCAAGAGTATGGGATGCAGGACCTTCTAGTCTCAAAGTTTCTGCAATTTTATGATATTCTTTGAAATATAGATTGATATATTTTCTGTAAAGTCAGACTTTAAAATTGCTGTGTATGTTCTGTCCTCAACCCGCTGGGCCTCTGCTCCCATCTGCAATGTGATAATAACATTAATATTAAGGACGAAATCCAGCTCCAGATTCACATTCCTAAATGTAGGTATCCATGTGAGAGCCAGACACCTACGTTCCCCTCATACTCAATGAATGTCTAATACTTAAATCAGTTCCCTCCACACTGGCATTTAGTGCCATTTAAGGTTCCCCAGCATATCTGAGACATCCTCAAGGGACTGACAGATATGACAGAAATTGTGCACGGACCAATGCTCCTCTGCAGTTAGAGCAGGAGACCAGGTAGGCTGTACTGGGACTTATTAGATGAACTTCTCAGAGCAGTTCAAGTGGATTCATCTATCAAATGCAGGTTCATACTCAGGAACTCCTGATGCCAAGCCTACATGGCTACACTTACAAGTCTGAACCTGTGGGTGAATCCTAACCACAAGTTCCACAAGCAATTAGGGTTCTGATGAAAAGAAGTTGAGACACAGTGAGGAGTGAAGAGCACCAAAGGAAGCCCAGTAAGTGTAATGGAATCTATCCTCAAGAATGTTAAAAAAGGTAATCTGAGCCCCAGTAAATGAAAGATAAGAAAAACAACAACAACAACAACAAAAATACAAAGTAATGAACAATCTCAGAGAAACTGTGCTTTGAATGAGCAAGAACATACAAAAATATCAGCACTACTAATAATGATCTTATAATTATCGAGTGCTTGATAATGCAAACCCAGAGAGGACAAATCAGATTTGCACAGGCACTTCCCCATCTCCCAAGTTTTTTGACTTTGCCACCTTGATCATACTCTTTTTGTGCACTTTCAGTGTGCAGTATTCCAGGCACAGTCACAAGTACATGAATACTAAAGGGTGAAGTTTTCAAAGACACTCAGTGTTGGATTAACATTTCTCTCCCTGAAGAACAGGGTAATTTCTTTATGCTTCTGACATCTTCCTCCCTCTCCTCCCCAGCCTGAGATTTATAATGCAATTTTATACAGCCTTACTTTTTCTTCTTGAAATCAGTCCTGCAGCTTTATGAATTACATCCATAACACCATGTTCCGAATACCTATTTTAAGGAGTTGCTTTTGTCCTAATAGTTCATACAGAAAATCGTCCGAAGCTGGCAAAACTCCAATAAAATCCACATTCAGTTATTCCATTAAGGAAAAAAATGAGTACTTTTGCATATGCACTACCCTACAATATAAACTAGCACATAGCTGTGAAATACTGTCATTATTTTACAGCACTGATCTAATTTTCTACTGAATGCCCTAAAATGAAGGGTTTCTTCAGAGTACAAATGCAAGGACTGGAACTTAAAAATGATAATTTGGTGGCACTTAAGTCTTTTTTATTATTATTATTTTATCTCCTATCATTTTAAGTAACACCAACTGACAACGGCTCTACATGCTGAACGAGTCCAGATGTATTTGCTGACTGTAAAGAATCACAGAGATGTAATGCGGCAAGAGACTGGTATTGTGCTCATTAGATCACTAAGCAGCAGCGCTTATAAACAGAATACTTAACTAGACTCTACAAAGATATTCAAATGTAGCTGCCAGAATGTACTTTGAAATTTTCCACCTAATACAAAAATGCAAGAGATGAGAAATTATCTCCCTTTAAAGTAAAAAGTTCAAGGTGAATGTTACCTGATTAACTCACTTTGTTATTAATTAAATTCAATAGAAGTCCCAAATATGGCATGCCATCCTTTATTAGCATTTCTGCAGAAATAAGAACCACGCTTATCGTTCAGCCAACAAAATTTAGCCGGAATTCATGAAATATCAAAGAATAATCCCATAGCAGAGGAAAGAGTTAAGTTCAAAACATGACACTGAGGGGAAAAAAAGAAGCATCTCGTAGTGAGGTTTATTAAGAACCTGAAAAAAAGTATTGCTATGTAATTTACATGTATTTATTTATACATATGTAAGATGTGTATTTATATTATATACTCTTACATACTCTATATGCACTTCATAATACAGAAAGAGTAACTTCTTTGAAAGTGGTAAGATATTTTAGGGGGAAAAATGTTCATCTAAGACTGAGAAGACATGAGAAAAACAGTTCCTTCCTCCCCTCCCCCTCTCAGCTGGACTTGGTTCTTGATTCAGCCGTGCGGTTCTTACCTCTTAACCATACACTGCAAAGTTTCATTTATCTGTGATAAGCATTTGCCAAGAAATGGCCCAGAAAATATTTGTCTGTGAGCTCACTCCAGTTGCAGCATTCACATTATCCACCTACCACACCTTTTCAATAGGGAAGACAGATACGAGTGGGCATGGAAACCGGGCAGTACTGCCCCATTTATTCTGCACGTTATTGCTGAGGGCTCTGATTAGCCCTGGGAACTTCACAGCTCTGATGCTGTGCCAAACTTTTGGGGTATACATAGAGAACTGCAGTCTTCACAGATGTCTTCTTTCAACAACACAGAAATGAACATTATAAATATACATATTCCATATAAATCTGTATTTCCATATAAATGGAAAATTAAATTAGCTGAACTTTTTTTTTTTTTTCCTAAGCTCAAAAGACTTATTCCTCAGGAAGATACATTTGCAGTAAAGCAGTAAAAGGAATTTTCTGTGGTACAACCTGTACTAGCACCAGGACAGAGAAGGATCTCCCCAGGTATTGCGTGGATGGGATAAGTAATAAAGGAAGACTCCCTTCGTAATTTAGCAAGAATTAATGCCCACTTAATATAAAAGCATTGCCAAATCTGTGACTTAACAGAAAGCTATAACGGGTATTAATTGATGTCATCTGTACACAAGGAAGAATCCATTTGTGACACAAGTGTCATGAAAATCAACGTAATTACACACTTTATCGTTCGGGTGATTTTTCCATTAAATTAGGAGTTCAGAGTGTGACTACAGCTTCATCATTTGATTACCTTTATCTCACGGTGTACATTTCCTTCCAGCTAAATCCGGAGGTCAGTGCTGGGCATTAAATACACGTGTGCAAACTATGAGACACATAAAGGACATTAAAACCAAAAATATGCCATTGTTCCAGTTTAGGAATTGGTAGTTAAACAGAAGGTACAAGAAGCTACCAAATAACACAATATTGCTGAAATATAAGAAATAGGTAGCTCCACCAGGAAGAATGGTGCCCTCAGAGGACCAAGAAGACCACGAGAAGAAACATTAAGAAACTCCACCCAGTCCCTCCTCAAGGAATGAGACAGTGGTTGACTCCAAAAAATAAGAGAAACCTCCAAAAATGTGAGATTTGATTCAAAACATAAACTTGCCCCAAGCTAAACAGTTATGAAAAATGTTCCCAGTAAATTTATCCCTGAGACAAATCCATCATCCCCATACAGCAAGAAACAGATTGTATTCAGGAGACAGAGAACTGCATTCTCTCATGGCGCAAGTAATTTGGGAGGCACCATGGTATTTATTTAGGGAATGACTAATTAGGTATGAAGCCAAGGGGAAAAAAGAAAAGGCAGGGGGGAGCTCTAATGTGCTAAAAATATAATTATTAAAAAAATACATGAACTACAGCTGAAAACATGCTCTTTGGGAGAGCCTAGGGACACGCCAGGTTTAAGCTTCAGCTCTCTGAACTAGTGACGCATGAAAGGGTTTATTTGTCACCACGCCAGACACCTGGACGTCACTGAGGTAATGACGAGGCTAAGGAAGGGGGACCTGATTGGCAAAAAGGAAATCCCCATTAATTATAGAATAGAATAGGTCCAGTACGTGCTGTGGGAAGGAAGGACAGGTATCTGGGCATGAAGGAGGCGGCTTCCTGCGATGGGGAAGGCAGGAGCACTCTGCACTCTGATTGAGCATCTAGAATTATTTACATGTAAATGCATCGTGGGTTTCCATCCCATGCCCAAAGTCACACGTCCCTCTGCTAGTAAAATCCTGCTTGGTGAATGGAAGAAGTCCCCACACTTGGGACATTTAAAATGGGAAATAATGCAGGAAATGAGGAAATAATGCAAGGGGTCAGCAAATGCATAAAATGACCTGCAAGGTCAAGGTAATTTCAATCACTGATTTTTATGATTTCATCAAGTACTCAAAAAGAATTTGGGACTGAATTATTTCTATTTAAAAAAAAAAAAAAAAAGACATTCAGCAGGCTTCTATACACCCACGCATGCACTTATTCAATGTATTAGTCATGTACCACTACCAAAACAGAATAAAAATATATTTTAACAAATCTTGCAGGAAGTCAAAACATTAATTCCTTTGCAGACATGTTAGTCCAAAACCGTCTTTCATTCAGCTTAGGTTGTCAGAATTTCTTGTGGACATCTATGTCATAGATCTGCCAAACCTATAATTCACTTTTTGACATTAAGTAATAAATACACAATGCAGACACACATTTGTCCTTTTCAAAATTCAGCTGAAATCCATTTCCTTAGATAAGAGCATGCCCTGTACAAGTCACCTTCCAAAATTCAGCAGATCTCTCTACTGAGGCATGCACTCCCATCTTCAGGTCTTACCAAGTACTTGGACAACAGGAGCGATGCACATCCATGCATTTGACATGAAAATAGCGATTTATTCCTGCTGTGCATGTCACTGGCACCTGTAAATGCCAGCCCTGAAGTAGAGTCCCACTGCAGAGCTCACTGTAGGGGCAGAACCAGAGAACACCAGGATAATGAAAATGTTCATAAGGAAAATGCTCAGAAGCCTGCTCCCAAGAAATGCTTTATTTTAGCATCTTTAACCTTAGATGATGTCTATTACCCTGGAGGGTGGTGGGTTAAACTAATAATGAACTCTGCACTTTGCAAACAGTTACACTCAAATTGTCTCCTTAAATTTACTTCTAAGAAGTGAAGCTGGTGTCGAGACAAGAGTTCACATGTAAGTAAACACCCGGCTCTCCACTACTTAAAAACATGAGCGTTGCCTTTTCTGGGCTAATGTAGATAGAAAGGGGGGATCTGCACTCTCTAACACTTACAAAAGCTCCCAGACAGCAGCCCTGCTGCTCAGCGCTTCCATTTCGTAGTCAAATGGAGGTCACTGCAGTAGATGCTTTTCAGGGGAAATGACTAGGATGGGGAAGGATGTAGGGAGGATTTGCAAGAGATGAAAACAAATGACACTGGCCTTGTAATAAAAATTCAGAGTGCAGCAGGGAGGGGAAGATGTATCATCATTAGCTCATTTACCAGTTGTGAACTACTGAGGGCTCACAGCCATGAATCTTTCCATGCCGCATGCCCATTTGTAAGAAAGCAGCGATCTCTAGCACGCATCCCTAAGATCAGACTCAACGATCACGCAAGTAATGTGCACTCAGATTGGAAAAAAAAAAAGAAAAAGGAAGTTTTCTAGCTTCCTAGAACACTTCTGACTCCATGGACTTGAAATAGTGCTGGAACCAGGGCCAGCACTTACAAAAAATGAGCCATGCTGCTGGGGGAACTCCTCCACTTACAGAGGTGAAGCCCATCCCAGCCACTGCTGTGCCAAGTGGGGACTAATCTCACTGAAACACTGAGCCCTACTAAGTTCAAACACTAACTCTGATCCAGGAATGTGCAAAATTAGGCGCGAAGGAAAGCAGGAGAGCATTGGCATTCTTGTGGATTACCACCACCCATACAGAAACACAGCTGGATTTTCAAACCTAGCAAAAATATTTAGGAAATCTGACTTTCGGTAGCACTGGTGCTCCTTTGTTGCATGGAGAACAGCAGTGGCACAATAAGGCTGAGGTTGATAAAAGAAAGATGAGACTCTGGGTTCGTGCAAGGCGAGACCCTTTCAGGGGAAGCCACCACTCCATCTGCCACTCCTGCAAAGAAAAGCCAGCAGTTATTAGGAGAAGGAAGAAAGAGATCAATGGAAGAGACGATTCAAGGGTCTGGCAGCAATTCAACAGGAAGATTTATTGGTCTTGTTTTGTGCGTAAAGGCAGAGGATGTCCTCATCTCACAGCACTGGCCCCTACATACAAGTAAAGACTTGAGGATCGCGCAAAAGAAAGAGGAGAAACAAACAGCAGCTGTGAAGGCAGGAGGAGACGATGTGGGAAAGAGAAATCATCCTCAGTGAGGACGTCTTTTTGTCGGGGGATGTAAATTGAAGGCTGGCCTTTACTTCTGCCCCATGCTCGGTCACTTCTCTTCCCTAGCCAGAAAGAAGATGGTGCTGGGGAATTGAGGAGAAGGTGGGCCAGCAGCATGGGGCAAGCCTGGGACCAGTTCATTGGATTTGAAAGTCGGCAGTAGTGGTCTGGATCTACAAAGGAATTAAAAAGCCTAAACCATAGAGATACAAGGCTCTTAAATATTCAGTGATCGCAAGCTGATTGCAAGCCAACCTTTCCTCCCACCTTCTCCCTGGGCCTCAGCCTTCTGTCTACACAACAGGACAACTTTGCCTTCGTTTGGAGACTGAAACATTAAATTCATAAAAGGCTGAGTTCAGAAAAGGGTAAAGCTAATCCCATTCTAAGACACTCAGAGAGAGATTTAAATCCCACTGGCTTCATTGGGTTAGCAGCACTTAGCTGTATCGGCCCCAAGCTGGTGGCAGGGACAATAAGCAAACCTGTGACAGATAGGCAGGTGGAGAGGACACGTACCAGCATATGCATGAATTCGCTACAGAAGGCTTTGGAAGGCAACAAGAGAATTAAAAAATGGGAGAAAGCTTTCTAGTTAATTGAAGATTAAGAAGAAGTAGAAATGGAAAGTGTAACACAGCTGAAGGTATGAGAGGTTCACAGCAGAAGGAAGGAGATTACTTAATATTCTTACACAATAAAATTAATTCCTTTTAATCTTTTTATACACATTGTAAACAAGATCTCTCTATCCCATGAAAATTACCTTCTAAAGACTGGGTAAATACATTAACTAATCCTAAAATCCCAGAAATCCCAGTTTAATTTTTTCTATTTTTTTTTTTTTTTGAAAAAAAAAACAAAAGCCAAGCAGGGAAGAGCTCTGTAAACAGTTTTGACCTTCAGAGAGCCTGATACTCCACTTATTTATTCCAAAAATGAAATGCTGCTAAGGGGAAAAAAAAAAAAAAAAAAAAAAAAAGGTCATTTAAATGGAAATGGCTACACCTCATTTGCAGTAAGCAAGAGAATGAACCCTAAACATTCGCAATATTACAGAAAGCCCACAGAGCAGATAACTGGTACCAGCAGCAAGAAGTGAGGTGGAAGATAAAACTCTTACTTCTCTTTTGGGGAAAACACTTTAAAAAACAGCCTAAAACAATCCAACAAGACATGGCAAAGGAAATAATTTTGACAGCGGCTCCGAGTTTACTATAGACAATTACTTAATTGCTACTATTCATGTTTCTGGCCACAAAATATCGTAATTCCTGTTGCTACAAAGCAGACCCACACTTGTGCCCCGGGTAAAGCAGCAGCACCCCATGCCAGCTGGCTGCAGACCCGGAGGGTGCTCGTATGCACATTTTGGGGGTGCTGTATGCACATTTCAGGGATGCTGTATGCGAATTTGGGGTGGACCCGGCCACCCTCAGGGCCCAGCAGTGTCACAGCTTGAGCCCCTGGGCTGGGGATGCACGGCACAGCCCGACCCCATGCTGCTCCCGACCACGGCCACAACACAGCCCTCTGAATTGTCTCATTTTACTTTCATGGAGCGTTTCTTCAGAGCAGAATATCCCAATGAATAATAGAAATACATTACACTCTTTCTTCGTAAATGTAATAAAGCATTTGAAGGGAGAGTTAAAACATGGCCATGCAGTGTAGTAATCTAAAGCTGCTCAGCCACATTGTGCGTAGGAAAGAAAGGGAAATTAATAGCCACTAAGAAGTTTTATAGTTTTGTTTCCCACTGTCTGCAGTGGGGAAAATGAAAATCAAGAGCGCAAAATGGGAGATTTAAAAATATGGGCAATATCATCATGCAAAAAAAAAAATATTTAAGGTAATACAAAGGACATGGTGTATGTTTCACTTTGGTCTAAACATGCAGATAGGTCTCTTTGTCTGTGAAATGAGCAGGAATTGTACTTATAGCCCAAATAATTCCTATTCCACCCTAACAACAAAATCAGAGTCCCATCACACTCAGCAATACACAAATCTAAATTAACACCATAATATAAATGCTCATTCCTCTTGGAGTTGCTTCATGAGAGCAGAGCTATCAGTCCACTACTTACTGTCCAGCCCCCATTCAAGAGAGAAACCATCTAAATAAGCAGCTAGACGTGAAAACGTTGATGCTTCCCAGGGCGAGCAGCTCTGTAGGCAAATCGCAGGGAGGTTACAGGATGCAGACGTTGCTGCTGATGAGAAACATGGTCTGGAGGATTTCGAATTGAAGTTTCAGGACAATAAAACTCAGATTCAGCAGCTGCTGCTGTGGTATAACAACTGGCAAGACAGTCCTTTTTTTCTATTTTTTCTTCTTCTGTGATACTGTACATTTTGCTGCCATGACAACTAAACATTTTTTGCCCATCTGTATGGTGACAGAGTAGATATATACATCTGTTCATGAATCTTGTTTTTAAAAGACAGATAATATTTTCCCAACTTTTGTATGTTTTTAAACCTCTCTTCTGAATGAAGCAGAATATTGCAGCTTCTCGAAAACAGTGGTCCATAAATCACACCGCCCAGGCAGTGCATTGCCCAGGAGACACTCCAGCATCACTCATTGCCACCACAAATGAAAAAGTCGAACGGAGGCTGGTGACAAGGACCAGGAAACATTACCTTGAGCACATATCCCCTACCCTTGCTGCCTTTGCTTATCACCATTAGCAATATAACTACTGGCTGATTAGAAACACAAAGCCATTTTCACAGGAAAAAAAACACACCATTATGAATGATTAGGGACAGGGAAAGGTATTTTACTGCTGTGTAGTTTAGTAATTCTTTAAAATATTTGTAAGATCTTCCATCCCAAGGCTTCCACATCTTTAGAACACATAATTCAATAAATAAATTAACTTCAGTGACATCGAGCGACTCAACCAAGGCTGTAGCATCAATAATCTTTGTGTTTGCCTTGTCCCCAGGCACTTGTATTAAATCAAAACTTCTTTCCTGTACTACCAAGCCTTGGCCCTACAGCCAGGCCAGGTTGTGACACTGGGACATGAGATTATTTCCAACCATAACAGCAACAGATTCCTGAAGTCTTTAAAAAGATGTCCAGCCCTGTGCTGTAAATCCAAATTAGTGAAAAACCAGGGGGAAATAAATAATTCTCGAGTTAAAGCACTGCAACCTGGAGATAACAGAGTTTTGATGGGGAATAGCTTGAAATTTAGATTGACCAGGAAAAGAAAAACTGAAACGAAACAAAAAGCAAAATAAAACAAAAATCCAGGAAAACAAACAAACAAAATCCAACAAAACCAGAGAAGGTCAAGCATCGCATGTAAGAAAGGAGTAGCCTGCAGCTCTGACTGCAGAGCTCACACTTGACATCTCTGCACTGGTCCCCACTCCCCATGTGATAGAAGTTGATACCTTTATCAAAACAGAGCCTCCCCAAAAAGCGAATAGCAGAGCATCCTTCCTTAAAAGAACTTCTACAGTAGTTCTATGTGGTCTTTTATGTCAGATAACACGGAAAAAGTTTTGGCAAGGTCCGGAAACTACGTTAGATTTCTCCCTTCAGCACATTTTCAAGCCAAACCATCCCGTGCTGCAGGCACCACTGATCTGCTCCCGTTTCTTCTGCATGCTGCCTCGCATCGCCTGGCCCAAAGCCCAGCCACGGGACTGAGCTGCTCAGATGAATTCCTGTCACCTCTCTGCTGAGCCTTAAGCTGTATTTAAAACAAGGACACCACAGCAGGGTTCCTTACTGGCACGGCAATTACTAGAAGAAAGCAGCACCTAAGGTTAGCTGGTAGCTGCCAAAGCTATTTATTAATGTAAATCAAAAGAGAAATGGAGCTCCTGGTGTGCATCGCCCTCACCTATGGCCATCCCACCTTGCTCCGATCACGCTGCACACTTCAGAGCACAGCATGGGGCAGAGGCAGCACTTTTTGGGCTTGGTTTCCATCCCCTGTCCCGTGGGGTCTGGTGTCCAGCTGGGGTGGTAGCAAGTGGCCGCGCAGGCTTCCGTGTCCCCCTGCCGTCTGGGACAGAACCCACCACAAAACCTCCCCTTCTGGTTAGTAGTGGAGCCCGATCCCACCCCATAATTAATTTACCATACCCCAAGCCCTCGATAATTAACTTACCCTATCACAGAAAATGCTGTCTGCCCAATAACACCCAAGCAGCAACAGAGGCACAGACAGTGAACAGCAGCGAGGGTTTGTCTCACTTGATACTGAAATTAATTTTCTATTTTGTTTTCGTCGTGCATTGCATCGAGCCATGTTTCAGGGTATCATTCACACCCGGAAGGCTGAAAGGAAAGATTGGGCAGCCTGACTGTGGCTGTTGGGTATGCCCAGTGCAGTCAATGTAACATTTTTACAGTTAATTATTTGGAATAAATGTACTAGCTTAAATAGGTCACCGAGATGCTAAAGTTTTCCTTGGAGATTAGAATGCGAAAGACGTGAATCCTGAAGGGACTTCTCCTCTAACACCCTCCAACTTCAAATACCAAGCGACTGCATTTATGCACGGCTGCTGCAATGCATTTTGATATGTGTTTCCATCAAAATCATTCATAGCATTTTAAAGCCATTAATCATGCAAGCATCACAACTGGCACAAAAATGCCTTTGACAATGTGATGATCATTAGACTCATTGTACAGACAGGTAAAGCGAGGCATGAAAAGGTTAGTCACGCTGCCAGAGGGATTTTGTATCTCCGTAACATACAGTAAGCAGCTTTACCCATCCGATAGCTGCTCTTACTTGTGATACCAGCTCAAGACTCAGGGGCCCATGCCATAAACACCACTTAGCAAACAACCATCCTACTCAGCTTAACACACTAATCTCCATTTTAGCACACATCCTTCTTGCTCTGTCACAGCTGCTACTTCCACGCCAAAGCCTGGACAAGGCAGCAGCTCATAGGTTGATGAGAGAACTGACCCTCTCACTTCTTCTCTCCAAAAGACGAGGTCTTCCCTGACTGCCTTCTCGAAGGGGCTCAGCAAGCGGCTCACGAAACAGCAGAGCCCTGCAGGGAGGCGGCAGGAAGCAGGAGTCAGGATCATGCCTTTCTTTATCTTGGTCAGAACAGATACATGCCAGGTTGAAGGGAGCTGGGAATCACAGCCTTATTTTACCGCAAAGACGGGATTCTGCAACAGCGATTCAAGTTAATCCAGAAAAAGCTGCTTGCTCTGTCTGGATGTGGCCTTCAGGGACCACACTGGGGAAGACGGCATCTTCCTGGATCCAGCTGACCTGAGGAAGGGGATCACAGCTCCTCTGGCAGAAGTTCCCAGTCCCTCCATGGACTTTCCCGGACAGCCTAAACCCTCTTGTCAAGGTGGACTGGATTATAACTGGCAGTGCAAAGCAGCACGTCTCCCCTCCCTCTGACCACACGGTTAATTCTGACCACGTTCAATGTCTAGACAGCTTCTAACCAGTATCAGAGGAGTTTTAATTTGTGGGTATGGACAAAGAGAAACAGATTTTCTGAGAATTAGATGGATTTTATCTTTGCCAGTGACAGATTAATGTTCATTATGAAAGACTAAGCAATTAAAGGAAATCCCCATGAAATAGCTGAAACATATGCGAAAAGTTTCCAACACTGGTGTGTTTACATGAAGGCAACAAAAACCCTTCTGTGCTCTTAACAATATAACAGTACAGCACTTGGCATTTCAGGAGTGGCTACAGCCTGTGACCTCCTCCAGTAGAAGGTTTTTTTACTTCCAGCATCAACAAATTAAAACTTCATAATTTGCAATTCAGATCTTGCCATCCATGTTCAGAGGGAAGCAGCAATGATTTTGACAATAAATAGAGGGGGAACAAACTCCAGAATCAGCAGTCCTAAATTCATTAGGTCACATTTATTAAACAGATTTTGCCATTTACCCCTTGGACAGCACAGCTAAATGCCAGTCCTCTTCCTTCCTCTCCAAATGTCATCGTGGGCGCATGCTTCCTTTCTGATTATTTTCCCTTTCTCTAGAAGGATGATGTGCACCTCAAAAGCTGCTTGCTGCCCACACTGAACCACACACTGCTAAAACGAAGATATCTTGTTAAAGGCAGAGCCAAACCAGGATGCAAAGGAGCCGCATGCTTGTAAAAAGCACCCGATCTCATTAGCAAATGGCTGGTGTAACCGCTTGTCACGGAGATGAGGACACACCATCAATTTGCTCTGCGTGTAGGTACCGAAGGCACAGAATGCGCTTCCCCATCCCTGGTGCTGCAGGAAGAGAAATAACACATTAAAAGTTTGTGAGGCTTCTAATGGAAGCCGTATCAGTATTTCGCGTGGGATGAATTTGCCGTCCAGCAGATCTACAAAGGGTTTCCTTGACGGGGAAGATGAGGTGGGCGTCTCTGAAGATCAGCGATGAACTGATCACCACCGGGAAAGGTTAAAGCGAGCGATGTGGACACGGCCCCAGGAAGGAGCCCGCAGCCACTCACTGCACTGAGTGCATGCCAGAAACATCAGCCCCAAAGCCCGGCCCCAAAGTCCGGCTGAGGTCTCACTCAGAGCCCCTGAGGCTGCCGGCATCTCTGAGAGCCTGGGGGGCTCCCGCTGTCTCCTGACCAGGGCCAGCTGCTGGTGCTTGTGGCTACCAGTGCTCTCCCCCAGTGCAAAATACAGGCTTATAGTCCCAGAGGAAGCTGCGTTAATCACTGACTTGGACTGCGATCTGTTATCACCTAAGAGTTACTGCCTAATGATAATTAAGCGAGGTTAACACAAAAAACCCTAAGATAGCCAATGAGAAGTAGCACAGCATAACACGGTTCTTCCTTACACAGCACCTCAAGAAGAAACAATACCAGATGATCTTGAAGGTCTCTTCCAACCTTAATGATTCTATGATTCTAATAAAATCCGGTCCTCTTAAAACCAGCTCCAAGATCCTGTGTGGCAGAAGACAGGTGGTCTTGTATAGAGACACATGCCGGAGTCAGAAAAATCCGTCCCACTGTATGCTCTGGCCAAGGACAGCTTCATAACGGAGATGCTGAACACCTGAGGTTCCTGCTGTTTTTAATGAATTTCTACATTGTCTCGCTTCCCCCCCCCCCCCAAAAAAAAAATCAAATTATTAACTTATCTACACCTCTCACACCCTACCACTAAAATGGGAAACTACACAAACATCACACATCAAAGAGCTTCCTTCATTAAAATGTGAAAAATAATTTGTGTACTTTAGATGAAAGGTATTTGGGGACTGTGAAGTATCCTGGCAAATTTAATTAAATCCCACAGTTATTCATAAAAAATAAAGCTTTTTGAGGAAAAAAGTTATTAAAAATTTTAACTGATTTGCAGTTAGGATTTTTTTCATTTTGCAAAATCTCACCTTATAAACTGAACCAGTGGTGAGAAGCAAAGCTATTTTTAATGATCTGTGTGCTAAGTTACATTTCCAGGACATGAATTCTCAGTAAAACTTTCAAATGAAATCAGAGGAAAAATCCTCAAATAAACAGGCATACTATTCATTATGGGCTGCAACGATCTACAAGTCAGAAACAAATCTGCTAATGTACATTTCGATAAAACTGAAAAACCAAACGCTTCAATAGTGGAAAAAAAGGACCAACCTAGCCCTCACATTGCGGAAACAGATGGTTTTTTAAAACCACATACATTCGGATTACTCTCAGGCCAAGGTAAACACTTCTTGATAATTAGTTCTCACATAACTTAGAGCAGTTAGGTTGAAAGTTGTTCCTTACAGTCTCTAGGATGATTATCCATTGGCGGTGGCCACATGGCACACAGACAACCACGTTGACAACCAGAGAGTCTGGACAGAGTTTGCGTTTCTGGCTCTAACACAACCCAGCAAAAACTCCCGTTAGTTCACCCCCGTGTCTCCCCACCCCACTGAGCCCAGCACCCAGCCTCTTCTGGGAGAGTGACCCCTGCAGGGTCCTGGCTACAAACCCCTGCCCCTCCTGTCACTTGTTGCAAGCCACTCGTCAGCATCCACCTCTTGCATTAGGCACCTCTCCTGCTGTCTCAGCACGGTGAGCACGAGGAGCCCCATCCTTTGTGATCATTATCTCCTGTAGGGGAAGCTCAGGTTGGTAACTCAAAACTGGTATTTTCGCTGGAATAAGCAGCCACCCAGCTCAGCCCAGATGCAGCTCTTTAGCCTGGAGCTGCATACATCTCTAGTCTGTCAATTCAGGGAACTGTCAATCATACCCGTAAAATGAGAACATGTTGCTCAACTATCAGTGAAAATACCATCAAAGTAACCGAAAAGCATTTTCCAAGAGAAGAAACTCCAGGGCAACTCTCTCGTGAGGAGGGTTTCTGGTCATCACCTGTAACCGCTGGGGAACACCTGCAAAGCTGAGGCATAGCTGTCTGTGACAACGTTCGGCTGCTACCTTCACATCACGGTACAGACACACAGGAGCAAACACCACCTGCAGCTGAACGGGGGGTGGGGGGCAGATGAAATCTGCAGCCTGTCCCTGTCCCCCAGTCACATAGACAGGGGATGGGCTGGAGGCTACCACAGCTCTCTGGGCCCCCATGCTCATTTTCTTTCCACTCTTCAGAGTGGAATGGTGAAGGGAGCACAGGGGGAACTGTACTGGGCTTACATGGCAAGGTTTGGTAGTAGGGGGGCTGCAGAGGTGGCCTCTGAGCAGAGTCCAGCAGCTGCCCCAGGTCAGATCAGAGCCAGCTCCAGACAGCTCCAAAAGGGACCCGCTGCTGGCCAGAGCCAAGCCATGAGTGATGCTGTTTGCACCTCTGTAAGGGCAGATTGAAGAAATGGGGGGTAAAAAAACCCTGCTGTGCTGGGAGAGAGGGGTGAGAGCTGAGAGAGAAGCAGCCCTGCAGCCCCCAAGGTGAGTGCAGCAGGAGGGCAGGAGGTGCTCCAGGCACGCAGCACAAGTTCCCCTGCGGCCCGTGGAGAGGCCCCTGGTGGAGCAGGCTGTCCCCCTGCAGCCCACGGGTCCCACACGGAGCAGATCTCCACGCTGCAGCCCGTGGAGGAGCCCCCGGTGGAGCAGGTGGATGTGGCCTGGAGGAGGCTGCGGCCCATGGAGAGCCCCCGCAGGAGCAGGCCCCGGGCCGGAGCTGCAGCCCGTGGAGAGGAGCCCACGCAGGAGCAGGGGGTCTGGGGGGAGCTGCCGCCCGTGGGGGACCCGTGCTGGAGCAGTTTGCTCCTGGGGGATGGACCCCGTGGTACGGAGCCGTGTGGGAGCAGTTCTGGAAGAGCTGCAGCCTGTGGGCAGCCCCCCAGGCTCAGTTCGGGAAGGACGGCATCCCGTGGGAGGGACCCCACGGGGAGCAGGGGCAGAGAGGGACCGTGAGGGAGCGGTGGAGACGAAGCGTCAGGGACTGACCGCAGCCCCCATTGCCCTGCGCTGCTCGGGGGGCGGAGGTGGAAGAGGGTGGATAGGGGGAAGGTTGGTTTAGTTTGCTTTTAGTTCCTCACTGCTCTAGCTTGTTAGCAATAGGTAATAAATTTCATTAATCTCCCTAAGCTGAGTCTGTTTTGCTCATGATGTTAATAGTTGAGTGATCTCCCTGTCCTTATCTCAGTCCTTCAGCCCTTTTCACCGTATTTTTCCCCCTTTGAGGAGAGAAGGGGGAGTGAGAGGGTGGTTGTGGTGGAGCTCAGCTGCCCAGCTGGGTAAAATCACCACATTAACCCAGCAGAGCCCTGCATCTGCACACACTTCCCACTCCCACAGTTCAGCACAGAAGGGCTTGTTCAAGCCGAGGGCACCCACCAAGGACAGGCCCAGCCTGACTCCCTCGGCTTTAACCACCTCGTCAGGGCTCACCTCACCTTAGCTGAGCTACGTGTTCGTGTCCAACCTAAGTTAGATATTTAAGCAGGTGAGCAAAGCCCAGTGAGATGAACAACACCTCATGTTATGTGGCTTAACCTCCACGTCACCTAGCCACGCGCCTGGAAGGGTAGCTCCAGGGCTGACCAGGAGCTGCACCTTGCAGACCATGCAGCTGCCACCCTGTGCTCCTGCCCTGTTCTCTGCAAAACACTGGGGGCATGGAGCCTGCAGAAGTGTCCTCAAAGCAGCCACAGAAAAAGAAAAAGATGTGACAATCTGCTAACTGCACGCGAACGTGCCTGGCAATTTTTTTTTTTTTTTTTATTAGGTGTGGACAAAATGATCGTGTCAATGCCAACGGACAAGTCAAGTTTGACAAACACAAAAATCCATTGGCTCAAACGCCTAATGCAAACCAACTGCAGTGAAAACTCCCCACCCACATGCACAGAGTTTGGCTTTCTCTCAGTTATTTCTTACTGGCAACACTTCAATGCTAATAAGACACCATAAGTGTATAAAATGTAATAAAGATGTTTACATTAAACAGCAGACTACAGATTAAAAGAATCTGTTCCATGAGCTATAGAAGCTCATCTCTGAACATCTATTTTCAGGTAAGCCTGTATGTACAAACAGAAAAATATCTGATAGTAGGAGGTTTGTGCTTTTTTTTCTTTTTACCTTGCTGACAAAGACCTAACAAGTTCCAAGACTTGAATGATGAAATTAGCTAAGCGCAACCTTGAAATATGACACAATTTTTAAGCAATGAGAGCAATGAAAAATTTGGAGGAGCTTTCCAAGTAAGTGCCCAATTCACCATCACTTATGGTCCTTGAACAGAGAACAGCTTTGTACATAGCATGCCTTAAGCCAGCTTCCAAGTTAAATCCTGGAGCCTGCACATGTACTGAAGTAGGGTAAGAGATATATGGACTTGTGTTTTTAATTGCTCCAGTGTTACCACCTGTCTGTGCTCCAAACTAGTCCCAAAAATTCCTGACCAACTCTGCCCCTCTGTCCAGTTTTATCACTCTCTAAAAAGTCACATAACCCACTGCAAGGATCAGGTTGGAGGATACATCCTCAGTATTACTGGCCACTAGAGAATCCTCTTTCTTGGACTTGTTTCAGGAAAGGATCAGGCAGTGCAGCAAAGTGGTTCCATGTAATCTTACACACTGCTGCAACATCCATCTTCCTACTCCTCTGCACATCCCAGGAGGACAGGACTGCTTGCATTGCCCTCAACATGCTCATAAACTTGCAGTTTTGCATTAACAACATCACTTCTCATGCCTAGAGGCTTCCGCTGCTGCCTTGGAAGAGCTAAAATGAATTTTTTCCCCCTAGGTGTTCAGCTGAACTGCTCAACTACCATGAATCACTCGTAAGGGAAGGTAGATCATGGTCTGAGGTGATCCCAGGATAAAGCTGGTGCTCAGACATTCACACTGAATGGCAAATGCTGGAGGTAAATTTTCCCCCAGTCTAACTGGCTACTGTGTGGCTTGGTCCCATGGCTGACTCTTGGGTACGAGCTCAATGCAGGAGCATCTGGGTGTGATTTAATGGACTGTGATGCACGGGATAATGCAGGGGTCACTTCTGGACTAAAATGCTAAGGGACAGAATAACAGAACACAGACATGTAAAATATTCTAAAAAATAAGTCTCAAGAATGATAAAGGTGACAGGTAGGAGGAAATACAAACAGCATATTACTTTATTAAATAAATTACTCAGAGATTGAAAAGAATGTCCTATCATCAGGAGCCTCCTGAATAACAAAGGAAGTTCTCTAAACATTTTCCAAAGAAGGGACGACACGCAAATAACAGCTAACTATAAAATGGTACCTCATGAGCTGTTTTATGCAGTACAAAGCCAAGAGAGTTGAACAGCTTGAATGGAACAATTCTGTATGGCTGGCCTCACTTAGGAAACTTTCAAAATATGTCAGAATGATATTAAGGACTCTTTAAAGTAAATATTTTTGTAAGCTGATGCATTGTTTTAGGGTTCGTGTTATTAAATAAAATCTTAAACAAATTCATTCCAGTGAAACCAAGACAGGCCTTGTTTCTTTACTAATTTACAGCTACAAATTATAAATACACACACAGAATTTATCAAAAAAACTTGTTTCTCCACCGCAACTAATTTTAAAGAAAAAGAAAAATGTGAACAGTTACTTTCCAAAATTTGGAAATCATAAATGAAGGAAAGATTGCCCTATTAAAAGCTGCCAGAGATAACACAGAGTAATGATAACACGTTACGGCAGACTCCAAAATAGCTGTTCCCAGGAATGCTTTATTCATGCCTGACACAGATAGAGGGTGACAGATCAGAGTTTGGCCAGAGCTGAGCTGCGTGATCCATCTGGCATGCTCCTCCACGGAGGGGACCGTGCAGGAGAGCCATCATGGCCAGGCTGAGCGCCAGCAGCTCCGGTCCTGGGTGGCCCCTGCGAGCATCCTCCCTTCCCTAGGCAGTGCCCACCAACACCACTGGCACTGCTCTGGTGTCTGGCCTGAGGTTACTCTGAAAACTTTTTTTTGGAAGCCTAGGCTAGTTAAATGGCTCAGAACTACTTGCTCTGGGCAATGAAATTTGCCTACTCTCACCAAGAACGTGAACAACGTCTGTAACACTCACAACTCAAAACTCTGCAGTGAATTCAAGTCTATGGTGAGTCTTCACAGATTTATCCACTAGCTCTTACATACTTTCATAAAATTAAACAAGCAGGGGGAAGAAAAAAAAAAAACTACGTATCACAAAGCATTTTCATTTTTACTTGATGTTTCAAGGAAACGCTAGTAATGGTCCCACATAAATATTTATCAGACCACTCAAATTGTAATAAATGAAAGTATCCTTCAACTTGCATACACAATAACCAAAAACTATTTTAGAAGACAGCAACAAGATGCAAGGAGTCTGAAGCAATAGATTTATTCCCTTCTGCCAGACAGTTTTAACGGTGAGAGCAGGTCTGTTTTATTATAAACTATATCTTCTGGTGTTTCTTGTTTCCATTATTAGTCATTTGAAGCCGTTATTAGGGTTTTCCAACACCAACTGGCTTCTTTTTGGACTCCCAGCAACAGTCTCTCAGGAATTTCAATCACTCCTGAGGCACCTTAAAAGGTCTCAAAACAGAACATCAGACCGCTGTACTTGGCACCATAAATCAATCCATCCATGGACTTTGTAATAATTTGAAATCCACCTCCATTTAACATGGTGTTTAAGATTTCAGTGCTGTGAAAGACAGGCTTGGCTTATTCATTCGAATTGTTCAGGGCTGAAAACACCTAAAGATATCAAGTTATCAGGGTCATCTCCAGCTTGTGTTCTTATTAGACGGGCTCTGCAGGGGTGGAAATTAGTGCCAACTAATGCCAAAATTTAAAGTCCCAACAAAAATCAGGGGACTCAATGTCCCCAATAACCTCAGAAAAAGAGGCTAGTAAGTTTTGAAAGTGTTGAGTCCATGCTTCTGGGCTTTGCAAGAACATCAAAGATCCCGTAAGCATTTCGCTAACAGCACTGTGGTGTTTCCATATTCTACTTCAGTGCAACTTGAGACGTTTTGATGCTTTCCTGAGAAGCTGCAAAAGACTGACTGCTTCAGCTTTCCCACCTATGCAGTAGGGTTAGTCATTCTTTGCATCCTGGGGCACTGTCACACCAACTCCTATCAAGCCTGCAGAAGTGTCTGCAGCAGCAGATGCTGAGTGTATCTAGTCTCTGCTCCTCCAGAACTCAGTTCATTCCCCTTCTATTAGCAGTACATCCACGGGTAAAGTCGGGGTAAATATAGAAACACTTCTAGTGCCAGGCTGTTACATCAACTGTGCAAAGAGTAGAAACACATGCCAGACTGAAAAGTGGAGCTGGAGTCAAAAACACTGCTGTTTAGCGAAACCACAAATCATGAAAAAATGAGAAGGAAGACGTCAGCATTTAGGCTAGAACTGATCTCATCTAAGTCAACCTTTCGAGAAGTCAGGAGATCTCACTAGTTGTCGAAGTTCCCATTGCAGATAGCACAGCAGGACATCTGGATGGCAATTAGTCACCCAAGGTAGGTGGCATCATATGGCCATGTGCATTTGCTGGAGTCACCACAAGCTCCTGAGACAGCAAAAATACACCGCTTTGGTGTGGTATCAGCACTGAGATGGTGTACATACCAGAGCAGAAAAATCCAGGATTTAAAGAAGTTAGTAAGGGACTTCTGACAGAGAACACTTCCAAAAGGCTAGTTGTATCTGTTAGAGCTCTTGCTAGGATGAAAACTCAGAGCATGCTGCCATCCCCTGAAAAACTTTAACTGCTTATTTTGTATTACAACACTCTAGAAATAAAGAGGGGTTTTACACAATTCTTTTCTAAAGGAATGCAATTAGCAGACCAGTGAGGAGCGTGGAGAAATACAGCAGGTGAGGAGTGGTACTAGAGATGAAGAAATGGCTCAAGCTTCTCCACAGCCCATGAGCTGCACAATGAGCTTACCACCCATTTCAGCAACTGAGATCAAAGCATCGGATTTTAATGCCTTTCTGTAGATGGAAAACAGAGTGGGATGCTCCTGTCCAGTGCATTTTCAGAGCATGACTAATCTAATTTATTTCGTTTTTTTTTTTTTTTTTTTTTTTTTACTACAGAGTAATATGAATAATTTCTCCATCAACTGTTTTTCTCTGTCAATTATAAGGAAATCCTGCAGTGACTACCTCTGACTCTACGTGAGCACATTTCATCATGTAGATTACATCTCAGGAGTCCAGAGAAAGGGAGAGATGTAAAGAAAAGTGGTTCTGAATGGCAGACAGAAGGAAAAAGAGAATCCGTAAATGGCAAAATCACATTATGTCCCTCAGTGCGGGGTTCTTAAATGGCAAGCTTGTGACATTTATACCAGCAGTCAATAAACAGACCAATGAAGAAAGAAAATCAATGAGTTTGAACTGCGCACCTAGCATGGTGACAAACTGAATGTCCATTGAGGCAGGCATCAACAGAGTTCTCTATTAAAAATTTTAAAAAAATAATAAAAAAAAAACTTCTTTCCTTCTAGAACAGTGTTAAACCAGTTACTTGTTTGTCCATTAAATTTTTTGGGGGGGAGGAGCGGGGTGGAGGGTGCTGTTTTTAAGCCAAGAATCATGACTTATGTTGTAAACCCAAGAAACATCTAGTCTGACGTCTAAGGTGCTTGTGTGAAACTAGGGATGGAGTTGGAGGAGGTCTGGAACTGCTGCCTTCTACAGCAGGAGAGTTTCTATTGATTTAGAGATTTGCACTGGCTTCATCTTCTGGTAAAAGAAATTAAAGTAAACCCAGAGAAACAAAGTGAGAAGTGATTTAAGAGGCTGTGGGACCAAATATATGTAAAATTCTACTTCATCGAATACTTCTAGCTGGCAAGTGTCCACTACGCTCCTTACTACCATCTATGAACTGGAGTACTTAACAGTGAATGCTGTAATGCAACAGCATCAATCCTCAAAAGTAGTCCTCCAAGACACAAAACAAAGGGACACACTGCAGGAAGGAAATCCCCAGCCCAACCCCACGGCTCATCTCTTATCAAAAACAGCAAGAGCATCAGGATTTGCACATACACCCTGTGCAGAGAGACCCACCTTGGCCAATACGGAGGGACTCCCAAGCCTGCTGACCACAGACCACTGCTCAGACCTGAATGCAGAGCTACCTGTTGTGGCACCTGAACCATCAGCTAGGTCAAGCTCTGTGGAGCTAGATGCACCTACATGCACCTGTATGTACCTGTAAAGGAACGAGAAGAAAACCACTGTGCTGATAAACAGGTGGCAGCAAGGCACAGTGAGCATCCACCGTACAGGTCAGCTCCTCCTCGGGTACCTCCGCACCCACTTCCCCTCGTCAGTACAGACGTGCCCCAAGGAACACAGGCGCAGCTCACTCAGCACACGGGCTGACACCGTTAAGATGGAGTATTGTGAAAGAACGAAAATAATGCACCCGAGCAAAAATATGCTGAAAGCACAGACTTGCTTGGAGTCCAGCCTGCTCACACATCAGGATGAATTTGGCCCAGTTTATATCCTAATGATTATAATGGATACTGCAGGCTTCTTTTCATTAAGGCAGCAGCCAAAAATATTGATTTGTTGTACTTCACGCTCCTGCTTACCTTCACAAATTTCGTGAGAGACGGCGTATAAGCCAATAGAGTCGGTCAGTTTAAAAGTGACAAATTAACTGCACTGAAAGTAAATAAACAGCTATCTCTTTGTAAATTAATTCAATATGTGACTTGAGCTCTTTTCTACAGCTAGATAGCTGATTCATCATTCAGCAGTGTTTAAGTTGCCACCAGTTCAATAGTAGACTATTAATGTTTTGTCCTATTTGACGCTGCAGGTCAAATTCGGCACTCAAGTTACAACAGCACAACAGTGGGGTAATTCCTGAACCCCCAAATCCTGCTCTCCACACAGCCCTGGCCCAGTTGTGCACCCAAGTGTTCTTCAAGTTTGTTTCAAGATGACTTAAGATGTATCAAATAGCTGGGGAAAACATATAAAAAGAATCTAAAAGAGTATTTTGAACTACTGGATTACGAAATATCTTCCGGAATGGCTTTGTGAGACAGCACAGGTGACAGGGTTGGCTCTTCAAAATACTCATGAAAGAGTGAAAGACGAAAATATGCAACTTTTAAAGCTCTGTTTTGTTGTGGTGTTTTTTTGGTTTTGGTTTGGTTTTGTGTTTTTTTTTTTTCTTCACTGACTTGATTTCAATTCTAGAAAGAAACTAAGCACATTTAATGTGTAATGTCAAGTACGACTCCCGCTCATCTCAAAACATGATCCATGTTTTACTGACGAGGGGCCCTAAATCAGTGTTAGCTATCACCTTTACTCATTTAGGCACAGGGTAATAACTTAGGTTAATTTATTAATGAACAACACACACTAATTTATCCTCCTGGAAGCTTGTTCCTTAACAATTCCTTTCAGTTCAATAAATGTTGAATCCCAAGATATTCAGAACAAGGCTGAAGCATTTAGACCAAACTCCCATTGCTTCAAAAGGAACCCATTTATCTGAAGTCCATGCTACTCAATAAAGTAGGCTACCATTTTTAAATGCCGGAGCTTAAAACTGAAAATCATGTTCAACTGCCTAAATAATGTTGCCCAAGTTCATTCACTGTAGGATATGTGAGTTCCTAACATTTCTAGAAATTTGAGTAGGTGCCCTCTTGGCTTCTGACACTCAAGTTTAATGTTTCTGGACACAAGGTTTTGACTGTCATCTGTGCACAGCTGCAGCACAGAGACTACAACACAAATAGAATAAAAATATTTTCAACTGCTTATGTTCAGACGAGATCCACAGCATTTGTAATGTCGTCTGTTTTTCATAATGTTCAGTTTAGAAAGTTGACATTTGATTAAACAGTTTGAATTTGCCAAAACATACATTTTAATCTTATGCTTTAATACCACATTCTCAATTAAAAGCTTCAGAAAAAAAAAGACATACAAAGTCTGCTTAAACCACAGTAAGCCCACAGACCCAACATATTTAATATAATTTTTTAAACTGTTGACTAATATTTTATAATTTCTTCACTTCTAGTACCACAGCTGCACCATTACTCCCAACAGCTATCAGACATATAAACAGCCAGCTCGTTAGCCGTGTTTTACTAGATAGCCTTTTACACTTGGTGTTTTCCACGTTTTCCAATAGGGTGTGGTAGAAGTGAAGATTAACATCTTAGAAATCTTCACTCTGTTAACACTACTGCCACCAAGGAAAAGTCAGCACAGGCTGAGTGCATCTATCCCTGTATTCGTACCCTTCACAAGCATGCCTACACTGATGAAGACAACATGCTACAAGAAAGCATACTATACAGAATGGCACATCATTCCAGACTGCTGACTCCAATGAAAAATTACTCCCAGCAACAAGGACAAGACCAAAAATAAGTTTTAGGATGAAATAATTCATATTTCCTGCCCCTCAATTCCTTCCATTGAGTTTAACACTGCATTCAAGGTCATGAGTGTTATGACTCTGTGGAGGCGACCTGAGTAACTTACAACGATCAACAGATAATACAGTGACTGCAAGAGAGTCATTACGCAACTATCACTGCTTCTTAAATGGAGTCATCACATAGCAGCTGAAAAGCCATGTGCATTATTTCACACTCACAGAGTAATGAATGCAGCCATGTGCATTATTTCACACTCACAGAGTAATGAATGCAACCAGGTAATTAAATCATGTCATCACTGTGCCTGGAAAATCCTTATTTACAATTTTATCTTGCCTGTTAAGAAGAACCGAACTTCATGTAATGGGCAGAAAATAATTATGCCTAGTTTCCCATTTGCAAGATCCTCTTGGAAAGGAAAAGGAAATTAGAAATGAAACTCACCTGTTTCTTCATCTATGCTGAATCTCCCCAGCCCACTGCCGTCCCTGATGGAATACTGGATCTCTCCATCCCTTCCAGAGTCCTCGTCTCGAGCAACAACTTGCAAAACGCTTGTACCAATGCGCGAGTTTTCCTTTACAGATCCAATGACAGCAAAGTCAGGAAAATAGGGGGTATAGAGATTTTCGTTAACATCCACTACTTCAACTTCCACAAAAGAAACAGAAGAGAGAGAAACTGGGCGTCCCTTGTCCTTTGCACGCACTGTCAAGTTGTAGAACTGCTGCTTCTCGAAATCGAGCTCTTTGCTCAAGCGGATGGCACCGCTCGCTTTGTCTATCTCGAACCGCCCGTTGTAATCGTTCACCAGAGAGTAACGGACTTGACCTCCCAAGCCAAGATCTGGATCATGAGTTTCCAACCAAGCTATGACAGTGCCAACTGGCAGGTCCTCAAGGACCTTCACATTGTAGCTGGATGGTATAAAGGCTGGAGAACAATCGTTGACATCATCTAAGAAAACCTTCAGAGGCACAACGGAAAACTGCTGATGGCCACTGTCTGCTTTGTCCCTAGCCTCAATCTTTAGTGTGTAGTTTGCTTTTGTTTCCCGGTCTAGCTGATCGGCCACATACACCACTCCCGTGGAACTGTTGATGGCAAATTGCTGCGTGTCCGTCAGCACCGAGTAAGCCACCTCTCCATTCGATCCTAGGTCTTTATCTCTGGCTTCTACTTGGATAATCTCTGTACCAAGGCTTGTACTTTCTAAAATGTTAACTGAGTAACTGTCCTGTAAAAAAACAGGCTTGTTATCGTTTGCATCCTCTACAGTGACAGTCAACAGTCTCCATGCAGATTTCTGTGGATTACCTAAATCATAAACTGTAATATTAAGGAGATAGAGCTCTGTTTTTTCACGGTCCAAGGGCATAAGAACTTTAAGTACCCCTGTCTCCATGTCAATGTTGAAACAACTATCTCCATTACCATCAGAAATTGTATAAACTACTTTTCCATTAAAGCCTGAGTCTGCATCATAGGCTTTTATCCTTAGGATGGTGGCACCAACTGGCAGATCCTCTGAAACCATCACATCAGTAGGGAAGGTTTTGTCAAAATGCGGTGCCTGTCTGTTCACTGAATAAAAATCGAGAAAACCATCTTCCAAATTCAGCTTCACATTTGCTTTTGCCTTTTTGAGCAATTTTTCTGCTAGCTTCTGAGCAACTCTAGTCTCTCTACAGCTAAAGGTCTTTGAAGACACTTTCCCATGAACTACCGAAATATTAACAAACATAGCATCAGCAAAGTTTTCTCCATCAGTGGCTGTTATCTTAAGGCCAAAATTGCTGTTCTTTATGCCAGAATTAATTAGAGATTTTTTAAGTTGCAGGACACCGGAGTCAGGATTTAAATAAAAAATGCCAAGCTCATTTCCAGAGATTATTTTGTACTTTACAAGCTCTAACTCATCTATGTCTATAGCAGAAACAGCAGTAATGTGACCACCAACAGGAAAGTCAGATGAAATCACTCCCTGACATGCCACTTTTTCAAAGAGGGGTTTGTTATCGTTGACATTGCCTATGTATATGGTGACATTCACCTCACTTTCATGGCGGTAGGGAGAACCCCAGTCAGAAGCCCTCACAATGAACCTGTAGCTTTCTGGTGAGGACTCAAAGTCCAGTTCTTCAGATGTGCTGATGATACCTGTAAACTGGTTTATTATAAATGGCAGTGAGTTCAGACTGGCAATGCTGTATGTTATGTATCCATTTTCTCCCCTGTCTTTATCGACTGCTGAAACTGTCAAAACGCTATAGCCCACAGGGACACTTTCGTTGACAAACGAGCTGTACGAAGGCTGCTGGAACTCCGGAGTGTGATCGTTGGCATCTTCTATCCTGACAGTAACCTGTGCTTTTAAATCACCACCTTTGTTTGTATATACTTCTAATTCGTAGAGGTCCTTCTCAATGATTTTCAAAGGACGAGCGGTAGTAATAAGGCCTGTGATGGGATTGATCTTAAAATAATCAGCATCCTCACTAGGAGATAATCTATATTCCACACCCAGTGGCTCTGGCATCAGCTTAATTACTGCAACCACCACACCTGGAGGTGAAAATTCATTGATCGAAACATCGTAAGTTTCCTTTTCAAACTTTATGGGTATACTTTCTTTTTTGGGACTAGCAATGTGGACCAATTTGACTGCAGAAAATTTCTGAGGAGATCCTTTGTCCTTTGCTTGGAGAGTTAGGTTATAACCATATGGGAAACTGTCCCAGTCAATAGGCTTTCTTTCCTTTATTTTGTACTCATTCATCCATTTACCTTCTTTAGTCAGAAAGAACTGTTCTAGCGGATCTCCTGCCACAATTGAAACAGATTCAATTTCTCCATTGGCTCCTTCATCTAGGTCGTCAATGTTAACAACTGCATAGGTAGGCTCCTTGTCTGATGGGAAGGGAATATGTGTTACTACATTTATTGTTGGGGCATGTTCATTTATACGTTCAATGTGAACATAAAGCTTGGCCGTACTGCTTACACCGTTGTTTCCATAAAGCTTCATCCCACGGTCCACAGCCAGAATCTCAAGATCGTATCTGTTTTTCTCATCATAGTTTAGCCGGCCACTTAAGGAGATAACACCACTCGTAGGATGTACTGAGAAGAGATCAACTTTGTTTTTGAAATAATAATAAAATTCACCATTGGACCCAATATCCGCATCCGTTGCGGTCACCTGTGCAATGCTAGTCCTTAAAGGAGTGCTTTCCGCTATTGTGACAGAGTATGTGGTTGGTGAAAACAAAGGTCTTAAGTCATTCATGTCCAAGACTTGGATGTTCACTTTTGTCCATGCTTCCAAGTCCTCTCCTCTGACAGACCCTTTCACTATCAATAAATAGTTGTCCTGGATTTCTCTGTTTAATATAGCAGAATTCCCACCTTTAGTCCTTATTCTCAGGAAACAAAAGTCAGCAATGATGACTTCCTCTGCTTTAAAAAAGCCCTCATCGTCGCCAGACACTATCCTGTATTTGATATCCCAAGAAAGATCGGCCAAGGTAATGCCCATTCTCGTTTGACTGTTGACGTAGGTCCTGGCAGCCGAATTTTCGTACACAGTAGCATTGTAAGTGGAATGTGTGAAGTGAAAGCCAAGTGGTGCTGTTCCATGAACTACCTGGCAAAGGCAGGCCAGGAGCTTGACAATCAGAAGGGCGAGGCAAGACGGAGGAGGCCCTGTGCCTGACCAGTGGCCCATATTCACCTCCATCACATCTTTCTTTCACCCTGTGACAGAGAGAGAAAAAGGAAGACAGTTAATCAAGAGCTAAAAACGGTACTGGAAAAAGCATTATTTCAAAATTACTTACTAAATTTGTACCTGAAAATAAAATATATAAAATAACTAGTTACTACATATTTAATAAAACAGAAAGGGAGAACACTACACACAAAAAAGCAACAGTTTTGCATTCTTTTTTTACATGTGATAACATATATACATATCCACACATATATACATAAAATATATGGATAGTCCACACTGAAATTATTATTTTTATTTAACAGTAGCTGCAACAAAGTCTAAACTTGTTCATTTTTATAGCATATTGGAAGACTCCTTTTTAGTCCTAACCTTTGGGGATGAGACAGGATTTTCATTATCTATGTAGCACTGTGATAGTCAAATTACTGATAGTTATCAGGTTTAATATGGGCAGTTAAGAAAGATCAGATGGTTAGTGAAATTTGAGCCACCAAGAAAAGGCAGTACATAAAAATCACTAGCCAACCATTACTGTAATTACAGATGCCTACAGTAAAATCAAAATAAAGGTAGAATTATGGCTATTTAAATGCAATCGCACACACATACCCAGATAGTGAGAACAGACAAAATACAATGAAGAAAATAAAACTGCTCGATAAAGTTCTCACATAAAGAGTCAGGTTAGTAAATGTCACAGCTAAGATAGCCCACCAGACTTAACTCTGCCCTTTTATATGTACTACAATGCATCCGTAATTATGATCACTGCCATCCACCAACTACATGTGGTAACACACAGTAAATGAGGACACAGATGAGCATTTTTGAACATTGATGAACACTGAACACACTCAATAAATGCTCCATTATTTATTTATACCACTCCCATCTCAACCTAAGAAAGGTTAAGACCTTCTCCAATCTGTTGCCTGTCCTGCTGTGGACTGGCCATCCTGGCTAGCAAGAGCATGAAGACATTCTTAATTAGATAGAGTCAAATCCAGCTTGCACCAAATTTCACTCTGGCAGCTCCAAGCAGAATTTGGCTACAAATAAGGCATGTGGCTTCATCGCCAGCAGTCTTAATCTACATGTGGTCCCATTTCAGCCACCTCAAAGCAGCAAGAGCCCTTCCAGCGAGAGCCCTTTCTTGATTGCAAAAGGCTCATTATAAGTATTGAAATGCAATTAGTTAGCAGCCATTTGAGGAAGATGTGGAGATCCTCCATACAGTCCCATTGTGCATTAGTCCCACTGCCTCACTTCATATATCTGAATTTCCAGGTTAAACTGAGACAGGGTAACGGGAGACATCGGCTCGAGACTGCTGGAGGGTGCTGCAGCAGCTGTGAGCCAGGCTGCTGCTGATTGCTTTCCACGGGAACGAAGGGAAAGGAAAGGAGCCCGAGGAAACTAGTCAGATGCTTAAAGTGAGACAGTGTGAAAAAGCTTCTTTGTTACAAAGTACGTTCACTGCTACTCATGAAAATCATAGAAATCAATTGTAAAAGGCAATTATTAAAAGACCCACTGCACACATACATTGTTCTCATTGTCATTTAAAAGCTGCTTGAAAATGCAGTTTTCTTCAAGCTAGAATATAGAGTGGATAGGAAAAGTTGTCGATAATGACAGGAGTTAATTTGAATTTCCAACATGATTTCAGCATCCCCAAGGAGATTTATAAATTGCAGGCAAGTTTTGGAATATGAATTCATGTTAGTTATCACTTCCAATATAACTGAATGACTACTGCATTTTTAAGTACTAATGACAATCAATTTATTGCACTGATGTTATAATGTTCACACAAAACACTTAACTTCCTGATCCCACAGTCTATATCCCATTGCTTAACACGTTAATCAGTTTGATCAGTTCTCCCAAGTGTTTGTCAAGGCACCCATCTTTCAATACACTTATTTTCACATACGGCACACACACCCCCCCCCCCGCCTTGTTTCTGACTTATTTTCCATTACACCAACAAAAAAAGGAACTGTCCATATTGAAGATAAAAGTCTAAGATCTATCACCTCCTGGACTTACATTTCCAACTAACAGGCAAATCCCCACAGAAGTACATGTGGCACTTCCTTTTCTGAATATCACACATCACCTAAATAACATGTTAACCCCTGTAGTTTATACAGAGAAGATGTACAAACACAGACTTCTCCAGCATGCTTTGTGTACGAGCTCCGCATGCTCTTCCCATGCCCAGGGTGATCCCCAGAACACCTAACAAGAAATTCTTCAACTAGGAAAGACTTTTTAATGTTGTTGCCATTTCACTCTACTAAAAGATCAGAGCAGTGGAGCTGTATTTTTCAGCACACTAAACATTCATCAACTTAATCCACCCATGTGAAAATATCAGTCCGCTGTTTTCATGGAGCTTTATGTGAATCACTTTGAGCACTGCCACGAAAACTGCTGCTTCGGCCTAGCATGGGAGAAGATGCTCTCAAGTAGAAAATACAAGCAATATACCGTATGCTGCTGAGGAACAGCCAGCCAAGGAAAATGAGAAATCCTAATGGGAAAATCCCAATTCATAACAAAATAAAGGGCTGTGTCTCTTCTGTGAAATGGCACTATTAAAATCCTCAACAGGCAAGTCACTGTGTTACCGCCACTTTTTACCAGAAACACATCAGCATCCTCTCTCCATACTGCAGTACCAGCTTTCCAGGTCCTCTGTAATCAGAAATCAGCTTTCCTGAGAAATCTGCTGCAAGCAAAATGCTACAAGCAAAACAAAATAAAATGTACCTTCAGGTTAGCCATACACAAGGTTATAGACTCCACAGTAGCAGACAAGCACCACTATATATATATATTTACAAAGCTATATGATCAGGAGAACCTAACGAAAAAGTTGTGCATATCCCAGGCAATAATGTAATATGACAACCTCATGCTCCCACTCCATTTATTTATTTATTTTTAGAGAAAGCCAGGGCTGAGACCTAATCTCAAATACACAGCTGTAAATCTAGCTATGTCAATGGTCTATGAAGTTTGTGGTTCAGTGCTGAAACACTCAGTTCCAGCTAGAAACAACATATGACACACACACGCGTACATGTGTATGTATACATAGCATGTGTGTTTGTGAATGTGCTTTAGTTCTGTATACACAAACACACAGTTTGTATAATTTTAAGTATAACTTCAGGGTTGGCACTGGAAAAATTGGGCCTTCCCATCAGGCAGCACTTTCAGAGTTTGATTTCACTTCAGATGTGGTATGTAGTACTGTAACAATCTCCTCACTGAAGTTATTCATCCATCCATATATTTATATGGCCATCATCATTATATTATTGGAAAGTCCCAACGGACGAGCTATTAAACTGCCACTTGGACTACCCAAGAATGTTTTATTCATTTACTGAATTCCTTTCTTCTGGGATATTTGTTTTTAAGAGCTCATAATACATACATACTTAATGCACAGGAAATGTAATGCGATAGGTTACAGAAACAAAGTACAAAGCGACCCACCGTAAATTAAGAGGCATTTCTTTAAAGGCACTTCTTGTCAAAAAAATGTTATGGTTTCGAGTGAAGAGAAAGATTGTGATTACTCAGGGTTGATTTTGAAACGTTTGGGCAGGAGCTACTCCAAAAAAGAAAATAAATCCCCTGATACTGCTCAACACAGTCTGAAGAAGCGGAATAGCTCTTTAACAAGAACAGAGGCTAAAACACAAAACCTTCTAAATACCCAAAGAAGCAACATGATGACACAGAGAAGGAGGCCAGCATCTTTCCACTCTAGCTCACATTAAATCCTCTGGTCTTGAAGTAAGAAGAAAGGAATGGAGAAATAGAAAGGCCATTGATTTTTAACACTCTTAAAAATAAACTTGAACATCATTGAGAACTCTATGGTCTCGTATTCAGTTCTCCACTCATCCACTTGTCCTTTGTTCTTTGAACAAGAATTATCTATGTAATCCAAACCTTGTAGAGTAGCCACAGGGACCTGTAGGTGGCTGGTGCTCCTTAGAGGAACTGGGGGAGGTACGAGCATCATTCTGTTTTTTCATCTCAGCTCTGTCAATCTGCAGCCTGGGCTGCATCCAAACACAAGGCCCTACCAGACTGGGAACAACAACTCAAGTCCCAGGGACTGCCAGGATTCCCACACATCAAAATTGTGGGTCTGATTCAGTGTGCAGACACAAAACAAGGGCTGTATGATCCCCTGTTTGATTCCCTCTCCCAAGGCTAATTCTCCTAATCCCAAAGATCTCTACCCCATAAAATACATGAAAAAGAAAACAATATATATATATATACTCTTGGGTAAACTCTAAAATTATTAAACAAGTGCCAAAAGGACTTTTAGAGAACATAAGGAAAACAACAGGTAAACTTCTTCAGCAGGCAGAAGGAATAAGCTTTTAGCAAGACACAATAGGGAAAAGAAAAATTTCCTCTCTCATCCTTCAAGCTCAAGTATGCCCAATGAGATAAGAATATCTTCAGCTGACCATTGCATAAATGATCTTAGGGAGCGTGAGTATCTAATACAAACGTTTAAGAATTTCTACAAGTCCTTTGAAAGGGAAGAGAGAAGAACCCAATCTGTCCTTCACCTCCCATCTTCAGCAGAAGGACCCAATAAAGCTCTTATCTAAAGGATCCTCCAGGCTTCAGTATGCGGGGAGGAGAAAAAATATTTTTTCAATTCAGATGAAAAATTTATGAGAATCAAGGTGTTTATGAGCCTTTGTGCATAGGGGTAAAAAAGGTCAGGAAACAGGGTTTGGTCTCATTTAAAGGTTTTTAGAATGATTTTTATTTTTCCAGAACAACCTGTGAAAGTTAGGCTGCCTCCTCAGACAGGACAGGAGTGATGACCTCGAGGTATGGAATAATACTACAATTCAGAAATACTACTCTATTCTCAGGAAAGGAGTCACAATTCTCATTCAAATGGTAGCTATTACAGTTCTATTAAATAAGCAGCTTTACAGCAAAAAGGTGTATATATGAAAACATAAAGGACCTTTTTTTAGAAGGCAGGAAAACATTAGCTTCACATGCACATGACAAATAAATAGTATGTATTGAAGCGATGAAACGGCAGCAGGAACAGCAGCAGATTTTGTTGTAAGTGACCTCAATCTTGCAAGTAACTCCTTCCTATCACTCAAATAATGTCAACATCGGCAGCAGTCTATCTGTTCTTATGGTCTAATCATCAGAACAGCAAACCTACAATATCGCCATGCGGCTCCATCCACCTGAACGGAGCCTCTTATTCTCAGTGCTATTTTCTATCAACAACAGCAATCTGCCCCTACAAAAACTCCTGCATGACCAGGTCACGTATACCTGCCAAAAGCACTCTTGACTCTTTTTCAGTTGTTTCCTATTTAAGTTCTACATCAAGCTGCAACATCGATAGGAAAAGATGTTTTTCGCAATGCTGCCAATGTCACGACATGGAGGGGGGACCCGTGTACGTCACTGCCCTCTCCTGGAAGGAACCCCCTCCATAGTGCAGAACTATGGAAAACTTCAGAACTCATGGAAATTAGTATTTAATGCGTGTGGAAGACGGTGATCTAGGAGTCGGATGGATGTCTGTCTACCAACCTTAGGCACAGACTAGAGACAGTGGTGGATTTTATCCTGTCCCCTCAATGCGCGCGCAGTATCATTAGCATGTGGTCAAATGAGAATGGGGGAAAACATCAATAATGGCACATTATTAAAAACAAACAATGGCACATTCTCTAGTCAGATATCTTTCCTGAACTGCACCCAGATGTACCGCACAATAACTTACCCAGCTAGGAAAGGCTTACAATTTACTGGCCAGGAAAAGAAATTAGAATATACAATAAGAATATAGAGTTTGTGCCATATGGAAATGAATTAAAAATGCATGTTCAACTGTAGGCAGGAGGGAAAAAAAAACACCTGACTGACATCGACGGTAGATTTATGCCAGGGGATATATATTCACAGGGCTACCTGCTCCCTGATGAATACAAAGATACGATTTTCCATATAGATGATTATATCATGATGTGTTTATCCCAAAAGAGAAGATGAAGACAAACCAACCATTTCTGCAGAATAACCCCTTGCAGGAGACAGCGCTATAAATCCTAACCTTCCTTGTAGCTGCAAATCCTCCCGCTGCCTGCATCTATTTCACACGAGAGAAAGGCCGCTCAGCATGTAGCGAGTGTAATTCCAGGCCGTCCCTAGGAAGTGAAGATTTAGCCACCCAGCCGTATGTTGTGAATAACTGGGGTCTGCTAGCAGGTGCTGGGGATTTTTCCATACGACACCAATTTTGGACAAGGATCAGTTCATCAGCAGATGCTGATGATACTTGTGAGCAGGAGCTGGGCATCGTTTGTCTTTCTGGGGAACTGCTGCAAAGGGTCTCTGGGACTCTCCCTTCCCCCTCGAGGATGAAAAACAGCTTGGGGAAAGCGTAGGGGGGGGGGGGAGAGGGGAGGAATAATTTGCCGCCATGTGAGACTTGTCAAAAGGGAATTCCAGGGAGCAACCTTACAAGGGATTTGAGCTTGTCCCTTGGTGGTCCGTCCCGCTGGAAACAAAGCCTGATGGCCAGTTTTTATGCTTTATCTCCAATCCCCCCTGGCTCCTGCTTCTTAATCGCTGTAAAATGGGGAAGCTCTGGGGCAGTTTCAAAACGCGCAAGCTATTTCCACTGGGGCTACATGCTCCCTCATGAAACACACTCAGAGATGCTATTTCTTGCTTATTTGGCTTCTCTCTCTCTTTTTTTTTTTCTTTATCTTATAAGCCTACTCTGACCCTGTTCAGGGAGCACTGGTTTGAAAGCCCCTTCTAGGTACAACGTCACAGTAAAAGATCCGGGTCTTGTCAGTGCCACTCATGTCACTGCTGGTCCTTCCCATCTCTCCCTCCACCACTGATTTGGGACCACAAATCAGCATCCTGGGACCCCAAATCTGCGCCCCGGGTGGCTGCCTGGCACAGGCAGGCAGAACCCCAACCTGGCACTGCATCAGCTGGGACTCCAGCGGGATTTATGCTGTGCAACACAACTGGGCTGTTTGAAAAAAAATTGCCCTTACTATACTGCAAATAATAAAGGCAATTAAGACCAGACCAACTTTTGTAAAAGACCCTGGAGCGAGCTGATCTCTAATTTTTATGGCTGGTGACAGGCAGCAATGGAAGGAGCTCCAACCCAACGAGAGATGTGACACAGCATTGAAGCAAATGTGCTGGCCCTGCTGATGAAAAAGCATCTCCCGCCTTTCTCACACAAAGCCCTGTGAACAGAGTCTCTTCCATGGCAGCTTCCCTTCAGACCCACGAGTCCTAGGTGCTGCCAGCCACTGCAACCAGTCTGCTCTGTGCTCAGGATCCTGCACATACTCCTCCTGACAGTTTGCACTATCTTGTATAAACTATTTGGCTATAGTTTATAGTAAGAAAGAAGTCTGTCAGATTTACAACTACTGTTTCCAGGGCCATAATAGGTATATAGGTGTAAGGACTGGAGTAAGCTGTTACTCTCAGGGGGAAAAAATACTACATATCTTCCTCAGCCGCTCTGTGTGTCGAGGCCGGGCAGCTCAAATGGTCCAGACCATTATATATGGGCAAGAGGCGGCTGCTAGGAAAAGAGATGAATATACAAAAGTTCTTCCCAGTTGACAGCCCCATATTAAAAAAAAAAAAAAAAAAAAAAAACGGAGACCAGGAGAAAAGATTACAACGTGGCAAGTCAGAGTAATGACAGTCCAGTGAGGATTTCACAAAAAGGACTGTGGAATAGGGGGGCTAGAACCAGATGATCTCCAAGGTACCGTCCAACCCAAACCATTCTATGATTCTACAAATACAGCATTTCACCCCGCACCAGAGCCCAGCTGCAGGTTTGTCTCCAAATGACTTGCCAAGTAAGAGAGAAGTGGTCTCAGCAGGACTGCACCCTGCGGTGGCAGTCAGTGCTGCAAGGGCAGGTACGGATGGAGGCCATGGGAACAAGCGGGGGCAGCCAGGAGAAGGATGCACAGAGACAGCGTGGGACCCAGTGCCCCTAGCCAGCACAGTGCCATTTACCACGTACAGGAAGAGAAACGGAGGCAGACACATGTTCTTGACTGTGGCACAATGAGGATCATTCTCCAGAAGTTCGCCCTGGGTTGCTGATCCTCAAGTTTCTACCATAAAATGATAGTTCTCAGTCCGTGCCGGAGAAACACTCAAAGTGAGCTGAGAAAAGGCACTCAGGCACTGCCTGAGCAATCCGGGGTCAAGTCTGCAAAGAAAACATATAGTGGATGTATCCAAGTGAAGTTTATAGTGGATGTATCCAAGTGAAGTTTAGAAAATAATAATAACAATTAAACACAAAACTATTTGAGAGATAGCTAAATCTTATGACGCTGAAGGAGAAAAAAAGGAAAAAAAGCTTTTTCTTTCTTGAGGCTAGGAACTGGATTGTTGTTTTTGCAATGCTGTTTCTCTTCAAGATGGCTGTGTCACATGGCAAGAAAGAGAGATCATACTTGAAGCACAGGGAGCAAATATTTTGATTGAGATTCTCAACAAGTTTAAGATCTGAGAACGAAACCTAGATTTAGCAGCACTCATTTTCCTTTTGATAGGGCAGGAATCTGCAGGGCGCTGGCACCTGCTGCTGCACAGCAGACGTAACGCAGAGCTGCCTCCAATCCTGAGCAACCCACTTAAGATGTCTACAACCAGCTCCAAATGCCTACAAGGGTCTGACTTCCAGGTGACGCTGAGCAACCATCTTCTGAAACGCAGATCCCAAAAAACTACCTCCCGCTGGCCCTCTTATAATTAGCCTCTGACAATTTGGACCAAGCCTGAGCCATCAGATGTCTGTGTAAAACAGACAGAAATAATCACCAATGAATACAGCCACTGGTTTCTACATCTTCCTGTGCAAAAAATCAGAAAGGCTGCGGTTGTGTTTTCTTTTTTTTTTTTTTTTTTCTAACAGGCAGCATTTAGAGAAAGGGCCAATGCCACAACTTTTTTAAATTACATCCAGTTCGGGCCATGGAAATTGGTTAACCTGCCTAAGTAAGAAGCCATGCAATCCCTCAGATAAGCAGAATCCACACTGCAGACATTGCACTGGAAATAGAAAAGCTGATGGAGTTAGACTTAAACTGAACAAAGCTACTACAGAAACCTACACATTTCCTTCCCAGGCTATGTGTTAAGGCCAAAGCACGGCAAGGAGCAAAGCTTTCCATCAGAGCTGGTCTTGAAACGTTACCTGCATTAAAAGAAGTACCTGAATCTATGCCAGGCGCTGATTGCAATTGTTTTCACCGGGACATTATTCATTATTAACACTATTTCTGATGCACAAGTTAGTGCTGATGGCACTAGGACAGATCTGCATGAGCAGCTCAGGAGAACCTACAATACCATCTCCACCGGGTACCTGCACCCCGGCCATCAGCCACCGAGGGACAGGCACAGCACTGAAAGTCTTCAGCACGCTGAAATTCCCACCACATCCAAACAACTTACCCATACTGAAACCACACACACTCCTGCCCCAATCCCCCAGTGGTCAGCTCCTGCACAGATATTTGAGATGAAAACCACTTTTTAGCTTACCAAACACAAACTCAACCCGCTCTGGCTTCAGCTTTCCAGCTCGGCCAGTTCAGTTACCGCAGCAGGGAGTCCCTCGAGGGCTGTTGCGTGCCCAGGGAGGTGAAGGTCCAACTTCGCAGGCACAGCCCAACAAAGAGCTCCGAAGAGCAGAGATCCCTATTTAAAGCTGAACCATTCTCTTTTGTTTATTTACAGTAAAACCATTAATTGCCAATCGTGTATTTGTTTGTTGGAAAACTAACACTCCAAAATAAACACCAAGTTGAAAGACCATTCCCAGAACACTGAACGGTATCAGGAACAGTGCTAAAAATGTAAATGAGAAACATCAAAACACATCATGATCTCAACTGAAGGAACAAACAATCCATTATTTCTGTGCCAGAAAAGAGGTTACCCATAAGCCGTCAGCTAGCTGCACAGTTATCTACAGTCCAGCAGTTATTTATGTCCTGGAGAATGACAGACACCACTGTACAGTATGTTGAAAATATCTTCGTGGCAATCAGCATATGGCAGATTAAATGAGGTATCTCTTAGCGCAGAGTCTCAATAATCACCTTGGAAAAGTGCCTTTAAAATATTTGGCATTAGAGGCAGAACCTCAGAACGAGTACCACAGCATTTATTCGTATGTCAAAACCACACACACACACACAAAAAAGTATATGTATTTGTTTTAGCCCTCTTCACTAACAGAGCTCCATGCTCCCCTTGGGAGAAGGATGAAATTCCCTCTAAAATCAAGGAGTGCTGCATGGAAAACTAGTGAAAGCAGCCTTACAGAGCTAGGGTCTGTCCCTTCATCCCCTTGAAAGGTGTTTAAAACAGGTCAAGTGCCCCAGCTGCCTGGGAATCCCCCCAGGCAGCCGCACAGGGAAGCAGTAACTGCTCCAAAGGCGACTGTTCTTTACCTCCTAAAATCCTTACGGATTCAGGACTTTCCTAAAGCGCCCACATCCGCCGGCTGTCAGCAAAGCCTTGCTTCCGAAGTGCCTGCATCCACTTTGAAAAGGCTGCCCTTGAGCTCCCCGATCTTCCCACACATCTGAAAGTAAGGTAAGCACAGGCACTCATCCCGTTGCCAGATGAGGAATCAGGCATGAACTTGCCAAGCCCCTTGCTCCAGCCACGCAGGACAGCCCCCAGGCGCTCCCGCTGCCAGCTCTCGCTGCCTGCCTGCACTGCCCTCTGTACCTGCACAAGTCAGGGCAGGAAGGTTTCCCTACGAAGCAATGCTCACCAGCACCACATGGCTAAATGTTCAAAATCGGGGATCAAACACTGATCTTCCTCACCCCGTTGCAGTGGGTACCAATGAAAACCTGTCATTTATTCACAGTTCATGAGCTTGGGTTTGGTCTGCAAAATGACATCTAGATCTTGAACAGTTAACTGGAGACACTGATAATGAATTGGAAAGTGTAATGTTAATAATAACAAGAACAGTATCATGACTCCGTTATGCTGTTGAAGATGGTAGCCCCTGGGAAGAGGAGGGTCACCTCTTCATGCCTCACCCTTCTCCATTTGCTCTCCTAGAGTCAGGATCACCTGCAAGCCCAGGTCAAGCTGCAAAGCCTGCACTCTCAAGCTCTGGACAGAAAGTCCGTGCATGCCACATGCACACCAAGCACTGGTTAAGGTAGATCACCCAAACACACAAGACGGGGCCAGGCCTGGTTCCTCTGGCCATGCTTTCACCCTGCCTCCTCTTTAACCCCAGTCTGCTGCCTGTCTCCTTGGTCTGGACTTCTCCCCTCCTGCTGGGCGCGCACGTGGCAGTGGTGCCACGCCAACTCGCCGCAAACCCTGCAGGTGAATCTCCCTAATGAGAGCCTCGCCTTCCTTTCCACGCTTTGACAAGCACCAAAATCATTAGCAAGGTGGACACCTCGCAGCAGACGAGGCATAACATCCATGCCAGTGCTCGCCAAGATGAACGGGGCAGGTCACTCCTCCGAACCCCAAGCCACATGTTGCTGTTCTCCCACTGCCCGTTCTTCTGACAAGAGATGGGGAAGGTTGCTCACCTGAAAGTCCCTGAAATTAAAGGACTCCAGCCTCAATTAGAGCTGTGAGCTCACGTCCAGTGAGGCTCGTTGCTGCTGAATTTAAAACTTCAACTAAAAATGAAGTCTCACGTATCAAGGCACTGCTTGCGTGCAGTTCTTCTTCCTCAGACTCCGCTGTGCGCTGATTGGAAGCCAGCTGCCATTTCAAGCTGATGTGCCTGGAAATCTCCAGAAAGATTTTTAAAAAAAAAAAAAAAAAAAGCTTTGCCAGACAGCTTCAGGTCACAAATCAAAGTCATCAGGAATAATTTAGCCTGAGATGAGGCTGCTCTATCTGTTTCCTCTATACTTTCAAGATGAAAGTAAAGAACAAAAATGTAAGAGTTACAAAATTGCAACATATCCACTTACTAAAACAAATCTAGCAATATTACAAATCCATACAGCAAGGAAAAAAATAGAATGCGTGTCACACTTGTGAAACTATTGTGGATAAGGAGAAAACGTCTGTGGATATAATATATTTCTAGAACACTTTTATAAGAGAAGGCTCTCAATAGCTTTTGGCATACGAAAGCCACTGTAAGGACTGCAATAAAACTGAGTATACTGTAAAAGAGCCATCTTGCATTCATCCCTCGAATTTATGTTCAAATGCTCCCACACTAAATTCTGCATTCTGTGGCTTTGGGAAAAAAATGATTTTATTTTATTAAATGAACTATAATATATATTGTTTCTCTGAAGAAAAAGTATCGGTAGGAACATAAACTAAGTAGTTCTTTTCACACTAAAAATAACTGGTTGAAACTTTCAAACTGCTTTCAGCACGTGAGCACACTCAGCACTAGCAGGGGGTTACGCACACACGTACAGCCCGGTTCTTGTGCCCGGCTGCCCTCACACCCCATGTAACTCACAGCCTGTGACAGCTGCGGTCCCTTGAGAGCTTAAATCCTTGCTGTTGAGTCCAGAGGATATTCTAAGGCCCAGCATGGTCTCAAGAACACTAAAGGATTATTTTTTTTATGACATGTAAAAAGTACAGCTCCGGAACAGACATTCCTCGAGTGCATGCTTTCCAGCGAGCAGAACAAGCAGAGGGGCTGCAGGACGCAGAGGTGACAGGCACAGAGATGCTCGCTCCTGAACAGCATCAGCGATGTGCCACACCGCATGGGGCATCCCTGTAACAGCCCGGGTCCCACAGCCTGATGACTGCCGACTCCTTTGCCAGAGCTGCAGGCACAACTGACCCCGAGAGCTGTCACATTCCGGCATCCACAGCCACGGTCACTTCATGCCACAGCTCAGTGATTGTGGCAGGATGAGCCAGCGTGGCCACCAAAGCGGCTGTCCCATGCTTACCCCTTTTTCCTTTTTTTTTTTTTTTTTTTTTTTTGTGGATCTGTTCTCACTGGGGATTGAGCTCGCCATCACAAATACTCCTGCAAACAAAAGGAATGGGGACAGCAACGGGTCCTGGGGCAGGCGGGACGGATCCTTTCCATGTCCGTGGCAGCCCAAGCTGTTTCTCAAACAACAGAGTTGAGGCAACCAAGATGGTGTGCAAAGCAGAAAGTACCTTCAGGAAACACACTGAACACTATCAAAACACCAAAGTCTCAAATAGACACGTGAAGTATTTAAATGCTTTCACACCCATAACAAATTTTGTTTACTGCCCAGCATTTAAACAGCTTTTTCTTTGCTATTGTAAGGTTGTTCCCAAACAGTGTGAATTTGATGCTACAGTGAATAGTAGCACTTCAACTCCTATTTACAACCCATTCAGCAACATAATTCCACAAATAACATGCAGGATTTCCACACTGTGAAATAAAACCTGTTTGGGGCTCAAAGGAAGTTGTGCAAACTAGCTGACGAAATCACGTCCTTTTGTTTCTCCTCTTTAACATAAAAAAATCAAAGGAAAAGGAGAACCCTTATTCAAGTAACAGGAAAAACTTTATTAAAACCATTACAGCCACCCAGCCTTGTTAATGCCATGCAATGTAATGACATGCAAATGTCATGCGTGTAATGACATGCAAAATGCTCAGTATCCAGGGAAACAGCGTCCTAATGAAGTTGGAGCCTACTGTATAAACGCACCTTCTAAATCACCAACAAGAATGTCGATTCCTTAGGGGCTGGCCACTTTATTAGTGTGACACCCTGATAGTTTCGTCATGCTACAGCTTCAAAACAAAAAGCTAACAAGCTACTTTTGCATAAAGAGCCCTTTTGTCTGCAGTGCAGGGACAGCCCCTTTTTAGCATCTCGTTAGATACAGAGCTGCTGCATGAAGTAGCACATGGCTGGCTTCTCTACGCCTATATTCACCTTCATGAGAGTTTTTCAGAAATCTGTAATGATGTGCACTAATTAAACTGCATAACCAGCACAAAATGAAGCAGAGATGCTGTTTGCCACCACTTCTCAGCAAACAAATTTGCAGTAGGAGAAATTCCGAAACCTTCTACTTTTCTCAGGATCCCGGTGGTCTGAAATCCATTTCATTGGCACCAAGCTCTTTCATAAACTGACTTACGATCACATTATTAAAATTAAATTGAAAACGATCAGTTACGCTTTGACATCTACTTACTCACAGGGATGTTTTCTAGGAAAACAGGCAGGTCTAAGGTAAGGAAGCCAACACAAAATGCACTCCTACTCTTTGGTGTAGCACAACATTAGTGGGCATTTGGCCCACTATACAAAATCCGTAGTTTTTTCAGCAACCATTCATTTATTCTCCTGATTTCTGTGGCAGCTAATTTCACCCAACAAACCACTGAATATAAAGCAGTTCCAGTCAGGTTCCACTACCTCGTCGCTTCATGACCAAACTTTGGTATTCCTCCCTTCCAGTAAGTGTCACAGCTTAATAGGAGCACATACCTTAACATTACTGCTTCTTCCATCAGATGCCCGTCATCTTCTCCGTGACCTTTTCGTCCTGGCAGAACTGAATTCCCTTTGGCTCATTCTTTTCCACAACTGTAACACCCTTTATAAAAGTACACAACCTGAGCTACGAACAGGGTTTCCAGCGTGGCCTCAGGACGAGGGAGCCAAGTGGTAAATAACCCAACTCCCAGCTGCTACCCAAAGGCACCCACAGTCATACAACTCCATATGCTCTACCCGATGCTGTCAAGCATGAAGTTATATGGTATAAAAGGCTCCATCGTCTTCATGCTGCTGCTTCTTTGGTGCCCTGTCCCTTCGATTTTCAGAAGCTGTACTCCTTTCCTGTTGCAAGCCTCATTGCCTCTGTACTCAGATCCTAAGGCAACTTGTCTACCTCTCCCTTTCCACCCACACTGCTCTGGGGGGTCTCCTATCATTTCAGAAATGTTTACATCTCTAGTAAATTCTGTCGCCTTTCTCACACCTCCCCTCTTCCAGACCATGGTGGAGCAGACCCTCATTTCTCAGCACCACAAGCAGCTTCATCTCCTGAAACACCTCGCAGCTTTGCCTGGTGCTTCCTCCTCTCAAGCTCTGAAGCTCACTTTCACGGACCACACAAACTGATCCTGCCTGATTAACCTTTTTAGCTGGTTCCTATGCCTAAGACATCTTCTTAAAAGGCTGTAGAAATTAGGGCCATAGCTTTCTCTCACTAGTCCTTTTTTCTCTCTCTCTGTCAATATATCCCACTTGTACAGCACGCCCTAATGGTAATTTCTGCATTGTATCTGTGTATCTGAAAATCTGGCTTGTAGTACCATAATTATCTGACGCTTCCCTACATCTCCCTCTAGATTGCTTTCATTAAACCCTCTCCATAATTTTATAAACAGGTTTCCAGACTAGCTCAAAATGTTATTTTCTCTAAAGGCATCCTCTTGTGCACACTGGAAGCAATTAAGCAAGTGAACTTTCTCATCCCCGCTCCATTTTGCTGTACCAGCTCACCCACTTCTCCAGCACTGCTTTTTCTAATGCCTTAAGACCAGGAGTGACCACAGCAGCGATCCTGAGAAGATCAATCCTCTCTCAAAGGTCACATCAGAGCTGGAATTCCTAGAAAGACTACACCAATGAAATCAAAACCCAGCAACAGTCAAAACCTGTCAACACTCTAGTGAGAGCTAATGCACATCAGTTGGGCATTTTTTGTTTAACGCAAAATGATCCTTAAAAGTTAAAAACCCAACAAAAGCTGCTAAATTTAGAAAGTCTAAGCATGGTGCAAGAAGTGGACATCTCAATACCTTCCAAAATACCACTACTTATGCAGATTCACTGAGAACTTATCAGAAAGAAGCTTTAAAGTGAGGAGATCTGAACTCGTTTCATCTCTAAAATGCAGCTGCTGGGTGCAAATCCACAAATACTGACTTCCATGAAGGCTATCTCCAAAAGGCTGGCTCTACCAGCAACACCATTTCCAGAGGTACAGGGCACCTATAGCTCCTCTTCATTCATTGGGAACTCTGTTGTGTAACCTGGTCACTGCCAGGAGAAAGTTGAGCTCTGCACCACTCTGTCTTAGCTTGCTTACTTGTGGTTCATGCTTAACTGCCTGCTGTGAGTGTTGTGAGGTTTTAATTAGTCTTGGTCTGCAGAACACACCAAGATCCCCCGGAAAAGCCCTACATGCACTCACAGTATGATGACTGCAAGATAATTTTCTTGGCACCGCTGGAGTAACCAGCACGAGCAGCCAGAGGACAACCCCAAAGACAACCCCAAAGTACTCTAAGCACTGATCTTTCTGCAATCCTGGTCTGTAGCCAGATGATCAAAAGTTTCAGGGGCAGCATTTTCATGCAACACATGATGAAACTGATGTAGGACTTCACAGCGGTTTTCTTGTACAGCGCTGGCAAAAACATTCTCATCAGCATCTTTCAACAAAAATAAAGAAGGTCAGAAAAAAATCCCACCTTAAAATGGCAATAATAGGAAAACAATAGAAATCAACAACACTAACAAAAGCAGCATATGGGTTTTTTAAATATCCCAAACAGCTTAAAGTTGCTCAGACTTCTGTATTCATTAATTGCTCAGGACGCAGATTTATTTATTTATGGCTCAGAAAAGAATTCCCAGCTCAGAGGCTTTCCAAAGAACAGCCCTCCCCAGTTCTGCATGGCCACCTCAGCCAACTCACCCTGCCGTTTCTCATTCTGATGCTAATGCAGTTCAAACAACCCAGCCCTGCATTTTTTATGTATGCAATAAGCCTATCTTTAGGTCACTTAGTTGTGTCAGTTTAAATCACAACATTCCCATAGAGAAAAATCTGATCATTTTATTTACTTTCGGGGAAAGAGAAGGGAGAAGAAAAAAAAAAAGTTCACTATAAAAACGCTTTTTTGTTTCTGGGGCCTAATTCAAGTCTCACTGAAATCTGCATGAATTAACAGCAGTTAAACCCATGAGAAACAACACATTCTAATTAAGACTTGCACAGCTACCTTCAGCCAGTATACCCTGACAATATCTGACCAGGCATAGGCATATCATATTATAAAATTCCATATATTTTTAGGTTTTATCCAGAGATTGCTGGAATAAAGGCTGAGATCCCACTGATCTCTATGGGCTTCAGTTCTCTCTCTTTTGTAAAATAAGCCTGGATTCTACTGCTCCAGCTTTCACCAGCATCCGCACGGGGATAGTCTCAGGGCTTCTCACAAGAGGAAGAAAACATGAAGTTGAAGCCATCCATGAAAGGTACTGGATTTTTTCCAGATGTGGAGCTGTTTTTAATTAATTTGGAAACATCTGAAGTATTTGTTCATTAAATATGCTTTGCATTTCACACATACACATAAGAGAGTAAAGAAACCTAAAACTGAAGCCAAAATCATAATGTCTTATTAAAAAGACTCTTGACATCACTTTTAGCAAAATTATGCTTACATGCAGACCACTGCTGTAACATGGCACATGGTACTGAAAGCATGTGGTTCCTGCACTTCCCTGTCCCAGGAAACCTCACCTTGACCTGGAGGAGCCACTGACCAGGAGCTCTCCCCCCGTCCCTCAGCCCCACAGCTCCAGGTGCAGGATGCTTCCCGGTGTGCCCACCACCACCACCCAAGGCACTGCTTGCTCATAATACCCATCCACTAGAAAAGGACGAAACAACTTACAGCAGTTCAATGTGCCAAATCATTACCTGGCAAAAATGTGGGGTATGATCATAGGGAAGAAGATTCAAACAGCCAGGAAGGGCAGGAGAGACATTTCATTCAACACTTTTCAGATCTTGAGCCAACGCGTACGAGCCACCCACCACTAACTCCAGTTAAAGCACTCTATGAACGTGCTGTGGTCACCTACAGCTGCAAGAAGCAAACAGAAAAACTTACAGCCTCCCGCTTTTGTCAAGTTCTCAGCAAAAAGATGCCTGTACCTATAACTTGGTAGTTATAGAGCTCCAGCCTGACACCCGAGGCAGGGACCACTGCCACCCAAGCTGGGAGCAGGGAGATTGGGTGCTGCAACGACCCGGCAGCTCCCGGCACAGAAAACCACGGAGCTTCCAGCACAGACAAAACATAGATATAACTTCTACATCTAAAAGTGCAACTGGATGCTATTTACCCCAGAAGCGCGGTGCTCCTCGAGGAAGAGGAGCCGCATCAGCCCATGCTACGCCCCGCGCTGCCACCACTGGGCTGCTCCCAGCATCCAGAGCACCCAAGTTAGGTCGGACGTTTCCACCGTACGCTGCAAACCGCTGTGTAGACATCATCATGCCGAGCGCTCGGTGGTGACACACATTACCATACCGCAGCTCTTGTCTCCCCTCTAGTGGCTGGCCCACCACAACCGCTCACAGGTCTTCTGCTGCCGCTGCCAGCGGCGCCCAGGGCCGGAGCGTGTCCCCCGGCACGGCCAACCCGAGCGGCGCGGTGCTGTGGTGGTGGTGGTGGTGGTGGTGGTGGTGGTGGTGGATCCTCAGCCCTCGCCCAGTGCCACGGTTGGGATGGGATGGGATGGCGTGGCACAGCGAGAAGGCACGGGGAAGAAATGAGCACGTCTGGCAGAACCGCGGCGGCTCTTCCACCGCCTTGGGTGCCCAAGGCTCCCGTTCGTGTCGTGAGGTGACCACAGTCACCATTTAGTACGAAGAAGCTACTTTTGTTACTTTCATAACAAAATGATTTATTTCTCAGGGACCTGAAAGAATCAGGCATTTGGTCACTAAGAAACATTCAAACTTTTCCTGTCCAGAGACCAAGTTACGTGTCTGACAACCATGGTTTTGCCACCAAGGGTCAAAATCAATTCTAGTGATCACCAGACAAGTCAATGTCTCTGTGATCTTTAATCAATTTTACCAAGCACTAAACGGCATGTGATGCTCTCCCCATTCTAACAACGGCACACAAACATTAGGAAAAAAAAAAAAAAAAAAAAAAAAAACTTCACATTTCTTCACAAGTCATCTTTAAAAAAAAATATCAAATTTCTTTCCTTTGGTTGCCAGTGCTAAAATATGCTAACAGCATTAAGGCAAGGGACGACTTGCAGAGCTCACAATCTGTATTCAGCATAATTAGCAGATGCCAATTTAACTTATTACTGCTTCTTCCTTTCTATATTATAAAAAGGATGTCAATGAAAACCTGTTATCTAAATGACTGTTTTCTCAGTGCTGATATAAAGCAACAATCATGGGAAAATACAGTCACAGAGCATGTGTTGGGAAATATCTGATTCTGAAATGACATTATAAACAGCGACATTATAAACAGCTACTGTAAAGAAAGAAATTAATGCCTTCAGACAGGACTTTCCTCTCTTCCTTCACACTTCAGATTTTCAGACTGTTTTTAAACAGAACTAATTACATATGTGGTGGCATTCCTAGTTAGTCAAATACGCGAGACAACATTCAAGGTAAGGCAAAATCAGTAAAGGAGGTTGCTCAACTGTCTCAGCTACTGATTACTATAAAGCATGAGAAACAAATACCCTTAAGATGCATTTTCCAGTCAGAGAACTAACAGTAAGTAAGACAGAACAGAAATACCTAGGAAGAAACCAAAGCAAGTCTTAAAAATAAGCCTCCTCCAAAATGGCAAATAATGCACTGTGTCATAGCTAAGGGGACAGCTACCGAGTGCACTTCTCCTGTCTGCAAAGCTAAAACACATTTCATAAAACAAAGCCCTCTTGAACTAAGAGGGAGGCTGTTGAAAGATGCATACAGCACACACACATGCAAAAAAAAAAGCAAAGCACCCCAACGTTATGGATTAAGTAGGTTTCTACCCCAGAAACGATATAAAGATCCAGTCCAGGCATCACTTGCTACTACTTGGGTTGGCAAAGATGCCCTCCCACTGACATTTCTGCACATTGCAACGCAGTGCAAAAAATATTTTATTAAACTCTCTTCTGACTATCAGGGCTGAGTTGAAAAGCCTTGTAAGGCTATGCTTCTCTGCAGCTTTATTCAATTTCAGCTGTAACTTCATTTGTTACGCTGAACAGAAAGTGTAAACTTCACCCTTCACAAGAGCTAAGGAAAAAAAAAAAAAAACCATTTCATACTCTCCCGTAAGTAGTATGTGTAAAGCACGGACCAGAACCGCTGCACACATACCCCCAATTAAATTGGTCTCTGTGGAAACTAATAACTTTCCACAGTATGCACTGTAATCCAAGTAATAATTTTAAACAGGCATAAGCTGCAGCGTGCTGAACTAAGGCATTCTTACCTTGCAAAGAGTGCTTGAAGATGTTTAGTTACAGTAAAAGAGGAGAATGTGCACGCCGCCAGGCATTGCCCATGTACGAGGGTGCATGCCTTGCCCCACACATGCGCACGCACACACCAGCCCTGCGTGTGCTTCCTAGGTAGAGAAAGAGGAGCAGGAAAGATAAGCAGCAGTGATAATGCCCCAGCTTTATGTCTCAATCAGGGGCGAGTCAGGCAGGAAGAACCATTTGAGATGAAAAAGGGGGGAAAAAAAAAAAAAAAAAAAAAAAGATTACTTTTCTTCCTCTGGATGTAAAGAGCTTTGCCTGGATGATCTGTTAACACCTTAACACAGAAATCTTCATAACCCACCTCCCTCACCAGCCAATTAGTTGCACATGTCAAATGACTGCACAAACAATGCACAAAGACTTTAGCAATAAAAAAAAAAAAAAAGAAAAGAAAAAAAGAAGAATCCCTTACCTTTTAGTCAGAGTAAGTGACAGATAACAGGCACGAGAAACTCAGTTGGCACAGTTGCTGTACATATTTCTCTGCGGACTTCTCTTTAGTGGTCCCAAAAGCACTGAACATAAAAAAACTCCAGCCTGCCTGCTTCATTCTTCAGCAACAGAGATACATGCTGTCACGGTAACAAGCAAAAGCAAAAAGAACTACAGATCTTAGGTTTTTAAAGCCTTTGTGTTTACGGGGAAGAAAAAAGAGGGAGCAAGGGAAAGAAGGAACAGAGCAAACACTTTTTCTAAGAGAAATCTGGTCTTGGCTGCAGAACTAACCACAGCACAGGATCGTTCAGTTTGAATTTCCCTGTTTCCGAGCTCCTTGGGAAAAAAAAATCAGTCTTTAGGAAGGAAAAAAAATCAAATGCATGGATTGGGGGAAGGGAGAGGAGGAGGAGGAGGAGGGTACTGCTCCTATGTGACATACATATGGAATGAGCATTAGAACAATGCTGACAGGACAGCTAAGCAACTGCACTCTGGGGCAGCAGTTTTCAAAGCAGAGCTTTTGCAGCTTTGCAGAAAGGAGAAGAAAACAATAAAAAAAAAAAAAAAAAGACTCCGCAAAGGGGGAAGAAAAAAAAAAAAAAGAAAGAGAAGGAAAGAAAAATAACAGAAAAAGAAAGGAGCTGTTAATTCAAGATGAGCTGCCGGACTTAAAAAAAAAAAAAATAATAATGAAATGAGTTGCTTAATTTTTGAAAGGGGGGTGGGTGGGAAACGCCGCGACTGCTTTCCAGCGACGCAAGCAGAAGCCTTGGTGTCTGGTGCACTTAGATTTTATGCGGCGCGCAGCGGGTCCCCTCCTCCTCGCCTGCCTCCCTCCGCCCTCCCAGCCTTGGAAGCTCTTGGTCCCAGGGGGCCGGAATTCCAGTGGACCCAATTAACACTGTACTTCGCTGGCTCCTTGGTATGATCGATATTAAATAAGCTGAGTTTTAGCAGCACTGAAAAATAAAGCAGCCATGTAATTTGTGGCTGATGGAGGCTGCGGGTTTTTTTTCCCCCCTCCTGTTTCCCTACTCCCCCGGTCTCAAAAGGATCCAACACGGGAAAAAAAAAAAAACAGAAAAGCATGTGCCAGCGCCAGTGACACAAGCTGCATCAGATATTTGTTAGAAACTTGATAGAAGCAGAACATCGGCTGCTCATTTCACTAGCTTCGCCAGGACTTTATTAAAGTGGATTTACAAATCAATGGAAGGAATCCAAAGGTTCACAAACGGGCTCTTTCATCAGGTCCGCCGCCTGGCGTACAGGAAGTTTGCTGAAGGGGTCTGGGGGCTGTTTCGCCAGCACGCTTGTTTCAAATGGACTCCCAACAACATGACTTGTTTGGTTTGGTGAAAGAAATGCAGCAAGAGGTTCGCCGCTCTAAGGGAATGCAGCCTAGTGTGTTTACTGCTTCATTCCCACAGCACGTGCTGCAAGGCGCCCTACAAATTGGGAATTATTTTAATTTGAAGGGGGAAGTGGTTGGGAGGCAGTAACCTTCTTTGCTCCTGTTTTCCCTGATCTATCAATCACAGATTGCCACGTAAAAACAATCTACTACAGGCTCTCTCTATAGAGGAAATGCAATTACTAGCATTAACTCTTGCCGTCACAAATTAATACAATACAGTCCACAGCCAACTGCCTGCAAGCCATTAATCAAAGAATAAATGGGTGGTTTGCTTAAATCCAACCTGCCCGAAATTCTCAGGTTAAGAATGCCCCTTCCCCTTTCCAGATTTCTGCTTGTCTGTGAAAGTCAGCAGTGAGAGAAGGCAAAGAAAAACAATTTTATTTGCTAGGTCCAGGACAAATGCAAGCTAACAACATCCAGCAGTGAACCTGCTTACAAATACAGGGTTTTAGTACCAGCAGTCGCTTTTGCTTTTTTGTTTCTGGGGCAGCCATAACCTTCAAACCAAACCTAATAAATAGCACTGAGCAAGATCCTTGACTGAACAGCTGGGTTGACCAGTGACTTGAATCCATTTTGTTAAATTAATGCGAGATTGCGTTTCTGTATGAGTAAGATCAATTAAAAATACTCATAAAACCATGCTACTAAAGGCAGTGAAGAGTTAAATTAATTAACTGAAAAAGCCTCCAATTAAATAATGCTAAGGTTACGATTCTAGCTGAGGAAGGGAAGAAAAAAAAAAAAAAAAACAAAAAACAAGAGCAGGATGAAATCCTGCTAGTCAGTGACTACAAGTAGTAGCTCCAAATGCCACAATGTTTGTCACAAATTCTTTATGATGCTTAGTAAGATCTTTTACAGTTTGACCAATGTGGATTATGCAGATATTCTGAGCAGTCGTCAACCGTCCCACCAGGTATCACAAGCCAAAGGCTTTTTTTTTTTTTTTTTTTTAACATGGGAAGACCCAAAAGAGCACCAGTAAATTGCTTATGCAGACAAAGTCCATGTTTCTTGAGCTACCGTCACTCCGGGCTCCTGTACACTTGATGAAGATGCTGTTCTTTACATTTATTGACTTCACACATTTAATCTAGCTGACTTGTTTTTTTTTGGTGCAGGAAGGGTCAGGAAGGAAATATCCCTAAGTAACGCAGCACTGAGCAGTGAAATGCTGGGTCAGAATTTGAATGAGGGCAAAACACAGAAACATCTGCAGGACGTCAACGAAAATGCTGCAGAACCTCATGCTCCATAGCTGTTATTGACCCAGCGCTGCAGCACATCAAACACAGTCCAGATGAAGGATTTAAAATGAGAATCAAAGATCACTGGTAACAGTAACCTCACCGTCCAGAGTCTAAAAAATTACATTTGCCCTTCAGTCCCCTATTCTAAATTTGGAGGCAACGTGAATTGGTTGAGCATCCCCAAAAGTGGCCTCAACCTCGTATATTATGCTTCTCTTCGCAAGGGACCAAAGCACTTTGCAAGAGCTCTGCATCACCTCTCGATGTGAGAGCATACACAACCCACCTGCCAGAGGAGAAGTGCCCTCCTTCCATGAGAGCCTGAGCTGCACAAAACCACGCTGCCACCAGGACCGCAGAGGGGCTCCAGGAAAGTCTTGCAAATAAGGGACATGCTCTCAAGGGGCACCTGGCTATGGCTCTCTTCTCCACGAGCTGCTGGATACCTCAAGCCCCATCTGACAAAAGGCAGGGAAAGCTCACCCCGGCAATCAAATTATTTTCACAGAAAAACACTGTAATAACATAATCCACTGAATACATCCAGGCTGAAGAGGTCCAGTGGGTAGCTGCATTTTGGGAAAGGTTGAGGTTTACAACTGCACAGGGGATCGTAAGTGCTCTTAGAACCCATAAAGGATCCATCAGTCGATCTGTCATCTCAACACTCCCAGGCACTAGGAAAGTCTTTATTATCCCCATTTTAGAGATGATGATTTGAACACTGAAAGCCTAAACTGCCTCCCCAAGGAGATGCAAGAAGTGTTGGAGAATAGCAGGGAACTGATTCCAGGCTTTTCAAGTCCCTTAACTGCGAAGACAGTTCTTGTTTCAAACACAAGCAACTAAATTTGACATATTTTGAAAGTCAAGCTATTTGTTCCTTAAAAAAAATAAAAAAATATCAGCATCATCCTAGTCTACCTTTAAATATGAGCCAAAGCACAATCTATGGTGTTTAAAGAGCTCCTGCACTACTTAAAAAAATAAGCATGTGTCTATGCTGACAGGTTTTATTCCAAATAAAAAAAAAAAAACATAATCCACTTTACTAGAAAAAAAGTCAAATATAATTCCCTGATTAGAATTACAGTCCCAGTTTCATAGAACATTTCAAGCCAGTGGGGAATTGCACAGAAGGACACCCCGCGGGTGTGGAGAAAAACGGACAGAAAACATATCTCAAAGTAACCAAATGCACCGGGATCAGCCCACGTTATCGGTTTACCTCTGGGCAAAGGAAACAATTGTGAGTGCCACTGCAGAGGTCCCAGTTCCCAACCGCCCCCACGCTGGTGCCACTGGTATTGCTGGAGGCAGCAGGAGGAGGCTGGAAACCTCTCCGAGCAGAGGCGGCCTCCAGTGACACCAGGTTGATAAACCACAGGACAGCGTGCTTTTGCCTTAATGTGATTTGGAGGAAGAACATGACTTCCATGTGAATAAAAGCAAATTCTGAGAAAAAAGACAATGCTACAGAAGCCGTAATGGGTACCTAACAAAAGCCTGAGCTGGAGAGAGCTAACAAAGGAAAAGAGCTGCTACCAAAAGAGAAAGAAGTCAGTATTTACTACTTGAAGGCAGGGACTAATGACTGCTAATGGGGCAGCACCCAGAGGAAAAGCTATAAAGATTTTTCTTTTTTTCTCCTTCAAAAACTGTATTAAGCATCAGCATTTACAAGGCTCTGTGGAGAAGTACAACCTAGCCGGGTGCTCCTCAAGAACCTCTGACAGAAACTGCAAACATGGGAGATTAGCTACGTAAGGATACACGGTGTAAAACAATTTGTAGCAGCTAATCCACTTTATTACAGGCATTGTCAACTCTGTTCATTATCTAAACCTTCCGATTCAACTGTTCCTGTTCTCAAAGACTACAGCCCTTGGCATATTTAAAGTTGCTTACATTTTCTTTTTAATATACTTATTTGGATTATTAAAAGGCAAATCGATTGATAGGCCTAACCCTTTAATATCGGGTTTCATATCGTACAATAAATACTAGAAATTAAAAAAAGAGAAACATTTAACTAAATAAACCCTGGCTTCAAAGATACACTGATACTTAGAAATATTGGTGAATACATGGCAATGTGGTCTTTGCTCAAGAATGCGAAAAACTCTCTGTGGATATTTTAAATATTTACCAAATGAAGGGGATGTGTATCAGGTTGCAGAGCTTTGGATTGCACACGGTTTCAAGAGATGACAATTCATGTCAATCTCCATCAGTTGGCTTGTAGGTTTCTTTTGTTCTTTTTAATTTCTAATTACATTTTTATAAACAGAATGAACACAAAAAGCCAGAAACAAAAAATAAAATAAAGGAAAAACTACTAGTGAAGGCACTTAACATCAGAGAAGGTTAGTCGAAAAATTAGGATTTACAACTACACAATAAACCACGGTGAAGTTCAGCTGACTGATGCTCTGCACTACGACGTGTTGAGCACCAAGGATAAAAGGCCAATTTCCCATTTGAAAATTGGGTTTTAGGAACTTGCAGCAGCCAGGCTGTAGGGCTGGGTTTTTACCCTCCAGTCACAGAGGGATGCCCAGTGCACCCAAACGGAGCCGTGGCTCCCGTTTCAACTACCTGAGCTCTCTGGTGGGTGCCCGCACAGCCCCACTAAATGCAAGTGGGTCACGGCACCCTCAGCCAAAACAATCAGTCCTGAGCCAGATGATCTGGGAGTGAGGAAACCTTGTCCCAGCCCTGGTGCTGCCCAGAACCTCTCCAAAGGCGAGATCTGCAGAGCGAACAGGACCTCGCACTGCCGCGGTGTACGGGCCAGCAGGATGCGTGTGGTGCCTGTCAGGTCCCTCCCTCCACCAGCACACGTTTTCTTCCCGAAACTTTCCTCAGGTCTTGAGATCCAAAAACGAAGCTCGCAGGTCCACCTGCAGGCACTCTTGGTTCATCTGCTGGGCTCCTCAGATTTCCATAAATTCAGGGCCCCATGCTCCAAAAGCATGGGCAGACACTTCTCTGCAACTATGGAGGATCCTGAAAGCCTGCTGAAGAAATAAGTCAGCGCTGAGAGTGGGGCTTGGCATCTTCTGCAGCCCACAGGAGACCCAAGCTTGGCATCCAGTGTGTTAAAATGCACCAGCATTGCTTAAAGTTTCCTTTCAATCTCAGCACCTCCTCCGCCTCCGTACAAATGATTTTTGAACTTTTTAGGGTGCCTTCTTTTCACTGCTGACTACAAAGGCTCTTGTTTCAGCTCACCAAATTACCTTGCTGCATGTCATTTTCACATATTTTAACTCCTGAGTGCGTGGGTACAAAGCAGACCCTCCCAAGAAAAGTACCGTGAAGTAAGACCAAGCACAATCTCAAAAAGCAACAGGTTATTTCTCACCTTTCCCACCTGAGATGCTCGTTCCCTCCTAGCAAGGTGTTGGTGCTGTACCTGAGATCTGACTACAGCACAGATAAGCAAACCTAAGCTAACTGCAACCTAGGCTGAAGAGCATTGCTGCTCCCATCAGTGAAGCTACAAATACCAGCACAGACCACATAAATCTAATCAGGACGCAGCGGGCTCTGACCACTGACCATATCATGATAAAGCATCTGATATCGTGACTTCAAGGCCACCACACCACCCAGGCAGGCTTGTTTACAGCTAGCTGGGGCACTCGGACTAGAAATACCTGTAATTTACTGGGAAGGAAGGAGCTCCTTCCAGAATGAACTGAAAGAAAAGAAAAATTACTGGAAGAAATTCATACCTCTTAACTGCAAGCCCTTGGCTCCCCAGGCAGGCGGTGCAGGGCGACTCCCGGGGCAGCTGCCTGGCCCTGGGATGGCACCACGTCCCACAGCATGCTCAGGGTTACGGGACCTGCCTCCCACCCCCACCCTGCTCACAAGGGCAGGGGCAGCATTTGCATGGAGCGCTAAAGGAGGACAGCTCTTGGCAAACAGCTTTTCTACACCACACCTCCAGTCTCCCTTCCCTGTCCCGACGGCGTTACTGAGCTTCAGTTCTTCCCGTGCAGCAAGGAACTCGTTCCCCTGCTGGTCTGGCAGGGCGATGTTGGGATGAAGCTGCCTCAAAGGCAGAGAGAGACTGGTATCCTAACATGTAGCCAGAAAAACCCTTTGGTTGGTCAGGGCACACCAGCACCTCCCTGCTGGAAAACCACCAACATGGGCCCAGATACCGGGGAGGGAAAAATAAGTACGAATAAAAGCATTACAAGTACCTAAGTAAATTGCTATGTAGTGGTCTGCGATTCCACAGGGAAAAAAAAAAACACAACGTATTATAATGATATGGCTCCATAGCTAATTTTGGTTACTGATCCGTCAGGCCTTTCTATAGGATGCTGGCATACAATGTGGAATGTATTTTAAGTGTCACTTTGCTTGAATATATACCTCCAACACATGCTAATAACAGTTTAAATGTAAAACCCTGCCACGTCACAGCTGCTCACATCTATTACTTCTGAAGACAGAAAGTAACTGCTAAGCATCATTCTTCAGAAATGGAGAGAGAATGTGGGAAAAGAGATGGATGGATTTGGCAAGAGATCGCAAATGCCTAGGATTTCTGTCTCCTGCTCACTGCAAGCTTGCATACTTTATTCCTTCTCCAGTTTTATTTTAGCACCAACTTTTCTGAGCGTCTTTTGCAAGCCAGCTCAGCCCAGCATGAAGTGCGTTGGCACATTCCACCACCGCAACCCCGTCACTGTGGTCAAGCAGTCAAAATCCTCATCAAGTCGCATTTTCGGAATAGACGTTACGCCAGAGCAGCTGAAAGCACTCCCTGTTACACGTGGACGACTCCGGTGCAGCTTGTGGGAGGTCTTCGGGCACACCGGGAGGTGAGGACTGCCCGTGCCACCGAGCTCACCTCCCCATTTCAGGGGCATCTCTGAAGGTCTCTGGTCAAGCTGTAGCTCAAAGGTATCAGTTGAAGGCTGAGTAAGTAAGATGATAAATCTAAATCTCTCTTCTGAAGCCTTGTTTTCCACTGTTTTGGTATCACTTCTCTCATTGAAGCTCTTCTTTTTTTCTTTTTGACAAATACTTCATCATCTACGATTTGCCTGTACAGGCCACAATTACCCCTTACAGAGAAAGGGTAAGGAATAAACAGACACACCACCCTTACAGACCGTACCTTTCTAACAGGTTTCCAGCATAGCCAGACTGATGGACCCTTTATTAGGAGAGAGCAGATTAACGTAACTGCTTTATAGTTTCAACTCTTTTTGTCATCTTCAGAGCAGATGTTCTCCGAGTTCTGCCCTATTTGCTAAATGCTGTCAAGTGACAATTCCCATCCATTTTGGGGAGGACTCCTGAAGCGAACTGCATGGATGTTTAAAGAGACTTGTGCTTAGGACTACTCCTTCAAAGGCTGCGAGGCTGGTTGCCATGGTTGCTGGAGGCTAAACCTGGCAGGGCTGATGTCTTTATCAAAGCCAAGCCGCAGGAACGAGCCCTGAAGGCTGGGGATGCTCCACAAAAGCACCATCAGGGCTAGAGGTCCTGGCAACGGGAGCTGGAAGGGAGGAGGAGATAAAATGCAGCACCTGGTGAGAAGAAGGCAAGTGGGATGGTCTGATCTTGGTGCAGTGGTAGGAGGAAGGAACTGCCCAGTATAAGGGAAAGACAATAAGGAATCAGGCGTTCCCCTCCAAATTAACGTTGGTGGAGATGATTCCGAGTTTGGCACAGTAACAGGCAGGCATCAGCTACCCGGCAGTTTGGGAGCAGGCAGTAGTCATGATCCCAAATCAAATCCCACAGGCAGGGAGGATGGGAGCTCAGTGGGTACAGACTACTTCTCAAGACAGCTCTGAGCCAACAGCCTGGAGGACCGTCATGCCACTGGCTTACTATCCCCATCAAAGGTGTAAAACCAAAGGTCAGGAGAATCCATTATCCTTCGACAATTCCACGTTATTCTTACAAGAGATGAAAAACTACAGATTACTGCATTTCCCTAGCACTTCTTCACCTCCCTAAACCCACACAAGGAAGAGAGGAGAAGAGCAGCGGGGGGGAATAAATTTGTTGCACTCTTTGCATCTTGGAAAAGATGGTCACTGTTGTCCTAAGCCATTTTGAACCCATCCTTCCTCAGCGAGCTGAAGGCCGTGAGCAGGGCTGGGACAGAGCAAGGAGCAGCTCCGTCGCCACCACGTGTGGCGTGGCTCGACTCTGTTAGCGCTCAATGTCCTCTACTCCAAAACTCAGGTTTGGACTGTAATAGCAGTGCTGTAAAAACAAGAGTTTACAGCTCCTTAGCACTGCTCCTGCTCTTTTATCCAGAGCAAAAACTTCAGGGCAAAAGGCATCCAGGTCATTCCCTGCACTGAGCCAGCTCACATCCCATCTGGTGACCCAGTGAAAACGTGGCAAAAGGAAGAAGTGCTGCCCACAGTATCTAGCACTACGCAAAAACACGGGCAGAAAAAGACAGGGATGGGACAGTACACAGCACACCCTGTGAGGTTCTTGTTATGGTAAATGATGGAGAGGACAGATCAGGGTTCACCGTATACAAAGCACAGAATTCAGTTACTAAACTACGCGAGTAATTGGGTTTATGGATGTTCCTGGAAGAGGCAGCAGGGAAGCCATCCTCTCAGGGCAGCTAAGTGCCTGACTTCTGTGGATTTTTATGTGTTTGTCAAACACTTAGATACTACATGCACTTAGAATCCTTTAAATAAATAAAATGCATCGGGATAGTTCAGCGCAAAAGGCGCTGTACCAATGCATGTTAACCACTTCCAATGGAAATTACAACAGTGTATAGGCATAGTAAGTGCAGCCAAAGGGAAGCCTAATAAAAATAGGATAGCAGGGAGAAAGAGGAGGAAATTTAAGACTGACAGCATTGCTGCCTGAAAGAAATCAGGACAGTAGATCTGAGAATAGCTCAGATCATAAGACAGAGAGGGAGGAAAAGCACCTCCGTTTTACCACGATTCGGCCAGCTTACATTTCATTACAGGCAATCCAGGATAGGCAATTGTGTAATCAAGAGCCAGACGGCTTTACTCATTTATAATTAATTCAGAGTACTTTGAAAGTGAGCTCAGAAAATAGCCAAGTGCTTCCCTTTAAGGGAATCTCTTGTAATGCTTCTGCAGGGCACCGCAAGCAAAGCAGTTGTTCAGCTGAAGACAAAAGGGTTTCTCCTGACATAAATGAATAAAATGTTACCACAGGCAGCGAAGCAGAGAACATGGCCCATCTTGAAGGAAGGCTTTAATCCAAACACCGGAGTTTTACGGTGAGAAACACCATTCTGGACATTTTTACACCATTTTAAGGGTGGAGAGAAATCTCACTGCATTACGGACCGAGGTGGAGACAACTCAGTCTTCTATTTATTGTACGTGGCAAGCATGTTTTTTGGCTCCAGAACCACAACCCGCGCTCCCATCTACCCACCACACTTGCCAGGAGTGTAGGTGTTAAAAGCCTTTATGGTTGCATTGGCCCCTGTATGTTCCCCACCCTCCCCAGCCACCCCACCGCGAACCGCCTCGACAGCAGAGCCCTGCGTCCCAGCGCTGCTCGTTTGTTCGGATCCTCAGGTATTCATTAGCTGTCCTGTGCCCACACAAATAATTCAGAAAGTTAAATGCCGCCTTCCGTTTTGCGTGGTTACTAATTTATCTACACTTAGCTTTTCATCTGTAATTCACATTGACATTAATGGAGAGACAAATATGTGTGTAACAGAACAGAGGCAGACCAAAATAAATGAGAAAAAATGTGGTCACCAGAAACCAATTATACATTCAAAACTGCATAGTGGAAACCACTGGAGTGTTGAAATCAAGTGAGGAGGAAAATGTACCAAAAACACACTTAGACTGGGGGAAGAAGGGGGTGCAGGGACATAGTTTCTAGTACATACAATCAGTCTCA